>NC_057803.1:495944123-496250985 GCF_018294505.1 Triticum aestivum | reverse complement strand
CTCCGCGCGCCGCCCGCCTGTGCCTTCGCCGCCCCGCCGCCGTCCACCACTCATAGCCGGCGCTCTTCACCGCCGCCTCGCCGGCGCAACTTCGCCGGAGCTGCGCTCCGCTCCGGCCCTCCTCCGCACAACGTCCTCGTCCTCATCCCGCGCAACGCGCCGCAGCGCAAAGCCATGCCCGAATCCGGCCGCGGCAACTTCGCCGGAGAGCGTCGCCCTGCCCCCACGCCGGTAATGGCGCCGCCGCCCTCGTGCTCCTCGCCGGAGTTCGATCCGACCAGATCTGGACCGGGGTGGACCAGATCCACCAACCCCGCCATCCAAACGCCTCCCCGCGTCCCGGATCTTGCCATCCCGCTCCACCTCGTCCTCCCGTTGACTTTTCCAGAGGTATAATTTCACTAAGTCCCCAAAATTACCAGATTCAAATGTCCATGTTCATCATGCCGTAACTTTGCATCCGTAGCTCCGATTCATGCATGTAGCATATCAAAATGTTCGTCTCAGAGAGTACATCATTTCATATCATTGCATTATTTTCATTTGAGCTTATCTTGATGCCCGAAATGCTGTTGGAAGAGTGCTATTTGAGATAATTGCCAGATCTGCTGACCCAAATAGCTATTTGTCATTTTTGCCATGTTTGTTGTGTGCATGATATGCCCCTGAGCTCTACATATGTTTTGTTATATGCTTTTTCATCTTTTCAGAGGTGCTATCCATGTATTTTTGTGATGTGTGTGGTGACTAGCACAAGCTTACAAAGTGGTGCATGCGTTAATGCTGATTTCAGGGACTTAGCAATTCCACTAAGTCCTTGATCTGTTCTTTATCAATATGCCATATGTTCATGTTGTTTCCTAGTGATCCGTGCCTCTTTTGAGGATGATCATTAAGGATGTTTTGTTAATCTTGTAGTGATCTATCCATCCATGTCTTTGTTTGCAATTAAGGAGCACCCTAGCTTGAGTCAATCGAGCTCCACTTTTGTCATTTTGTGAATCTGGGCAGATTGTCTACTTGTTAGCAATTTTGCCGAGGATGTTGTAGTTGATCCGTGCATGCTATGTTATTGTTCTTGCCATGTCTAGCTTGTATAATGTGTATTCTTGATGGGTGTATGCTTAGATTGTCATGCCTTGCTCTGTAGGGAGTGCATCGAGCTCGTGAACATGCCTACTTGATATCTGATTTGCATGCTCCAGTTTTTCTCCAAGTCTGTACTCTGATTATGTTTTTGCCATGTTCACATGCTTGCAATTGTATTATCTGATCCCTTTTGGCTCAAGGTAACTAAGGCACTTTTGTTAAGCTCTTTGAGTAGCTCCATGTCAGGCTTTACTTTGCCATGTTAAGTTCCTGTAGCATATAGTTTTCATGCTCCAAAGTGTGCTACCTGATCTGAAATTCCAGATAAGTGTTAATTTCACTAAGTCTGAGATCTGTTTACCAATTGCACTTTTTCCATGCTTGTTTGAACCTGTTAATGGATGAATTGGCCATAGCTCAGTGTTCATATTTTGTTAGCATTATGAGTGGATCCCTGCCATGTATTTTGTTGCCATGTTTGAGTGTTGTAGCTTATTTATCTTGATGCATTTAGATGGCTACTTGCTATTTATCGTAGACCGGTGCCATATTTGTTTTGCTTGCCATTTCCAAACCGTGCCTCCGATTCCGGTGTTCTTTATATCGATTTCAATCGAAATCATCTCCTCTTTCCAGTGGAACTCTTGGATTTCCAAGTTGAGGCCTGGTTCAATCATTCCTTGTCAAATCATGCATATGCATCGCATACCGCATCTCGCATATCATCCCATGTTCATGTGTTGGTTGTTTACTATGTTGTGTGCTTCTTTTCCGGTGTTGCTTCTTCGGGTTGGTTCTGGTAACGTCGCGTTTGTGAGGACCCGTTCGTCTACGTCCGTTTGTCTTCTTCATGGACTCGTTCTTCTTCCTTGCGGGATTTCAGGCAAGATGATCATACCCTCGAAATCACTTCTATCTTTCCTTGCTAGTTGCTCGCTCTTTTGCTATGCCTATGCTGCGATACCTACCACTTGCTTATCATGCCTCCCATATTGTTAAACCAAGCCTCTAACCCACCTTGTCCTAGCAAACCGTTGATTGGCTATGTTACCGCTTTGCTCAGCCCCTCTTATAGCGTTGTTAGTTAGAGGTGAAGATCGAAGTTCGTTCCTTGTTGGAACATGGAGATGTTGTTCCCTGTTGGAACATGCTTACTTGTTGGGATATCACAATATCTCTTATTTAATTAATGCATCTATATACTTGGTAAAGGATGGAAGGCTCGGCCTTATGCCTGGTGTTTTGTTCCACTCTTGCCATCCTAGTTTCCGTCATATCGGTGTTATGTTCCCGGATTTTGCGTTCCTTACGCGGTTGGGTTATAATGGGAACCCCTTGACAGTTCGCCTTGAATAAAACTCCTCCAGCAAGGCCCAACATTGGTTTTACCATTCGCCACCTAGCCTCTTTTCCCCTTGGGTTAGGCCAGCCCAAGGGTCATCTTTATTTTTAACCCCCCCGGGCCAGTGCTTCTCTAAGTGTTGGTCCAACCGAGCGATGCCCGGAGCTACCAAGGGCAACTCTGGGCTGGCCCACCCGACATCTTGCTCATCCGGTGTGCCCTGAGAACGAGATATGTGCAGCTCCTATCAGGATTTGTCGGCACATCTGGGTGGCTTTGCTGGTCTTGTTTTACCATTGTCGAAATATCTTATAACCGGGATTCCGAGTCTGATCGGGTCTTCCCGCTAGAAGGAATATCCTTCATTGACCGTGAGAGCTTGTTATGGGCTAAGTTGGGACACCCCTGCAGGGATTGAACTTTCGAAAGTCGTGCCCGCGGTTATGGGTAGATGGGAATTTGTTAATGTCCGGTTGTAGAAAACCTGAAGTTGACCTTAATTAAAATGCATCAAACGCATGTGTAACCGTGATGGTCTCTTTCCGGCGGAGTTCGGGAAGTGAACACGGTGTTGGGGTTATGCTTGACGTAGGTAGTTCTAGGATCACTTCTTGATCATAGTTCTTCGTTCGTGCTTTGCCTTCTCTTCTCGCTCTCTTTTGCGAACAGGTTAGCCACCATATATGCTAGTCGCTTGCTACAGCTCCACATATTACCTTGCCTTACCTATAAGCTTAAATAGTATCGATCGCGAGGGTGCGAGATTGCTGAGTCCCCGTGGCTCACAGATACTTCCAAAACCAGCTTGCAGGTGTCGATGAGTCCGTGCAGATGATGCAACCAAGCTCAGGAGGAGCTCGATGAAGATCTTGTCCTTTGTGTTGTTTCGTTCTAGTTGATCAGTAGTGGAGCCCAGTTGGGGTCGATCGGGGACCTTGTCGCTTTTGGGGTTCTTCTTTTATTTTGGTTCCGTAGTCGGACCTTGATTGTATCTAGTTGATGTAATGCTTTAATTCATGTATTGTGTGAAGTGGCGATTGTAAGCCAACTATGTATCTTTTCCCTTATGTATTACATGGATTGTGTGAAAATTACCTCACTTGCGACATTGCTTTCAATGCGGTTATGCCTCTAAGTCGTGCTTCGACATGTGGGAGATATAGCCGCATCGAGGGCATTACATATGTGCAGCTCCTATCGGGATTTGTCGGCACATTCGGGCGGTGTTGCTGGACTTGTTTTATCTTTGTCGAAGTTGTCTTGTAGAACCGGGATATCGAGTCTGGTCGGAATGTCTCGGGAGAAGGTTTATCCTTCGTTTACCGTGAGAGCTTGTGATGGGCTATGTTGGGACTCCCCTGTAGGGATTTGAACTTTTGAAAGCCGTGCCCGCGGTTATGGGCAGATGGGAATTTGTTAATGTCCGGTTGTAGATAACATGAACCTTAACTTAATTAAAATGAATCAACCGCGTGTGTTGCCGTGATGGTCTCTTCTCGGCGGAGTCCGGGAAGTGAACACGGTGTTGGAGTAATGTTTGCTGTAGGTTGTTCTATAGTTTCTCGTTCGGCTTCGCCTTCTCTTCTCGCTCTCTTTTGCGAACAGGTTATCCACCATATATGCTAGTCGCTTGCTGCAGCTCCACATATTACCTTGCCTTACCTATAAGCTTAAATGGTCTTGATCGCGAGGGTGCGAGATTGCTGAGTCCCCGTGACTCATAGATTACTTCCAAACCAGATGCAGGGCCCGATGACTCCGTTCCAGATGATGCGCTTGAGCTCAAGTGGGAGTTTGACAAAGACTCACACCGTTACTATGTGTCTTTCCCTGATGATCAGTAGTGGTGCCCAGTTGGGGCGATCGGGACCATGTCGCTTGTTAGGGTTGATCTTTTATTTTGTTACCGTAGTCAGACCATGAGTGCAATGGATGAATGTAATGTTATTTATGTATTTTTGTGACGTGGCGAGTGTAAGCCAACTATGTACCTTTTCCCCTATTATCTATTTACATGGGTTGTTGTGAAGATTACCTTACTTGCGACATTGCTTTCAATGCGGTTATGCCTCTAAGTCGTGCTTCGACACGTAGGAGATATAGCCGCATCGAGGGCGTTACACACCTCCCCGACGAGCACTCCAGCGGTCCAAGCTCCGCCGGAGGTTGCCGGAGCTGCCCGGGCGAGCACCTGCACCGGCGACCTTCTTCTGCTCTAGGGCAAGCGATGGGGAGAAGAAGGAGGCGGGAGGAGAGAGAATCTAGCGGTGTGTCGGTGTCAAAACCGGCGGATCTCGGGTAGGGGGTCCCGAACTGTGTGTCTAAGGTGGATGGTAATAGGAGGCAGGGGACACGATGTTTTCCCAGGTTCGGGCCCTCTTGATGGAGGTAATACCCTACGTCCTGCTTGATTGTTCTTGATGATATGAGTATCACAAGAGTTGATCTACCACGAGATCGTAGAAGCTAAACCCTAGAAGCTAGCCTATGGTATGATTGTATGTTGTCCTACGGACTAAACCCTCCTGTTTATATAGACACCGGAGGGGGCTAGGGTTACACAGAGTCGGTTACAAGGGAGGAGATCTACATATATGTATTGCCAAGCTTGCCTTCCACGCCAAGGAGAGTCCCATCCGGACACGAGACGAAGTCTTCAATCTTGTATCTTCATAGTCCAACAGTCCGGCCAAAGGATATAGTCTGGTTGTCCGGAGACCCCCTAATCCAGGACTCCCTCAGTAGCCCCTGAACCAGGCTTCAATGACGATGAGTTCGACGCGCCGTTTGTTTTCGGCATTGCAAGGCGGGTTCCTCCTCCGAATACTCCATAGAAGATTGTGAACCCAAGGATAGTGTCCGGCTCTGCAAAACAAGCTCCACATACCACCATAGAGAGAATAATATTTCCATAGATCTAATCTACTGACACGTTTTGACAGCACGACGTCATGTCATGGCCTGGTCATTATCCGAACCGTTTTCCCCAACCAGCACTGCACATATTGCGAGGCGGTTTTCTTGACACGTCTTGTCGAAGTAGAGATCGTGTCCCCCTTATTACAGGATTCTCATCAATACGGACGTGGGTAACCCACTCGTGCCCGTTGCTACCTCTTGAGCACTGTCTTGGTTGTCCCCAAAGAGGAAGGGATGATGCCGCAAAGTAGCATAAGTATTTCCCTCAGTTTTTGAGAACCAAGGTATCAATCCAATAGGAGGCTACGCGCGAGTCCCTCGCACCTGCACAAAACAAATAAATCCTCGCAACCAACGCGTTAAGGGGTTGTCAATCCCTACACGGCCACTTACGAGAGTGAGATTTGATAGATATGATAAGATAATATTTTTGGTATTTTTATGATAAAGATGCAAAGTAAAATAAAAGCAAAGTAAAAGCAAAAAGGAAATAACTGAGTATTGGTAGATTAATATGATGAAGATAGACCCGGGGGCCATAGGTTTGACTAGTGGCTTCTCTCGAGAGCATAAGTATTCTACGGTGGGTGAACAAATTACTGTTGAGCAATTGACAGAATTAAGCATAGTTATGAGAATATCTAGGTATGATCATGTATATAGGCATCACGTCCGAGACAAGCAGACCTACTCCTGCCTGCATCTACTACTATTACTGCACTCATCGACCGCTATCTAGCATGCATCTAGAGTATTAAGTTAATGAAAACAGAGTAACGCCTTAAGCAAGATGACATGATGTAGAGGGATAAACTCATGCAATATGATGAAAACCCCATCTTGTTATCCTCGAAGGCAACAATACAATACGTGCCTTGCTGCCCCTACTGTCACTGGGAAAGGACACCGCAAGATTGAACCCAAAGCTAAGCACTTCTCCCATTGCAAGAAAGATCAATCTAGTAGGCCAAACCAAACTGATAATTTGAAGAGACTTGCAAAGATAACCAATCATACATAAAAGAATTTAGAGAAGATTCAAATATTGTTCATAGATAGACTTGATCATAAACCCACAATTCATCGGTCTCAACAAACACACCGCAAAAAGAAGATTACATCGAATAGATCTCCACAAGGGAGGGGGAGAACATTGTATTGAGATCCAAAAAGAGAGAAGAAGCCATCTTGCTACTAACTATGGACCCGTAGGTCTGAGGTAAACTACTCACACTTCATCGGAGAGGCTGTGGTGTTGATGTAGAAGCCCTCCGTGATCGATGCCCCCATCGGCAGAGCTTTGGAATAGGCCCCAAGATGGGATCTCATGGATACAGAAAGTTGCGGCAATGGAATTAGGGTTTTGGCTCTGTATCTGATCGTTTGGGGGTACGTAGGTATATATAGGAGGAAGGAGTACGTCGGTGGAGCAACAGGGGGCCCACGAGGGTGGAGGGCGTGCCTGGGGGGTAGGCGTGCCCCCTACCTCGTGGCCTCCTCTTTTGTGTCTTGACGTAGGGTCCAAGTCTCCTGGGTCTTGTTCGTTGATAAAATCACGTTCCCAAAGGTTTCATTCCGTTTGGACTCCGTTTGATATTCCTTTTTTCAAAACCCTAAAACAGGCAAAAAAACATCAATTCTGGGTTGGGCCTCCGGTTAATAGGTTAGTGCCAAAAATAATATAAAAGTGGATAATAAAGCCTAATAATGTCCAAAACAATAGATAATATAGCATGGAGCAATCAAAAATTATAGATACGTTGGAGACGTATCACCCGTTGGTATGACTCCTCGATTTTAGGCAAGTCCAAAACGGCCGCGAGGAGGACGCTTGATATTCACCCTATTTATAAAGAGGCCAAGGCATGTCCTTTTTTCCTCTTGTGCTCAATCGAATCTTTCCCCTGCCTCGAGTTCCAACACCCAAGGCTCAGGTCAGGCGCTTCAGACCTTCAACCATGTCCGGATCCAACCTCCAAGGTCAGGGATTCCTTCCTCTGTCACAGAGGAGGACATCAAGAAGCTGAGAGAGGCCAGGTATCTAACCGTCGAAATCTCACACAGGCTGCCCGCCCGAGGGCAGGTCATCCCCACTCCCGAACCCAACGAGAGTGTTGTGTTCATCTCTCACTTCCTCCGAGGGCTAGGCCTCGCTCTGGATCCCTTTGTTAGGGGGCTCATGTTCTATTATGGGCTGGATTTCCATGATCTGGCCCCGGATTCCCTTCTTCACATCTCGTCGTTCAACGTCATGTGTGAGGCCTTCCTCCGCATTACCCCACACTTTGGCCTATGGCTCAAGACCTTCAATGTGAAGCTGAAGATGATCGAGGGGCGACGCGTAGAGTGCGGAGATGTCGTAATAAGCTAAAGCGTTGATGCTCCATGGCCAGAGGGTTCCTTCCCAGAGGTGTCCAGTTTGTGGCAGCGGGAGTGGTTTTATATCATAGCTCAAGTGGGTAGCCGCCCCAGCCTTTTGCTCAGGCCCCCCACCACAACTAACGTCATGTATCAGCAAGGGGCTGAACTAGGGTCCAGTAAATGATGTTCCGATATTGCAGAGTCGCATCCGAGATCTCCTTGAGAGAGACGTCAGCCTGGTTATGGTAATGCAAGTCATGCTAGTTCGTCGAGTCCAGCCTTGCAAATGTCGACCCCTCCGTATGTGGGAATTCAACCCGAAAGGACTGCAAACTATTCAACACTTCCTCGGCATGACGCTCGAAGAGATGTGCAAATTGTTCTTCGGACACCAAATAGAGTGTCCGGACACCACCGAGGATGCGGGTCTGAGCTGTAACCGCCATGATACCCAAGTAAGTAATCCCACGGCCGAACATGATGTCCTTTTATTTATCATGACATTATTCTGCAAAGTCGCTCTTTGACCAGGACTGGATAACAAAGGCAAAGATGATCAGGTGTTCGGCCCCCCTTCCCGAAGGCTTGGCCAATCTAGTGCTAGACAGGATGCTCGAGCCGGCGCCTTATCAGGTGCTCTCAAAGGAAGATAAAGGGGGGAATAAAGAGGCCGGAAGCAGGCCTCACTCACTATTCGTCCAAACCGGGGGAATTAGCACCTCCGCGAAGGAGGATAACCAAGGAGAATAATCTGACATTCCCTCTCCCCGAGGAAGGAAGAGGACCACCTCTGAAGATCCAGAAACAAAGGCTTCCAAACGGGGGAAGAAATCTTCACTAGAGGGTCCTGCCTCAGAGGGTATTCTTGCTGCACAATGTCCGCAAGGGAATCATCCCTCTACCGAGCTGTAAGTAATCAAAAAGTACTTCATAGTGAAAGTATCCTACCTTACTTCTGAAGACAATAACCGAAGCTTATATCGTGTAGTTCGGATCGTAGCCCTTCTTGACAGAGTTCGTCTTCGGGGGATCTTCTTCCGGAGATGATGGAGAGTGAAACACCTCCCCCTGCCACCCCACCTCATGAGGCGGGCGACCCTGAAGTGTCGTCGCTGAGGGTCTCTCCTAATCCACCAAGTCCAGAGGGTAATCCTTTGGCCACCCGGAGTCCTCAGTATTCGGCTCCTAAAGAGAGCAACAGAAAGAGTCCAGAACCGTACAGTGTGCGGTCGGACACACTGAAGGATCTTCTGGGGCAAGCGGCCATCTCAGAAGCGCATCGTATGCTAATGGGTACGGTAATTGAAAGGATTTCGTCCGCTGAAAGAGGATTGCATGAAGCTTTTATGAGTCTGTTGAAAGGCTTTGAGGTACGTGAAATAGTGTATGTTTTTGACAGTACCGCACACGTTAGGTGTGCCCTATGCGGATAGTATCCCCTGAGACTCTGGTTGCCGTCGAAAACGGCGGAAAACAGAGGATCATAGTCCCAGGTAATAACCAGACCGCCTTTATGTGCAAGTGGTTGAAGGTCCGGTGGCTAGCCGGACTGATGGGTTTGCCGAGCTAAAGCGGCAACTTGATGCGGCAGATGCCGACATCATGCTTGTCAACAAGCGGCTTGACGAGGCACAGGGTAAGTGATTCCTCCGGTGATCAACACATAGGAAGAGGAGCATGATGCCGGTATCTTTAATATGTTGTGACTGCAGATGGAGCTGCCACCGTGGAGACCCTTTGGGCGGAGCTTGCCTGGGCCAAGGAACAAGGAAGGAATAGCGATGCGGCTGCTCTAAAGGCGGTCGAAGAGCTGAGGGCCGAATAGGCCGCGCATTGCCAGAGCAAGGAAAGAATAGCCAAGATGGCCATTGATACGTCTCCAACGTATCTATAATTTTTGATTGCTCCATGCTATATTATCTACTATTTTGAATGTTTATGGTCTTTATTATACACTTTTATATCATTTTTGGGACTAACCTATTAACCCAGAGCCCAGTGCCAGTTTCTATTTTTACCATGTTTTAGGGTTTCGAAGAAAAGGAAAATCAAACGGAGTCCAATTGACCTGAAACTTCACGGAACTCATTTTTGGAAGGAAAGAAGCCCAGAAGACTTGGAGTGCACGTCGGGGGATCTGCGAGGAGGTCACAAGGCAGGGGGGCGCGCCCACTCCCCCTGGGCGCGCCCTCCACCCTCGTGGGCCCCTCGTGCCCCCCTGACGTACTTCTTCCGCCTATATATATCCATATACCATAAAAACATCCGGGAGCACAATAGATCGGGCGTTCAGCCGCCAGAAGCCTCCGTAGCCACAGAAAACCAATCTAGACCCGTTCCGGCACCCTGCCGGAGGGGGCAATCCCTCTCCGGTGGCCATCTTCATCATCCCGATGCTCTCCATGACGAGGAGGGAGTAGTTCTCCCTCGGGGCTGAGGGTATGTACCAGTAACTATGTGTTTGATCTCTCTGTTTCTCTCTCGTGTTCTTGAGATGATACAATCTTGATGTATCGCGAGCTTTGCTATTATATTTGGATGCTATGATGTTTCTTCCCCCCTCTACTCTCTTGTAATGGATTGAGTCTCCCCTTTGAAGTTATCTTATCGGATTGAGTCTTTAAAGATTTGAGAACACTTGATGTATGTCTTGCCGTGTGTATCCGTGGTGCCAATGGGATATCACGTGATCCACTTGATGTATGTTTTGGTGATCAACTTGCGGGTTCCACCCATGAACCTATGCATAGGGGTTGGCACACATTTTCATCGTGATTCTCCGGTAGGAACTTTGGGGCACTCTTTGAGGTTCTATGTGTTGGTTGAATAGATGGATCTGAGATTGTCTGATGCATATCGTATAATCATACCCACGGATACTTGAGGTGACATCGGAGTATCTAGGTGACATTAGGGTTTTGATTGATTTGTGTCTTAAGGTGTTATTCTAGTATGAACTCTAGGGCTGTTTGTGACACTTATAGGAATAGTCCAACGGATTGATTGGAAAGAATAACTTTGAGGTGGTTTCATACCCTACCATAATCTCTTTGTTCGTTCTCCGCTATTAGTGACTTTGGAGTGACTCTTTGTTGCATGTTAGGGATAGTGTCGGTGTCAAAACTGGCGGATCTCGGGTAGGGGGTCCCGAACTGTGCGTCTAGGCCGGATGGTAACAGGAGGCAAGGGACACGAAGTTTTACCCAGGTTCGGGCCCTCTCGATGGAGGTAAAACCCTACGTCCTGCTTGATTAATATTGATGATATGGGTAGTACAAGAGTAGATCTACCACGAGATCAGAGAGGCTAAACCCTAGAAGCTAGCCTATGGTATGATTGTTGTTGTGTATGTTGTCCTACGGACTAAAACCCTCCGGTAAATATAGAAACCGGAGAGGGTTAGGGTTACACAAAGTAGGTTACAATGGTAGGAGATCTGTATATCCGTATCGCCAAGCTTGCCTTCCACGCCAAGGAAAGTCCCTTCCGGACACGGGACGAAGTCTTCAATCTTGTATCTTCATAGTCCAGGAGTCCGGCCGAAGGTATAGTCCGGCTATCCGAACACCCCCTAATCCAGGACTCCCTCAGTAGCCCCTGAACCAGGCTTCAATGACGACGAGTCCAGCGCGCAGTGTCTTCAGCATTGCAAGGTGGGTTCCTCCTCCAAGTACTTCATAGAAGATTTTGAACACAAAGATAGTGTTCGGCTCTGCAAAATAAGTTTCCACATATTGCCATAGAGAGAATAATATTTACACAAATCTAATCTGCTGACGCATTCCGTAGTGTGACACACCACGGCCAAGCCTTTATCCGAGTTGTTTCATTATCCCACCTCAGCGCGTCATGCGAGGTGGTTTCCTTGGCACGTCTTGTTAAAGCAGAGATCATGTCCCCTTATTCCAGGTTTCTCATCAATACGGGCGTGGGTAACCCAACCGCGCCATTGATTACGGCGCTTGGAGATAATCGAGTTTTACCAGGCTGGTGGGGACACGTAGTTGCATCCACCCATATAAGGGGATAAGGATCCACCTTTTCACCTACACCTTCTTCCTCCCTTGCTTATCCATTCTCGCGCACTCGAGCTCCAGCGCCCAAGTCCGCACTCCCCGCCTCAACCTTCTCCAGCCTTGTCCGGAGCGGGAGGCAAGTGGATGGTCTCCTCCGTCACGGAGGGACACATCAAAAAACTAAGGAAGGCCGGATACTTGTCTAACGACATCGCGTACCGGCTTCCCGAAAAGGGGCAGCTCCTCCCCACCCCAAGGCCCCATGAGAGGGTACTGTTCCTTCCCCACTTCCTCCGCGGACTGGGCTTCTCAATCCACCCATTCGTCCGTGGACTCATGTTCTACTATGGCCTGGATTTCCATGATCTGGCCCCGAACTTCATCCTCAACATCTCGGTGTTTATCATCGTGTGCGAGGCTTTCCTCTGCATCCGCCCCCATTTCGGCCTATGGCTCAAGACTTTCAACGTCAAGCCGAAGGTGGTGCGTGGCAACCAGGCGGAGTGCGAAGGCGTCATGGTGGGCAAGATGCCCAACGTCTTATGGCTCGAGGGGTCCTTTGTGGAGACCCTGAAGGGGTGGCAATCGGGGTGGTTTTACATCACCGAGCCGCGCGACCCTGAGTGGGTCGCAGCCCCCGAGTTCCGGTCCGGACCCCCAACGCGGCTCACGTCCTGGAAAGAGACGGGCCTATCGTGGGGAAGCAAAGGAGAGGTGACTGGACTGCAAACATGCCTCCAATCCCTGGTGGACAAGCAGCTCAAGCTTGTCAACGTAGTCCAGGTTATGCTCATCCGCCTGATCCTCCCGTGTCAACAACGGGCCTTCAATCTATGGGAGTTCAATCCGGCGCAGCACCAAACTTTGAGCAGGCTCTTCGACACGACGTACGAGGATGCCTGGAAGGTGCTCTTCAAGGGCGCCGAAGCTCCCGCATCCGCTACCGAGGATCGCGGATTCAGCGCGCAGCATCACGCTAGTGCGGTAAGTTGTTTGTACCTTTTATAGGGTATTAATTTTCCATAGTTTGAATCTATGCGGGATCTAAGCTCCCTTACCTTTGACAGGCTTGGCAGGCGCAGTCCGGACGGATCAACCGTCCGGCTCCTTTGCCCGAAGACCCAGCCGATGCCCGCTTGGCGAAGCTGCTGGTTTCGGCACCCTATGTGGTGTCGGAGAAGAAGGCCACGAAGAAGGCCACAGGGACTCGAAAGAGTGCCCGGCGCCAGGAGGTGTCGGATTCATCATCCGGCGGCTCCGAGGCGCATTCCTCCCGTGAAGACGAGGAGGAAGAAGAAGAGACCTCTCCCCCTCCAGCGGGAGGAGAGAAGAAAAGGAAGGCCGCCCTCTCTGGGGAGGCCGGAGGGTCTAAGAAGGGGAAAACCCTTCCTCCGGACTACTCCACCGAAGCCGACAACGGCGGAGAGGAGTGGCCGCTCAGGGCCAAGCCCCTGGCGAAATCGTAAGTATCCGGATACCAGAGTAATTCATAGTATTCGTTTATTGCACAGCTTTCGAATATGATTATGCAGCCCACCCAAAGACCGGCTCGACGCATCGTCAAGCGGTTCACTGGACTCGTTGGATGTGAATTTGCTTCCGACGGCTTCCTCCCCCCGCCCTACGGATGACGCCAAAGTGTTGTCTCAACAGGTTCCAAGCCGGGAGGAGGTGGTCCTGGAGGCGCCGCAAGGCGACCTCCCGGACTCCAGGAGTAAAGGGGATAAAACCCCCCAGGGCTCCAAGTCCGGCTCAATTCCGGACACTGCTACGGAACCTTCAGAGGTTCTAGAGTCCGGTGGGCGACCTCCTTCCAAGAGGAGCAAGCCCACTGTGTCGGTGACCCCCGTCCAACCGGAGGCGCCGGACGATCTGTTCGAGGCGCTCCAAGGCGCCTCCATCGATGAGGAGCACCGCACCATTATGAGTGCGGTGGTCCAGAAGGTTCAGTCCGCCAAGAGCGGACTGACTGAAGCTTGTGATAGCCTTTTAACAGGCTTTGAGGTAAGTAAAGAATGTGTAAATAATATTACCGCATAGACAGTAGCCCCTGATGCTCTGTTTGGCGTTCGGGAAGAAAAGCCGAATAGAGGAAGAAATTCGCAGGAGTCTAACAAAAAGGAGTAAATATGCGCATGCAGGCTTCTCTGCTTGCATCCGCCGCACTGACTGCGGAGGTGGACACGCTAAAGCAGAACCTCGAGCGGTCCGAGCAAGAGCTCGGGCGTGCCAAGAAGCAGCTCGAGGACAATGAAGGTAAGAAATACATTGTTTGAATATATATAAAAAGGTGCAATTGCAAAAAATGACAGGATTATCGTGGCTATTGTAGGGGCCACGTCTGAGGTGGCGACCCTTAAGCAAGCGCTGGTCGAGGCCGAGAAGAGGGCGACCACGAAGCGCACCGAGCGGGAGAAGTACGAGGCCCAGGTTGGCATGGTACAGCAAGAGCTCCAGGTTCTCATGAAAAAACATGAGAGTTTGGAGCTTGACTCAAAGACGCGAGCGTCCGAGCTCGCAGCGGCTATTAAAAATGCCAAGTCTGCCAAGGCCGAATCCCAGAAGATCCTCCAGGAGTTGGATGAGGTGAAGAAGATAGTGGCGGGTAAGGCATTCTTTATGCAAAGCAAACACATAAACGTGAGTTACTTGTTACTTACCCGAATCCGGAGCTCTCCAGGAGTGTTTGCAGATCTTCCCCGGAGTGTGTCCGATGCCGCCGCATTCTATCGAGCCGAGGAGGGCAGCTCGACAGAGAAGGTGTTCTGGTCTCAGTACGCTTAGGCCGGACACCCCGTGCCCCTGAGCGACCAGCTGAAGCAACTGGTCGAGCTCCACAAGGCGGCCGAACAGGCCATGAAGGGCCTCATAGTTTGACTGTGGCCTGGAGAGGCTCTACCTGGCAGCTATTTCGGGCTGGTGCGGCGGCTGGTGGGGGCCTGTCCGAGGCTCGAAGACATCAAGCGCTCCGTCTGCATTGAAGGTGCCCGTAGGGCCCTTGCCCGCTAAGGTGCACTGGGGCAAGCTGGATGTTGAGAAGCTTGTGAAGGACGGGCCACCGCCGGGGAAAGAGCATCACAAGCCCAAGAATTATTATAAGGATGTTCTGAAGGGTGCCTGCCTTGTGGCGGATGAATGTTCCAAGGATGTATTTTTTGAGTAAAACTCGCTCGTTTTGTCCTGTGCGCTGAAAACTTGTTTATATGCACTAAGCAATGCTGTTGGAATTTAAAATATTACCTTCTGTGCGGCTGTTTATCAATACTGAGAGATGGCGAGTCTCCGGCTTCTGCCCCCGTGCCGCTAGTGCTGGGGTGTTCGGGGATAAACCTGGGCGCTCTTTTTCCCATGTTTGGGTCCTTCGAGGGAGGCGCTCAGCCCAACGAACAAGGCAATCGGACTATAATGCGTGAACACTCTCACTTAGCCATAGAATTCTATAATTTTAAATTTCGGCGAAGCCCCTAGTATTCGGAAGACCGAGTTCGGGGCGCTATTCATGCCTTGTCCGGACAGAGCCGACTCCTCGCTCTAAGCAGCATAAGTCTTTAGGGACTCGAAAAACCTCTCGAACAGCGACCAGCTCTCGCTTCATCATGACAGTCAGTTTTAGCTTTGTCCACTGAGGTGCTCAACCCAGCTCAACTGGGGCACAATCGCAGTGGTTTTCCTAGTGCTACCTTAGCCGATATAGCGGAACGTAAGGCACCAAAACATAGGAGCCGGGCAAACCCAACTATTGACCCAAGACATGATTCGGAGCCGATGCATATAATGCTATAAGTTCAGGGTGCCGCACTTATTAAAGTGTTCAAACTTCTCACACCATATTGAGGGGTACTAAAGCCCCTGGCGTATTTTGGTCGTACCAAAGTGTACGGATGCAACATGTCGTTAAGGAACATATATTAAAAAAGAGTAATGCAAAAATAGACAAAAGATATGCATTGTTTATTAAAGAGGGCTGCGATCAAAGCCGAATGATACAAATAATGCGATAAGCAAAAGGTTGGACTATTTAACATGTCCGTTCCAGGGGAAAGCTGTGGAATAGTATGCGAAACAGGTATACTGCTCGTGATAGAGACCACCTGGGAGTTCCGTAATGCGGCGTGGCTTGTCTGCTTCCCTGGTTCTTGCATCGTTTGTGTGGCAATTGAATTGCTGAACAGGCCTTCCGAAGAATGGAGTCCTGAAAGTAAGAGAAAATTAAAAAAAATAGGCAGCCCCTGGTGCGGTTTAAGCCTTGTTTTGGGCGTGCCGTGATGGTGCCCTCCCCCTGTACCCATGGTATTTCTAGAGCGTAGTTATGTATGCGAAGTACTGGTGTCGCATTTTTGCGAGGGCTGGGGTTGGGGCTGCATTGCTACGCCTTCTCGGAACGTGCCAGGTGGTCTTGTTGTAGGTTACTCCGGGCGCGCTTGACGGTGTCCGGACGTTTAATGGCCGGACTAGAGAACTGCCTGGAGAGGCTGCTTTGTACTTCCGCTGCAAGGGCCGCCGTGTGGTCCTCCGTTCGGAGGGAGCGTTCGGTGTTTCCATTGACCGTAATTACTCCTCGAGGGCCTGGCATCTTGAGCTTAAGGTATGCGTAGTGCGGTACCGCATTGAACTTGGCAAATGCGGTTCGCCTGAGCAGTGCGTGATAGCCACTGCGGAATGGGACTATGTCAAAGATTAATTCCTCGCTTCGGAAATTATCCGGAGATCCGAAGACCACTTCAAGGTTAACTGAGCCTGTACAGTTGGCCTCTACACCTGGTATTACGCCTTTAAAGGTCATTTTGGTGGGCCTGATCCTTGAGGGATCTATGCCCATTTTCCGCACTGTATCCTGGTAAAGCAGGTTCAGGCTACTGCCGCCGTCCATAAGGACTCTAGTGAGATGAAATCCGTCAATAATTGGGTCTAGAACCAATGCGGCGAATCCGCCATGACGGGTGCTAGTGGGATGGTCCCTTCGATCAAAGGTGATCGGGAAGGAGGACCATGGGTTGAACTTTGGGGCGACCGGCTCTATCGCGTATATGTCCCTTAACGCGCGCTTCCGCTCCCTCTTGGGGATGTGGGTTGCGTATATCATGTTCATCGTCCGCACTTGTGGGGGAAAACCCTTCTGTCCACTGTTGTTCGGCGGCCGGGGCTCTTCGTCGTCATCGCTATGTAGCCCCTTGTCTGTATTTTTGGCATTTAACTTACCTGCCTGCTTGAACACCCAACAATCCCTGTTGGTGTGATTGGCCGGCTTTTCAGGGGTGCCATGTATCTGGACAAGCGGTCGAGTATTCGGTCCAAACTGGACGGGCCCCTAGGATTTCTTTTGAATGGCTTTTTCCGCTGACCGGATTTATAGCCTCTGAATCCGACATTAACTGCCGTATCCTTGGCGTTGTCGCCGTTAATGTGGCGCTTATGCTTGTTGCGACACGACCTGCCACTACTGTCCCTAGTATCCGAATTACCAGGGTTCTTGGTCATGTTGTTGCTACGAGCAAGCACATGAGTGTCGTGAGTGCTGCCATAGATTTCGGCTTTTCCTGTCCAAGGTGCCGAGCAAGCCACTCGTCACGGATATTGTGCTTGAAGGCTGCTAGGGCCTCAGCATCCGGACAGTCGACTATTTGATTTTTCTTTGTTAAGAACCATGTCCAGAATTGCCTGGCCGATTTCTCTGGCTGCTGAATTACGTGACTTAGGTCATCAGCGTCTGGGGGTAGCACATAAGTGCCCTGGAAATTGTCGAGGAACGCGGCTTCCAGGTCCTCCCAACAACTGATTGATCCTGTTGGCAAGCTGTTAAGCCAATGCCGAGCTGGTCCTTTAAGCTTGAGTGGGAGGTATTTGATGGCGTGGAAATCATCGCCGCGGACCATGTGGATATGAAGGAGATAATCCTCGATCCATACCGCAGGATCTGTTGTGCCATCATATGATTCGATGTTTACGGGTTTGAAACCCTCGGGGATTTGATGATCCATTATTTTGTCTGTGAAGCATAGTGGGTGTGCGGCGCCTCTGTACTGGGCTATATCACGACGTAGCTCCAAGGAGCTTTGTCTACTATGTTCGGCCCTGCCGAATTTGTGGCCGGCGTGACGGTTACCGTCTCCAGTCGTGGGGTGCCCATGCGATCCGTAGATCGATCTTGTTTGTCTTGCCTTGTCCTCCAACATATCTCGCAGGTCTGGCGCATTTTCCCGTGCCTTGGTACGGGGTGTGGCTTGAGTGGAGGGCCGAGAGGCCTCTCTGTCGCGGCCACGAGGTGGACGATCGGCCGTATCGAGTGCAGGTGATGCAGGTTTAAGTGCTTCCTCCTCTAGTCGGGGTAGCAACCTGCGCTTTGGGTAGCTCTTGGAGGGGCGTTCGAGTTTATGCTCTTCGGCTGCAAGGACTTCAGTCCATCTGTCGACTAGCAAATCTTGATCAGCTCTAAGTTGTTGCTGTTTTTTCTTGAGGCTTCTTGCCATGGCCATAAGCCTGCGTTGAAAACGCTCTTGCTCGACGGGATCCTCTGGCACGACAAATTCGCTGTCGTCGAGGCTTGCCTCGTCTTTGGAGGGAGGCATATAATTATCGTCCTCGACCTCTCTGTCTGCCGCTCTCTCATGAGGGCTGGTTTCTCCATCCTCCTGTGCTAAATCTTGTTGGAGGGGGTTTTCTTCGGCACTCTCCGGAGTATTATTATCTCCCGTGCTGGTATCACCATATTTGTTTTGGCAGGATTTTGATCAGCGCCGCTAACGCCGGCGCTTAGGCTGTTTCTTGGAGGGGTCATCCTCCGCTGTTCCATCGCCATCTCCTTCTTTTGGGGTGTCCACCATGTATATGTCATATGACGAGGTGGCTTTCCAGGGCCCGATAGGCGCTGGTTCTTCATCGTCTCCTGCATCGGCGTCCATACCATTGATGTCTTCGGAGTCGAAGTCGAGCATGTCGGTTAAATCGTCGACAGTGGCTACAAAGTGGGTGGTGGGTGGGCTTTGAATTTCCTCATCGTCCGAATCCCAACCTTGCTGACCATAGTCCGGCCAGGGCTCTCCTGATAAAGAGAGAGACTTTAGTGTCCTCAGAATATCACCGGGCGAGTGCTGAAAGATGTCTGTGGCAGTAAACTCCATGATCGGTGCCCAATCAGATTCGATCGGCAGGGGCGCGGAGGGTTCGGAGTCCAGAGAGTAGTCTGGCTTCTTGGAGTCATGAGTCTCGCGGAGTGCGGGGCTGGTGTTCGGCTCGATCACCATTGGGATCGCAGCCCCCGAGGCGGCGTCCAACCGCCCATCCTCGATCGGCGCAGTTGGCTCTGAATTAAGGGTCGAAGCCGATGCGGGTGCGGCCTCTAGGGCACTGTTCGGCGGCAGAGCTAGATCATGCTCGTCGTGATAGTGCGGCACGCTCGGCAGTGGCTCGAATCCGTCGAAGATCAAGTCCCCGCGGATGTCAGCCGTGTAGTTTAAACTTCCAAATCTGACCTGACAGCCAGGGGCATAGCTTTCGATCTGCTCCAGATGTCCAAGTGAATTGGCCCGCAGTGCGAAGCCGCCGAAGACGAAGATCTATGCGGGGAGGAAGGTCTCACCCTGGACTGCATCGCTATTGATGATCGTAGGAGCCATCGAGCTTGACGGCGACGACATAGAGGAACTCTCAATGAAAGCACCAATGTCGGTGTCAAAACCGGCGGATCTCGGGTAGGGGGTCCCGAACTGTGCGTCTAGGCCGGATGCTAACAGGAGGCAAGGGACACGAAGTTTTACCCAGGTTCGGGCCCTCTCGATGGAGTAAAACCCTACGTCCTGGTTGATTAATATTGATGATATGGGTAGTACAAGAGTAGATCTACCACGAGATCAGAGAGGCTAAACCCTAGAAGCTAGCCTATGGTATGATTGTTGTTGTGTATGTTGTCCTACGGACTAAAACCCTCCGGTTTATATAGACACCGGAGAGGGTTAGGGTTACACAAAGTCGGTTACAATGGTAGGAGATCTGTATATCCGTATCGCCAAGCTTGCCTTCCACGCCAAGGAAAGTCCCTTTCGGACACGGGATGATGTCTTCAATCTTGTATCTTCATAGTCCAGGAGTCCGGCTGAAGGTATAATCCGGCTATCCGAACACCCCCTAATCCAGGACTCCCTCAGATAGTTTTATGATCCAATTATTCTATTATTGTTGAGAGGACTTACACTAGTGAAAGTATGAACCCTAGGCCTTATTTCCACGCATTGCAATACCGTTTACGCTCACTTTTTATCATTAGTTACCTTGCTGTTTTTATAATTTCAGATTACAAATACTATTATCTACTATCCATATTGCACTTGTATCACCATCTCTTCGCCGAACTAGTGCACCTATACAATTTACCATTGTATTGGGTGTGTTGGGGACACAAGAGACTCTTTGTTATTTGGTTGCAGGGTTGCTTGAGAGAGACCATCTTCATCCTACGCCTCCTACGGATTGATAAACCTTAGGTCATCCACTTGAGGGAAATTTGCTACTGTCCTACAAACCTCTGCACTTGGAGGCCCAACAACGTCTACAAGAAGAAGGTTGTGTAGTAGACATCAAGCTCTTTTCTGGCGCCGTTGCCGGGGAGGTGAGTGCTTGAAGGTATATCTTTAGATCTTGCAATCGAGTCTTTTAGTTTCTTGTTTTATCACTAGTTTAGTTCATAAAAGAAAATTACAAAAAAATGGAATTGAGAGTACCTCATATTCTTCATCTTTTTAATATCTATCATGAAAATTATGATTCCGATAATTGTGCTCAAGTGCTAGAAGAAGAATGCATTAGAATGTTTGGCACTAAATATTTGAATGATGAGCATGATTGCAATGTTGTTAGTATGAATTTCTTGAATATCTATGATGCTAATGATGTGCAAAGCCACAAGCTTGGGGAAGCTATGTTTGATGAAGATGATATTTTTTGTCCCCCAAGTTTTGATGAGAAAATTTATTATGATGAAAGCATGCCTCCTATTTATGATGATTATATTGATGAAAGTGGATTTGGAGAGGTCATGACTTTATTTTGTGATGATTCAACTATTCCGCAAGAGGTTCCAATTGATTATGAGAACAAAGTTGCTATCTATGATGATTATTGTGATGACTTGTATGCTACAAAGAATAATGATATCCATGAAAATTTTCATCATGATTTTAGTTTTCAATTGGATTATGCCTCACATGATAATTACTTTGTTGAGTTTGCTCCCACTACTATTAATGAGAAGAATTTTGCTTGTGTGGAGAGTAATAAAATTTCTATGCTTATAGATCATGAAAAGAATGCTTTAGGTGCTGGTTATATTGTTGAATTCATTCATGATGCTACTTAAAATTATTATGAGGTAGGAACATATGCTTGTAGGAATTGCAATAATATCAAGTTTCCTCTCTATGTGCTAAAAGTTTTGAAGTTATGCTTGTCTTGCTTTCCTATGCAAGTTGATTATTGTTCCCATAAGTTGTTTGCTCACAGAATCCCTATGAATAGGAAGTGGGTTAGACTTAAATGTGATATTCATATTCTTCATGATGCTCTCTTTATGTTTCAATTCTCATCCTTTATGTGAGCATCATTGAAACCATCATGCCTAGCTAGGGGCGTTAAACGATAGCGCTTGTTGGGAGGCAACCCAATTTTACTTTAATTCCATGCTTTCTGTTCCTGTTTAGTAATAAATAATTCATCTAGCCTCTGTTTAGATGTGGTTTTATGATTTTAATTAGTGTTTGTGCCAAGTAGAACCTTTGGGAAGATTTGGGGGAAGTCTTGTTGATCATGCTGTAAGAAAACAGAAACTTTAGCGCTCACGAGAATTGCTGCCATTTTTATTTGGAGAGTTATATTTAGTTAATTGTTTTTTCAGATTATTAATAGATAAATTCCTCAGGTCCAGAAATTTATTTTAGAAGTTTTGGGGTTCCATAAGTATATGTTTGATCCATATTACTACAGACTGTTCTGTTTTTGACAGATTCTGTTTTTCGTGTGTTGTTTACTTATTTTGATGAATCTATGGCTAGTAAAATAGTTTACAAAACATGGAGAAGTTGTAATACAGTAGGTTTAACACCAATATAAATTAATAATGAGTTCATTACATTACCTTGAAGTGGTAATTTACTTTCTTATACTAACGGAGCTTACGAGTTTTCTACTTTAAGTTTTGTGTTGTGAAGTTTTCAAGTTTTGGGTAAGGATTCGATGGACTATGGAATAAGGAGTGGCAAGAGCTTAAGCTTGGGGATTCCCAAGGCACTCCAAGGTAATATTCAAGGATAGCCAAGAGCCTAAGCTTGGGGATGCCCCGGAAGGCATCCCCTCTTTCGTCTTTGTTCATCGGCAACTTTACTTGGAGCTATATTTTTATTCACCAAATGATATGTGTTTTGCTTGGAGCGTCAATTTATTTTGTTAATATTTGCATGCTGTTATTTATAACAATGTTTTGCTTCTTTTATTTCAATAAAAGTAGCATTGATAGACTTTACTATGCCTATGTTACAAGTATACATGTTGCTGTTTGAAAACAGAAAGTTTACCGCTGTTGCAATAATTCCATAGAAAAGTCAGAATGTGATAAAATGTTGAAACCTATTGCATATTAAGCTCTGATAAATTTACTACAGTGGGAATTTTCTTTCATAATTTTTGGAGCTAGGGACGTATGGATGTTGCTGCATTCTTTAAAGACTATTCTGTTTAGGCAGATTGCTGTTATGTTTGCATTGTTTGCATATGAATACTTCTTTAATGATTCTATTTGAGGATAGTACTATTAAATATGCAGAGGCATTTAGTATGCAATGTTGAATAATAATTTTAGTGATTTGCTACAGTAGAGTATGATAAGGTTTTGGCAATGGTTTATACTAACTTATCTCACGAGTCCTTGTTGAGTTTTGTGTGGATGAAGCTTTTGAGATTTAGGGAGACCGTGATATGAGAGGAATTAAGGAGACACAAAAGCTCAAGCTTGGGGATGCCCAAGGCACCCCAAGATAATATTTCAAGAAGTCTCAAGCATCTAAGCTTGGGGATGCCCCGGTTGGCATCCCACCTTTCTTCTTCAACAATTATCGGTTAGTTTCGATTGATCCTAAGTTTTTTCTTCTTCACATGATGTTTGCTATTCTTAGATGTAATTTTATTTTGTTTTTATTGCTGTTTGAATAAAGTAACAAGATCTGAAATTATTAAATTTTAGAGAGTCTTCACATAGTTGCATAATTATTCAACTACTCATTGATCTTCACTTATATCTTTCGGAGTAGTTTGTTGTTGCTCTAGTGCTTCACTTATATCTTTTAGAGCATGGTGGTAGTTTTATTTTGAAGAAATAGATGAACTATCATTCTTCACTTAGATTATTTTGAGAGTCTTAAATAGCATGCTAAATTTCTTAAAATCCTAATATGCTAGGTATTCAAGAATAATAAAATTCTCTTATGAGTGTGTTGGTTACTAAGAGAAGTTTGATACTTGATGATTGTTTTGAGATATGAGGATGGTAATATTAGAGTCATGCTAGTTGAGTAGTTGTGAATTTGAGAAATACTTGTGTTGAAGTTTGTGATTCCCATAGCATGCATGTATGGTGAACCGTTCTGTGATGAAGTCGGAGCATGATTTATTTATTGATTGTCTTCCTTATGAGTGGCGGCCGGGGACGAGCGATGGTCTTTTCCTACCAATCTATCCCCCTAGGAGCATGCGCATAGTACTTTGTTTCGATAACCAATAGATTTTTGCAATAAGTATGTGAGTTCTTTATGACTAATGTTGAGTCCATGGACTATACGCACTCTCACCCTTCCACCATTGCTAGCCTCTCTAATACCGCGCACCTTTCGCCGGTACCATACACCCACCATATACCTTCCTCAAAACAGCCACCATATCTACCTATCATGGCATTTCCATAGCCATTCCGAGATATATTGCCATGCAACTTTCCACCGTTCCATTTATTATGACACGCTCCATCATTGTCATATTGCTAGCATGATCATGTAGTTGACATCATATTTGTGGCAAAGCCACCGTTCATAATTCTTTCATACATGTCACTCATGCATCATTGCACATCCCGGTATACCGTCGGAGGCATTCAAATAGAGTCATATCTTGTTCTAAGTACCGAGTTGTAATTCTTGAGTTGTAAGTAAATAAAAGTGTGATGATCATCATTATTAGAGCATTGTCCCAGTGAAGAAAGGATGATGGAGACTATGATTCCCCCACAAGTCGGGATGAGACTCCGGACAAAAAATAAATAAAAGAGGCCAAAGAAGCCCAAATAAAAAAAGAGAAAGAAAAGAGGCCAAAGAAGCCCAAAAAAGGCCATAAAAAGGAGGAAAGGCCCAAATAAATAAATAAATAAATGAGATAAAAAGAGAGAAGGGGCTATGCTACTATCCTTTTACCACACTTGTGCTTCAAAGTAGCGCCATGATCTTCATGATAGAGAGTCTCCTATGTTGGCACTCTCATATACTAGTGGGAATCTTTCATTATAGAACTTGGCTTGTATATTCCAATGATGGGCTTCCTCAAAATGCCCCAGGTCTTCGTGAGCAAGAAAGTTGGATGCACACCCACTAGTTTCTTTTGTTGAGCTTTCATACACTTATAGCTCTAGTGCATCCATTGCATGGCAATCCCTACTCACTCACATTGATATCTATTGATGGGCATCTCCATAGCCCGTTGATACGCCTAGTTGATGTGAGACTATCTTCTCCTTTTTGTCTTCTCCACAAACCACCATTCTATTCCACCTATAGTGCTATGTCCATGGCTCACGCTCATGTATTGCGTGAAAATTGAAAAAGTTTGAGAACATCAAAAGTATGAAACAATTGCTTGGCTTGTCATCGGGGTTGTGCATGATTTAAATATTTTGTGTGGTGAAGATGGAGCATAGCCAGACTATATGATTTTGTAGGGATAGCTTTCTTTGGCCATGTTATTTTGAGAAGACATAATTGCTTGGTTAGTATGCTTGAAGTATTATTGTTTTTATGTCAATATTAAACTTTTGTCTTGAATCTTATGGATCTGAATATTCATGCCACAATTAAGAAGAATTACATTGAAATTATGCCAAGTAGCACTCCACATCAAAAATTCTATTTTTATCATTTACCTACTCGAGGACGAGCAATTAAGCTTGGGGATGCTTGATATGTCTCCAACATATCTATAATTTCTGATTGCTCCATGCTATATTATCTACTGTTTTGAATGTTTATGGGCTTTATTATACACTTTTATATCATTTTTGGGACTAACCTATTAACCCAGAGCCCAGTGCCAGTTTCTGTTTTTACCCTGTTTTAGGGTTTTGAAGAAAAGGAAAATCAAACGGAGTCCAATTGACCTAAAACTTCACGAAACTCATTTTTGGAAGGAAAGAAGCCCAGAAGACTTGGGGTGCACGTCGGGGGATCTGCGAGGAGGTCACAAGGCAGGGGGGTGCGCCCACCCCCCTGGGCGCGCCCTCCACCCTCGTGAGCCCCTCGTGGCCCCCCTGACGTACTTCTTCCGCCTATATATCTCCATATACCCTAAAAACATCCGAGAGCACAATATATCGGGAGTTCCGCCGCCAGAAGCCTCCGTAGCCACCAAAAACCAATCTAGACCCATTTCGGCACCCTACCGGAGGGGGCAATCCCTCTCCGGTGGCCATCTTCATCATCCCGGTGCTCTCCATGACGAGGAGGGAGTAGTTCTCCCTCGGGGCTAAGGGTATGTACCAGTAGCTATGTGTTTGATCTCTCTCTCTCTCTCTCGTGTCCATGAGATGATACGATCTTGATGTATCGCGAGCTTTGCTATTATATTTGGATCCTATGATGTTTCTTCCCCCCCCCCCTCTACTCTCTTGTAATGGATTGAGTTTCCCCTTTGAAGTTATCTTAACGGATTGAGTCTTTAAAGATTTGAGAACACTTGATGTATGTCTTGCCGTGCGTATCTATGGTGACAATGGGATATCATGTGATCCACTTGATGTATGTTTTGGTGATCAACTTGCGGGTTCCTCCCATGAACCTATGCATAGGGGTTTGCACACGTTTTCGTCGTGATTCTCCGGTAGGAACTTTGGGGCACTCTTTGAGGTTCTATGTGTTGGTTGAATAGATGGATCTGAGATTGTGTGATGCATATCATATAATCATACCCACGGATACTTGAGGTGACATTGGAGTATCTAGGTGACATTAGGGTTTTGGTTGATGTGTGTCTTAAGGTGTTATTCTAGTACGAACTCTTGGGCTGTTTGTGACACTTATAGGAATAGCCCAATGGATTGATTGGAAAGAATAACTTGAGGTGGTTTCGTACCCTACCATAATCTTTTCGTTCGTTCTCCGCTATTAGTGACTTTGGAGTGACTCTTTGTTGCATGTTGAGGGATAGTTTTATGATCCAATTATTCTATTATTGTTGAGAGGACTTACACTAGTAAAAGTATGAACCCTAGGCCTTATTTCCACGCATTGCAATACCGTTTACGCTCACTTTTATCATTATTTACCTTGCTGTTTTTACAGTTTCAGCTTACAAATACTATTATCTACTATCCATATTGCACTTGTATCACCATCTCTTCGCCGAACTAGTGCACCTATACAATTTACCATTGTATTGGGTGTGTTGGGTACACAAGAGACTCTTTGTTATTTGGTTGCAGGGTTGCTTGAGAGAGACCATCTTCATCCTATGCCTCCTACGGATTGATAAACCTTAGGTCATCCACTTGAGGGAAATTTGCTATTGTCCTACAAACCTCTGCACTTGGAGGCCCAACAACGTCTACAAGAAGAAGGTTGTGTAGTAGACATCAGCCATTGAGTTGAAAGATGCCGCTGACTGTTACCAGCTTCTTGAAAAAGAAAGCTGAGCGAGGGCGACGGACCTGGAGAAGGCCATGGTAGCAGCCAAGGAAGCCTGCTCCAAAATCAGAGTGACGAAGGAGGAGCTGCATCAAGCTACGGATATCGTGGCTGGGAAGCCCTTCTTGTTGCGGACTAAGTTCGGAGATCCAAAGTATGCTCCTCTTGATCAACTATGGAGTTCTGCAGACGCCTACGTGGATTTGGTAGCAAGTGCTCCTGATGCGGCCGAGTACTTCAAGGATCAAAAAGATCGGGAAGTGGAAAAGCTGTTCTGGTCATAGTTCCATGCTCCAGTGCGTCCGCTGCTGTTGAATGAGCGAATGGCCGAGTGGTCCGAGCTCCATGGGTTGTCCGGACTTGCCATGAGATCTATTGTGGATCATCTGTGGCCGGGAGGGCAAAGGCCGAATAGTTACTTTAGTTTAGTGCAACAATTCATTGGTGTTGTGCCGCACATCGATGCTATGAAGAGGTCAGCGTGCATAGAGGGTGCGTGGATGGCCTTTTCCCATGTCAAGACCTACTGTGAAGAGATGGAGGCCACCACTATTGCAACACAGGGTTCGGCCGTGGGCCGAGTGGCTGTCGAGCACTACTTTGAAGAAGTCCTTGAAGGTGCTCGTTCGATAGAGGCCCAGTGCTCGAAGAATATTATGTTCTAGTGACATGTACTCCCATTGTAAAAACAATGTTTTATTGAGTTATCAAGGTTGTGTTTATACTTTTGCCTGAAAGTATTATGATGCCTCCTGTGCGGCTGTTTATGTATATATGTATATAACCAGAAAGTTTGCAATCGTCGGCTTCCGCCCCCACGCATATAATGCGGGGGTGTTCGCAAAAAACGTGTATTCACACTTGATCCAACATCTTGTTCCATCAAGGAGGTGGTAGGGCAGCGAACGAGGCAATCATACTATATTGCTTTAACACTTTCACTTAGCCATAGGAGTTTGACGGTGGGGCTACTATATAGCCCTTGTTACTTCTGCGCTCGTCCGAATACAGGGCGCGTACGTAAATGACCGGGAAACGACCCTTCGTTAATGCGGAGGAATCTCGAAGATTCCGCTGAGCCATCGAGTGGTTGACCAGTCTCGTGCTTTTATCATGACAGTCAGTTTTCGGCTTTCTCTACTGAGGTGCTCATCCGTATGAACCAGGCCACAATTGCAGTAGTTCTCCCAGTGCTACCTTAGCCGATATAGCAGAACGTAAGGTACCAAAACATGGGAGCCGGGCAAACCCAACATTTGACCAAAGACATGATTCGGAGCTGATGCATATAAGGCCAAACTCAGGACGACGAACACTCCCTAAGGTATTCGGTCTTTATAACATATGCAAGGCTGAACAATGCCCTTAATAATAAACCCCGAGTGTCCAGGTACGTGCAATATCCTGACATGGCCACATGCCAATAACATCAGCATCCTTCTCGGTTGTATTGAGTATCCGAAGGATGTGAACAACAAGAGACAGTAAAAAAGGTTTACACAGGGTCTTAATCTGAAAAGAAACCTTGAAGTGGGTCTCTGCTGCACGTCTGCGCCTGTGTCTCCGTTGTGCCGTGTCCTGGACGGGTGTAGCATGGTTGTCATCTGTAAAAGAGAAGAACTTAGGTGAAAGTTGTCGTGCCAGAAAATTGGTTATTATCAATAAACCATTAAAATTCAAGATAAGTCAAGTTGAGCTGGACTAGCCCTGATTACACGCGGGAAGCCCCTGGTACCGTCTATGAGGGTTTGACCATCAAACCAATCTCATGTATATGTAGTGGTGCACCGGACTCGTCTAATCGTGTCCGTGGTCTTGACGACCTGTCATTTTTTTCTGGTTGGTGAGGCCGTCTAGTGCTCGGCTGTTAAAGCCACCGCACATTCTTCCGCGCGTAGAGAACACTCAGTATTTCCGCTAACTGTGATGGTGCCACATGGACCGGGCATCTTAAGCCTGAGAGAAGCATAATGCGGTGTTGCATTAAAACAAGCGAAAGTCGTTCTTCCGAGTAGTGCCTGATAGCCACTTCGGAATGGAGCGATATAGAAAGTTAACCTTTCGCTTCGGAAATTGTCAGGAGAACCGAATACAACCTCTAGTAATAGAGAGCCCGTACTGCGGGCCTCTAGGCCTGGTATTACTCCCTTGAAGGTAGTATTACTGTGGCTTATTTTTGTCGGGTCTATCCCCATTTTGCAGATTGTGTCCTAATATATCAGATTTAGACCACTGCCGCCATCCATGAGGACTCGTGTGAGATGGTATCCGTTTATTATTGGGTCTAACACCAAGGCAGCCAATCCTTCAGGTCGGATGCTTGTCGTGTGATCCCCGCGATCAAAAGTGATCGGGCAGGCCAACTAGGGGTTGAACCTAGGGGTGACGGGCTCTATGGACCATGTGTCTCGGAGTGCATGTTTGCTTCTCCTCTTCATCACATGGATCATGTTTACTGTTTTAACCTCTGGTGGGAATTTTTTCTGTCCTCCAGTGCTTTGCTGGCAAGGTTCGTCCTCGTCTTCGCTTGGTGTCTCCCCCCTTGTGTTCGGCGTTTAGCTTACCGGCCTGCTTGAAGACCCAGCATTCTCTGTGGGTGTGATTTGTGGGTTTATCGGGGGTGCCATGAATCTGACATAGTTTGTCAAGAATCCTGTTTAGGCCAGACGGTCCATCTCTGCTGCCTTTGAAAGGCTTTTTCCGCTGACCTGGTCGAGAGCCCCTGAATCCGACGTTTACCGCCATATTATCTAGGCTATCTTCTTTATTTCGATGCTTGTTTATATTGTGTCGTGGTTTTCCATTTCCATCCCTGACTTCGGATGTGCTTGGGTCACTGGTGCTACTGCGGGCTAACCAGCTATCTTCGCCCGCGTAAAAGCGGGTCATGAGGCTTGTCAGGGCTGCCATTGTTCTAGGTTTTTCTTGGCCGAGGTGTCTGGCGAGCCATTCGTCTCGGACGCTGTGTTTGAAAGCTGCTAAGGCTTCGGCGTCTGGACAGTCGATGATTTGGTTCTTCTTAGTGAGAAACATGTTCCAAAGCTTTCGGGCGGACTCTCCGGGGTGTTGAATTATATGACTTAAATCGTCTGCATCTGGAGGTCGGACATAGGTCCCTTGAAAATTAGCCCGAAAAGCGTCCTCGAGCTCCTCCCAACTTCCAATTGAGTTTTCGGGGAGGCTTTTCAGCCAGTGCCGAGCTGGTCCTTTAAGCTTGAGGGGCAAGTATTTGATGGCATGGAGATCGTCTCCGTGAGCCATATGGATATGGAGGATAAAGTCCTCAATCCAGACCCTAAGGTCTGTGGTCCCGTCGAACGCCTCTATGTTCACTGGTTTGAATCCTTCTAGGAATTCATGGTCCAACACCTCATCGGTGAAACATAGGGGGTGTACGGCACCCCTGTATTTGGATGTACCATGGCGTTCGGACGGTTGTAGTATTCGGTTTTGATTTTTTGCCGGAGCGCGCTTCCTAGATCCATAGATGGATCTGGTCGTTCCGGATTTTTGGTGCAATCCTGATCTATATCGTGTGTTGACTTATGTGCGACCTTCTTAGCCGCTCTATCGCGGTCACAAGGTGGTTGATCCGGCCAGTTGGTCGTTTCATTTTTCGGCTGTGTGGGCTCTAAGGCCTCATCGTCGAATTCAGGTAATAGCTTGCGCTTTGGATAGCTCTTTGTGTGGTAACTTCCACCATACTTTTCTTCGTTGTCGAGCACTTTGTTCCACCTGCTGTTGAGCATATTTTGTGTGGCCTTAAACCTTTGCTTCTGCTTCTTCAGACTCCTCGTTGTGGCAATAAGCCTTCTACAGAGGTTCTCTTGATCCAAGTGCGTTTCCGGGATGATGTGTGCATCTTCGTCCGGACTGGTTTCCTCCCCAGAGGGGGTTTGCTGAGGTTTATCCTCGGCGTCGCCGTGTTCGGACGTCGGATCTGTACTATGTTTGCCATTTGCAGCTTCATCGTGCTCTGCCGCCGGGGCAATGTGGTCGTCGTTTCCTCTGGAGTTGACTGGAGTGTTATTAATTTCTCTTGCACAGTTATCGCTATTTTTGCTATGGCGGGACTTAGGGCGGCGCCGCTGACATCGGCGCTTGGGTTGCTTCTTGGAGGGGCCATCCTCCGCTGTCTCTTCGCCGTTGCCTTATTTGGGTGTATCCACCATGTATATGTCATGTGATGAAGTGGCTGTCCGGCGCCCTGTGGGCACTGGTTCTTGTTTGTCTCCTACATCTTCGTCCATGCCGTCGATGTCTTCGGAGTCAAAGTTGAGCATGTCGGTTAAGTCGTCGATAGTGGCTACTAAGTGGGTGGTGGGTGGGCAGTGAATTTCTTCGTCGTCCGCATCCCATTCTAGCCGGACATAGTTCGGCCAAGGTTCTCCTGACAAGGAGAGAGACCTTAATGAATTTAGCACATCGCCGAAAGGCTAGTGCTGAAAGATATCCATGGAGGTGAACTCCATGATCGGCGCCTAGTCGGATTCGATAGGCACGGATGCAAGCGGCTCGGAGTCCGTGGCCGGAGACGAATCCAGTGGTTCGGCGACATGGCTCTCATAAGGGGTGAAGTCAGTATCCGGCTCCATCGCCAGTGAGAGTGCGGCCTCCATGGCGGGGTCTATCCCTCCGTCCTTGGATGGCGCAATTTGCTCCGGATTGAGGGCCGGAGTAGTTGCAGATGCGATCTCCCGAACACTATCCGATGGCAGAGTTACGTCATGCTCATTGTTATTGTGTGGCGCACCTGACATGGGCTCGAATCCGTCGAAGATCAAGTCTCCGCAGATGTCGGCAGTGTAGTTTAAGTTTCCGAACCTGACCTGATGGCCAAGGGCGTAGCTCTCGATCTGCTCCAGATGGCCAAGCAAATTGGCCCGCAGTGCGAAGCCACCGAATACAAATATCTGTTCGGGGAGGAAAACCTCACCCTGGACCGCATCGTTACCGATGATCGAAGGAGCCATCAAGACTTACAGTGACGACGCAGTGGAACTCTCAATGAAATCACCAATGTCAGTGTCAAAACCGGCGAATCTCGGGTAGGGGGTCCCGAACTGTGCGTCTAAGGCGGATGGTAATAGGAGGCAGGGGACATGATGTTTACCCAGGTTCGGGCCCTCTTGATGGAGGTAATACCCTACGTCCTGCTTCATTTTTCTTGATGATATGAGTATTACAAGAGTTGATCTACCTCGAGATCGTAGAGGCTAAACCCTAGAAGCTAGCCTATGGTATGATTGTATGTTGTCCTACGGACTAAACCCTCCAGTTTATATAGACACCGGAGGGGGCTAGGGTTACATAGAGTCGGTTACAAGGGAGGAGATCTACATATCCGTATTGCCAAGCTTGCGTTCCACGCCAAGGAGAGTCCCATCTGGACACGAGACGAAGTCTTCAATCTTGTATCTTCATAGTCCAACAGTCCGACCGAAGGATATAGTCCGGCTGTCCGGAGACCCCCTAATCCAGGACTCCCTCACGGTGGGACCCACATGTCAGTGGCACAAGCCCGGCCCCGCCCCTGCAAGCATGGATAAGTGGACGCGGGTTTTGCCAAAATGCACTTTCATCTTCCGAAAGCGTACTCTACTTCTTCTTCAGGCCAGAAGGCATTTTTCTTTCTGGAAAGTGTATTTTTAGAAAAGGCGTGTTCTGTTTTTCAGCCAGGGGTCAGTTTGTGAATATTTTGTTTACAAATAGGTCCCTAGCAGTCAAACCTCTATATCTCATGCCTCCATGTTTTCGCCCAGCTATGGCCACAACGCGATGTGCATGAGCCGCTGGAATGTGGCACCAGCGCTACTCAGCCCGAAGGGGATGCAGGTGTAGCAGTACACACCGCACAGGGAGATGAAGGCCATCTTCTCGACATCCTCTTTCGCCATCTTGATATGATGATAACCCAAAAATGCGTCCAGGAAGCACAATAGATCGCACTCCACGGTGGAGTCCATGATTTGGTCGATACGGGGAAGCAGGAACAGGTCCTGAGGGCATGCTTTGTTGAGGATCGTGAAGTCGACGCACATGCGCTCCTGGACTCCCTTCTTGGGGACGACGACCGGGTTGGCGAGCCACTCCAGATGCCGGACCTCTCATATGACCCCGGCTTCATGTTGTTTGCGCACCTCTTGGACAATGAACTCGTGCTTTTCCTGTGCCTGGCGTCTCGCCTTCTGCTTTACTGGGCAGGCATTTGGGCACACCGTCAGGTGGTGCTCGGTTACCTCCCTCGGGACACTGACCAGGTCCTATGCCTTCCCCGTGAATACGTCCTTGTTCTCCGGGAGGAAAGAAACAAGCACCTACTCCTGATCCTGGGAGTAGGGCACAGGTTGTCATTGTCGACGGGAACCCTCTTCGTCTCGGTGCGTTCCTAGGAGAATATATACTTCCTCTTCGCTAGCGCGGGCGCGGGAGCCCCCGGGGCCTCTTCGGCATCTGGTCGTGAGGCCACCGTGGCCCTGTAGGAGAGCCTGAGTGCTTGAACCGCGTCTTCCTTGTCCTCAGTCATGGTGATGACACCGCCGCTGCCTAACATTTTGACGATGTTGTAGCCCGAGTGGGTCACCGCCATGAATTTGGCGAGAGCGGGGTACACCGGGATGGCTTTATGAGGGAGGCCCATGTAGGCCACGTCGAACTCGATGAGCTCAGTACGGTAGTTGTCGCGCTTGCCGAAGGTGACAGGAAGGCGCACTTGCCCCAAGGGGCGGTCGAGCCATCCGTTACCCCAGAGAACAGCCTGGTGGGCATGAGCTGATTGTAGGGCACCTAAAGCCCCTTGAAGGTCTCGACAAAGAGCATATTGAAACCAGTGCTGCCATCGATGAGGGTCTTGGTGATAGAGACGTTGCTGATGTTGGGCATACAAAGCATGGGGAATTCCCCAGCGGCGGCCATGTATCCAAGATGATCCCTGGAGTTGAAGGTGATGGCGACCTCGTGTCGCGCGCAGCCTTGCGGGGCCTCGGGTTGAAGCTGAACGGCGTTCGCCTGACGGAAGAGCTGTTTAGCATGGTGTTTGGACGCAGGCGCTTGAGACACTTCGAGGATACAAGTTACTGCCTGGGGCCATGGGACTATGAAGTGCGCAACGAATTTGCTTCGGAGTCCTTCCCAGGAGGACACTGAAGCTTCCGGGAGGCCGTGGAGCCAAGAGCATGGAGCCTCCGTGAGGGCAAGAGGGAGCCAGTTTGCCATGGCCTTGTCGTTGCTGCCCGCCGCCAGGATGCCTTGGGCATATAACTGGAGGAACTCCTCAGGGTCGGCCACGCCGTCATAGCGTGGGGGCAACACCGGCCGAATTCTCACTGGCCACTGGACCCGGCGCAGGTCAGGAGTGAAGGCCAGGTAACCCGCTGCGATGTCGGGGACGACGGGTCGAGCAGCAGGGCGAACGACGTCTTCCATGAAGGTGAAAAAGCGAGGAGGAGCGAAGCAGGAGGGAGAACCTCGACATGCCCCTACCTGGCATGCCAAATATCGGAATCGAAGCTCTGCGTCCTGAACAAGGTTCAAACTCTGGGGCGTGTGTAATGATATATCCTAGTGGCTGCCTCAAGCTCATCACCACTTGGCTTGGATGAGTTTCCTCGGGAGAGCTCGATGGCCGAGTGGCTCAATGGATCTGATCAGGGTGGCAATGAGTCGATCCCTTCTATGGTGGAGACTAACCTATACTTATACTGGCCACGACCCTCTTCCGGCGAGGCACATGGCGGGAAGGGTTGCCACAACGGCCAAATTGGAAGGGGGACAATAGTACATCTTATCCAGACGAAAGGTGGTCTTCGCCTGCAAAGCTTCTGGTCGTGACGTGGGGGTGGGCTCGACGATGACATCCATCCTATCGAGCTCGTGGTCTTGCTCTTGTTGCACTCGAATGGAAACCTTTGGGGGATTCCTCGGGAACCCGCGTACATCCTTGCCTCCTTAGCACGAAAGAGGAAAATGTCCCGGACTACGCCTGCTAGCGACCGTCTGGCCTTGGTCATCATGGCTCATGACATCCAGTGCCTCAGGAGGCAGGGGGCTGCATAGAGATCTCCGCTCCTCGGGAGGAAGGCTCGGGAAGCTGTCTCTCGGGAGGTCTTGGTGTTGTTCGCCTCGCGATACCAGGGGCCCTCGCGAGGGTCTGGTCCTTGAAGTCTTGCAGCTAGGTCTTACCGGGCCGTCAATGAAGACACATGTTAGGTCATATGCACGCAAGTCTGGGTACCCCTGATCCCAGAACGCCAACAGTGGTTAATCCTTTCCCGCACTTTACTTTGTCGTGTATGCTTGTTGGCTTGATGATGCGGCTTGAACTACGTCAGTATTTCCCCAAAGTGGAAGGGATGATGCAGCACAACTACGGTAGGTATTTCCCTCAGCGATGAGGCCAGGGTTATAGAACCAGTAGGAGAACCAAACAGCGGCTTCGCCTAAGCACCGCTACGATATGACTGAGGTGGATTATGGTGGAGGGGGGCACCGCACACGGCTAAGGGATGAATGATCAACTTGTGTATCTATGGGGTGCCCCCTCCCCCATATATAAAGGAGTGGAGGAGGGGGAGGGCCAGCCCTCTATGGCGCACCCTGGAGGAGTCCTACTCCCTCCGGGAGTAGGATTCCCCCCCTTCCCTAGTTGGACTAGGAGAGAAGGAAGGGGGAGAGAGGGAGGAAGAAAAGGGCCCCCTTCCTAGTCCAATTCAGACCAGAGGGGGAGGGGGCGCGCGGCCTGCCCTGGCTGCCTCTCTCTTTCTCCACTAAAGCCCATCAGGGCCCATATACTCCCCGGGGGGTTTCGGTAACCCCCCGGTACTCCGGTATATGCCCGAACTCACTCGGAACCTTTCTGATGTCCAAACATAGGCTTCCAATATATCGATCTTTATGTCTCGACCATTTCGAGACTCCTCGTCATGCCCGTGATCACATCCGGGACTCCGAACAACCTTCGGTTCATAAAAACACATAACTCATAATACCAATCCTCACCGAACGTTAAGCGTGCGGACCCTACGGGTTCGAGAACTATGTAGACATGACCGAGACATATCTCCGGTCAATAACCAATAGCGAAACCTGGATGTTCATATTGGCTCCCACATATTCTACGAAGATCTTTATCGGTCAAACTGCATAACAATATACGTTGTTCCCTTTGTCACCGGTATGTTACTTGCCCAAGATTCGATCGTCGGTATCTCAATACCTAGTTCAATCTCGTTACCGGCAAGTCTCTTTACTCGTTCTGTAATGCATCATCCCGCAACTAACTCATTAGTCACATTTCTTGCAAGGCTTATATTGATGTGCATTACCGAGAGGGCCTAGAGATACCTCTTCGACAATCGGAGTGACAAATCCAAATCTCGATCTATGCCAACTCAACAAACACCATCGGAAACACGTGTAGAGCACCTTTATAATCACCCAGTTACGTTGTGAAGTTTGGTAGCACACAAAGTGTTCCTCTCGTATTCGGGAGTTGCATGATCTCATAGTCATAGGAACATGTATAAGTTATGGAGAAAGCAATAGCAACAAACTAAATGATCATCATGCTAAGCTAATGGATGGGTCAAGTCAATCACATCATTCTCTAATGATGTGATCCCGTTAATCAAATGAAAACGCATGTCTATGGTTAGGAAACATAGCCATCATTGATTCAACGAGCTAGTCAAGTAGAGGCAAACTAGTGACACTATGTTTGTCTACATATTCACACATGTACTAAGTTTCCGGTTAATAAAATTCTAGCATGAATAATAAACATTTATCATGATATAAGGAAATATAAGTAACAGCTTTATTATTGCCTCTAGGGCATATTTCCTTCAGTCTCCCACTTGCACTAGAGTCAATAATCTAGATTACATTGTAATGATTCTAACACCCATGGTGTCTTGGTGTTGATCATGTTTTGCTCGTGAGAGAGGCTTAGTCAACGGGTCTGCAACATTCAGATCCGTATGTATCTTGCAAATCTCTATGTCTCCCTCCTTGACTTGATCGCGGATGGAATTGAAGCGTCTCTTGATGTGCTTGGTTCTCTTGTGAAATCCGGATTCCTTTTTTTGGGAAATGTAGTAATTTCAAAAAAAATCCTACGCACACACAAGATGCATAGCAATGAGAGGAGAGAGTGTTGTCCACGTACCCTCGTAGACCGAAAGCGGAGGCGTTAGCACAACGCGGTTGATGTAGTCGTACGTCTTCACGATCCGACCGATCAAACACCGAACGCACGACACCTCCAAGTTCTGCACACGTTCAACTCAATGACATCCCTCGAACTCTGATCCAGCCAAGCTTTGAGGGAGAGTTCTGTCAGCACGACGGCGTGGTGACGATGATGATGTTCTACCGACACAGGGCTTTGCCTAAGCAACACTACGATATGACCGAGGTGGATTATGGTGGAGGGGGCACCGCACACGGCTAAGAGATCCAAGGGATCAATTGTTGTGTCTCTAGGGGTGCCTCCCTCCCCGTATATAAAGGAGTAGATGAGGGGGAGGGGGCCGTCCACCCTTGGCGCTCCCCATGAGTTAGAGTAGGAGAGGAGAGGGAAGGAGAAAGAGGAAGAAAGGAAAGGGGGGCGCCGCCCCCCTTCCTAGTCCAATTCGGACTTGGGAGGGGAGGGGCGCGCGGCTGCCCCTTGGCCGCCTCTCCTCTTCAACCAATTGGGCCCATGAGGCGCATTAACCTCCGGGGGGGGTTCCGGTAACCCCCCCCCCCAATACTCCGGTATATATCCGATAACCCCGGAACCATTCCGGTGTCTGAATATAGTCGTCCAATATATCAATCTTCATGTCTCGACCATTTCGAGACTCCTCGTCATGTCCGTGATCACATCTGGGACTCCGAACTACCTTCGGTACATCAAAACACATAAACTCATAATATAACCGTCATCAAACTTTAAGCGTGCGGACCCTACGGGTTCGAGAACTATGTAAACATGACCGAGACATGTCTCCGGTCAATAACCAATAGCGGAACCTAGATGCTCATATTGGCGCCTACATATTCCACGAAGATCTTTATCGGTCAAACCGCATAACAACATACGTTGTTCCCTTTGTCATCGGTATGTTACTTACCCGAGATTCGATCGTCGGTATCTCAATACCTAGTTCAATCTCGTAACCGGCAAGTCTCTTTACTTGTTCCGTAATACATCATCCCGCAACTAACTCATTAGTTTCAATGCTTGCAAGGCTTAAGTGATGTGTATTACTAATTGGGCCCAGAGATACCTCTCCGATAATCGGAGTGACAAATCCTATCTCGAAATACGCCAACCCAACAAGTACCTTTGGAGACACCTGCAGAGCACCTTTATAATCACCCAGTTACGTTGTGACGTTTGGTAGCACACAAAGTGTTCCTCCGGTAAACGGGAGTTGCATAATCTCATAGTCAAAGGAACATGTATAAGTCATGAAGAAAGCAATAGCAACAAACTAAACGATCAAGTGCTAAGCTAACGGAATGGGTCAAGTCAATCACATCATTCTCCTAATGATGTGATCCCATTAATCAAATGACAACTCATGTCTATGGCTAGGGAACATAACCATCTTTGATTAACGAGCTAGTCTAGTAGAGGCATACTAGTGACACTTTGTTTGTCTATGTATTCACACATGTATCATGTTTTCGGTTAATACAATTCTAGCATGAATAATAAACATTTATCATGATATAAGGAAATAAATAATAACTTTATTATTGCCTCTAGGGCATATTTCCTTCACCTTTTCCATGGCAACTGCACCAGTATTGTCACAAAAGATTTTCATTGGACCCGATGCACTAGGTATGACACCTAGATCGGATAAGAACTCCTTCATCCAGGCTCCTTCATTTGCTGCTTCCAAAGCAGCTATGTATTCTGCTTCACACGTAGATCCCGCCACAACGCTCTGCTTGGAACTGCACCAACTGACAGCTCCACCATTTAATAAAAACATGTATCCGGTTTTTGACTTAGAGTCATCCGGATCAGTTTCAAGGCTTGCATCGACGTAACCGTTTACGATGAGCTCTTTGTCACCTCCATATACGAGAAACATATCCTTAGTAATTTTCAGGTATTTCAGGATGTTCTTGACCGTTTTCCAGTGATCCACTCCTGGATTACTTTGCTACCTTTCTGCTAGACTGATAGCAAGGCACACATCTGGTCTGGTACACAGCATTGCGTACATAATAGAGCCTATGGCTGAAGCATAGGGAACATCTTTCATTTTCTCTCTATCTTCTGAATGGTCGGGCATTGAGTCTGACTCAACTTCACACCTTGTAACATGGGCAAGAACCCTTTCTTTGCTTGATCCATTTTGAACTTCTTCAAACTTTATCAAGGTATGTGCTTTGTGAAAGTCCAATTAAGCGTCTTGATCTATCTCTATAGATCTTGATGCCCAATATATAAGTAGCTTCATCGAGGTCTTTCATTGAAAAATTCTTATTCAAGTATCCTTTTATGCTATTCAGAAATTCAGTATCATTTCCGATCAACAATATGTCATCTACATATAATATCAGAAATGCTACAAAGCTCCCACTCACTTTCTTGTAAATACAGGCTTCTCCAAAAGTCTGTATAAAACCATATGCTTTGATCACACTATCAAATTGTATATTCCAAATCCGAGAGGCTTTCACCAGTCCATAAATGGATCGCTGGAGCTTGCACACTTTTTTACCACCTTTTGGATCGACAAAACCTTCTGGTTGCATCATATACAACTCTTCTTTAAGATATCCATTAAGGAATGCAGTTTTGACATCCATTTGCCAAATTTCATAATCATAAAATGCGGCCATTGCTAACATGATTCAGACGGACTTAAGCATCGCTACGGGTGAGAAGGTATCATCGTAGTCAACTCCTTGAACTTGTCGAAAACCTTTTGCAACAAGTTGAGCTTTGTAGACAGTAATATTACCGTTAGCATTAGTCTTCTTCTTGAAGATCCATTTATTCCCTATGGCCTTCCGATCATCGGGCAAGTCAACCAAAGTCCACACTTTGTTCTCATATATGGATCCCATCTCAGATTTCATGGCCTCAAGCCATTTTGCAGAATCTTGGCTCGTCATCGCTTCCTCGTAGTTCGTAGGTTCGTCATGGTCAAGTAACATGACCTCCAGAACAGGATTACCATACCACTCTGGTGCGGATCTTACTCTGGTTGACCTACGAGGTTCGGTAGTAACTTGATCACAAGTTTCATGATCATCATCATTAGCTTCCTCACTTACTGGTGTAGGAATCACTGGAACTGATTTCAGTGATGAACTACTTTCCAGTAAGGGAGCAGGTACAATTACCTCATCAAGTTCTACTTTCCTCCCACTCACTTCTTTCGAGAGAAACTCCTTCTCTAGAAAGAATCCATTCTTAGCAACGAATATCTTGCCTTCAGATCTGTGATAGAAGGTGTACCCAACAGTCTCCTTTGGGTATCCTATGAAGACACATTTCTCCGATTTGGGTTGTAGCTTATCAGGTTGAAGCTTTTTCACATAAGCATCGCACCCCCAAACTTTAAGAAACAACAACTTGGGTTTCTTGCCAAACCACAGTTCATAAGGTGTCTTCTCAACGGAATTAGATGGTGCCCTATTTAATGTGAATGTAGCCGTCTCAAGAGCATAACCCCAAAACGATAGCGGTAAATCAGTAAGAGACATCATAGATCGCACCATGTCTAGTAAAGTATGATTACGACGTTCGGACACACCATTACGCTGTGGTGTTCCGGGTGGTGTGAGTTGCGAAATTATTCCACATTGTTTCAAATGAAGACCAAACTCGTAACTCAAATATTATCCTCCACGATCAGATCGTAGAAACTTTATTTTCTTGTTACGATGATTTTCCACTTCACTCTGAAATTCTTTGAACTTTTCAAATGTTTCAGACTTATGTTTCATCAAGTAGATATACCCATATCTGCTCAAATCATCTGTGAAGGTGAGAAAATAACGATATCTGCCGTGAGATTCTATGTTCATTGGACCACATACATAAGTATGTATGATTTCCAATAACTCTGTTGCTCGCTCTATTGTTCCGGATAACAGAGTTTTAGTCATCTTGCCCATGAGGCATGGTTCGCAAGTACCAAGTGATTCATAATCAAGTGATTCCAGAAGTCCATCAGAATGGAGTTTCTTCATGCGCTTTACACCAATATGACCTAAACGGCAGTGCCACAAATAAGTTGCACTATCATTATCAACTCTGCATCCTTTGGCTTCAATACTATGAACATGTGTATCACTACTATCAAGATTTAGTAAAAATAGACCACTAATCAAGGGTGCATGACCATAAAAGATGTTACTCATATAAATAGAACAACCATTATTCTCTGATTTAAATGAATAACCGTCTCGCATCAAACAAGATCCAGATATAATGTTCATGCTCAACGCTGGCACCAAATAACAATTATTTAGGTCTAAAGCTAATCCCAAAGGTAGATGTAGAGGTAGCGTGCCGACGGCGATCACATCGACTTTGGAACCATTTCCCACGTGCATCGTCACCTCATCCTTAGCTAATCTTCGCTTAATCCGTAGCCCCTGTTTCGAGTTGCAAATGTTAGCAACTGAACCAGTGTCAAATACCCAAGCACTACTACGAGCATTAGTAAGGTACACATCAATAACATGTATATCAAATATACCTTTGACTTTGCCATCCTTCTTCTCCACCAAATACTTCGGGCAAGTCCGCTTCTAGTGACCAGTCCCTTTGCAGTAGAAGCACTCAGTTTCAGGCTTAGGTCCAGACTTGGGTTTCTTCACTTGAGTAGCAATTGGCTTGCTGTTCTTCTTGAAGTCCCCCTTCTTCCCTTTACCCTTTTTCTTGAAACTAGTGGTCTTGTTGACCATCAACACTTGATGCTCCTTCTTGATTTCTACCTCCGCAGCCTTTAGCATTGCGAAGAGCTCGGGAATAGTCTTATCCATCCCTTGCATATTATAGTTCATCATGAAGCTCTTGTATCTTGGTGGCAGTGATTGAAGAACTCTGTCAATGACACTATCATCAGGAAGATTAACTCCCATCTGATTCAAGTGGTTGTGGTACCCAGACATTCTGAGTATATGTTCACTGATAGAACTATTCTCCTCCATTTTTCAGCTATAGAACTTATTGGAGACTTCATATCTCTCAATCCGGGCATTTGCTTGAAATATTAACTTCAAATCCTGGAACATCTCATATGCTCCATGACATTCAAAATGTCGTTGAAGTCCCGGTTCTAAGTTGTAAAGCATGGCACACTAAACTATCGAGTAGTCATCAGCTTTGCTCTGCCAGGTGTTCACAACATCTGGTGTTCTCCTGTAGCGGGTTTATCACCCAGCGGTGCTTCCAGGATGTCATTCTTCTGTGCAGCAATGAGGATAATCCTCAAGTTATGGACCCAGTCCATGTAGTTGCTACCATCATCTTTCAACTTAGCTTTCTCTAGGAACGCATTAAAATTTAACAGAACAACAACACGGGCCATCTATCTACAACAACATAGACATGCAAAATACTATCATGTACTAAGTTCATGATAAATTAAAGTTCAATTAATCAAATTACTTAAGAAATCCCACTTAGATAGACATCTCTCTAATCTTCTAAGTGATCACGTGATCCATATCAACTAAACCATGTCCGATCATCACGTGAGATGGGGTAGTTTTCAATGGTGAACATCACTATGTTGATCATATCTACTATATGATTCACGCTCAACCTTTCGGTCTCAGTGTTCTAAGGCCATATCTGCATATTCTAGGCTCGTCAAGTTTAACCCGAGTATTTTGCGTGTGGAAAACTGGCTTGAACCCATTGTATGTGAACATAGAGCTTATCACACCCGATCATCACGTGGTGTCTCGACACGATGAACTATAGCAATGGTGTATACTTAGGGAGAACACTTGTACCTTGAAATTTAGTGAGAGGTCATCTTATAATGCTACCGCTGAGCTAAGCAAAATAAGATGCATAAAGGATAAACATCACATGCAATCAATATAAGTGATATGATATGGCCATCATCATCTTCTGCCTTTGATCTCCATCTCCAAAGCACCGTCATGATCATCATCGCCACCGGCTTGATACCTTGATCTCCATCGAAGCATCATTGTCATCCTGCCAACTATTGCTACTACGACTATCGCTACTTCTTAGTGATAAAGTAAAGCAATTACATGGAGATTGCATTTCATACAATAAAGCGACAACCATATGGCTCCTGCCAGTTGCCGATAACTCTGTTACAAAACATGACCATCTCATATAATAAAATTTTGCATCATGTCTTGACCATATCACATCACAACATGCCCTGCAAAAACAAGTTAGATGTCCTCTACTTTGTTGTTGAAAGTTTTACGTGACTGCTGCGGGCTGAGCAAGAACCGTTCTTACCTACGCATCAAAAACCACAACACGGTATAGTGATTGCTTTTTGATCTTCAGAAAGAACCTTGTTCATTAAATCCGATTCAACTAAAGTTGGAGAAACTGACACCCACCAGCCATCTGTGTGCGAAGCACGCCGGTAGAACCAGTCTCATGTAAGCGTACGCGTAATGTCGGTCTGGGCCGCTTCATCCAACAATATCGCCGAATCAAGAAACAACTAGTGACGGCAAGCAATATGTATATACCCACGCCCACAACTCCTTTATGTTCTACTCGTGCATATAACATCTATGCGTAAACCTGGCTCGGATGCCATTGTTGGGGAATGTAGTAATTTCAAAAAAAATCCTACGCACATTGAGGGAGTCCTGGATTAGGGGGTATCCGGACAGCCGGATTATATCCTTTGGCCGGACTGTTGGACTATGAAAATACAAGATTGAAGACTTCATCCCGTGTCCGGATGGGACTCTCCTTAGCGTGGATGGCAAGCTTGGCAATACGGATATGTAGATCTCCTTCCTTGTAACCGACTCTGTGTAACCCTAGCCCCCTCTGGTGTCTATATAAACCGGAGGGTTTTAGTCCGTAGGACAACATACAATCATACCATAGGCTAGCTTCTAGGGTTTAGCCTCTCTGATCTCGTGGTAGATCAACTCTTGTACTACTCATATTATCAAGAATAATCAAGTAGGACGTAGGGTTTTACCTCCATCAAGACGGCCCGAACCTGGGTAAAACATCGTGTCCCATGCCTCCTGTTACCATCTGCCTAAGACGCACAGTTCGGGACCCCCTACCCGAGATCCACCGGTTTTGACACCGACATTGGTGCTTTCATTGAGAGTTCCACTGTGCCGTCGCCGTAAGGAAGGATGCCTCGTCTCGTTGTTAAAAACAACATTACCGCCGGGGGAGCCCTGGCTATCGGCCAAACTCTCCGGCTTGGCAGTTTCATCATGACCGCCCGTTCGGCCGCTGCGCCGACAATGACTTCTCAGGTCGTCAAAAACAGCCTCGATGTCAGCTCGGAATTTTCCGAGCAGATGGATCCAATGGAGCTCTCTTCCCTAAACGAGCTCTTGGATCGTATCGCCACCTTGGGAGTCGCTACAGACCATGATTGGGCTTAAACCCGATCAAAGGGAGATTAACTCTCCACTGGTCACCCATCATATTGCGGTGGTGGAGGAACAATGCGGCGATTCTTCCTGTATCTTGAGGACTAACTATGTCCGGATTCCTGAACTCTCCGAGCCGGACACCCGTTTACGGGAGGAAATCACCCAAGCCCTAAACCTAGAGTCAGGTAGCGGGCCATACTTATCGGGCAACATCCCAGAATCCGAACTTCCAAGATCGGAAACTCCTCGGCCCCTGGGTCTCAGATCGGGTAGGGGTTCGGACTCAAATCCACCTAGCCACCCAGACATAAACGGTCTTTACCACATCAGGCAAGAGCCCCATGAAACAGTACATCATTATTGGGCCAGATTCCTCCTTGTGATGAACAAGGTTAAGGACTGTCGCGAGGAAGACGCGGTCTAATTTTTCTGCAATAATTGCACGGACAAGGGAATCCTTAATGCCTTAAGTCGCCGTGACATATCACGCTTCGCTGACTTGGCGTCCATAGTATGAAAGTACTGCGCGATGGAAAGCACCTGGAAAACCGAAACGAAATTTTGGGATAATCCGGCTCGGAATATACACCCAGTCCGAAGTAAAAGGGGGCACTATCATAAGACACCCGAGTTAGTTACAAAGAAACAAAAACCCTCTACAGGGCATGGAACCGTATTGGAGGGATGGCTCAACGGCCCCTACAAAATTCATAATACAGCGGATACCACACCAACACACAACCTTAGAGCATGTTGGGTACTCCGGCAGGTGGCCAAAAGTGGTGAGGATCTTCTCATCCCAAATACCACAGAGCATCATCCCGTGGATAACAATACGGTATTAATAGTCTTCAAAACCTTCGCATCAAATAATAGGCGCAAGCGAACACTCCGCAGCCTCGCCGAAATCTGCCACGTGGCAGCAATGAACCCATGGAGTGACACAGCTATTATCTTCAATGCTAGTGACGAACCTAAATTCCGAACAGCCCGAGCACCAGCTGCACTGGTCCTCAGTCCAATTGTGGACGGCTTTTGACTCACCAAAGTACTCATGGACGGCGGCAGTGGATTGAACCTCATCTATGAGGGAACTCTTCAAAAAATGGAAATAGACTGGAACCGTATTGAGCAAAGCAGCACAACCTTTAGAGGAATCATCCCCGGTCAGGAAGCACGCTGTGCCGGGAAAATCACACTAGATGTGGTATTCGGCACGCCGGAGAACTATATGTCCGAAGAATTACATTCCAAGTGGCCCCGTTCAGTAGTGGATACCACGCCCTTTTAGGACGGGAGGCGTTCACGATCTTACAAGGCATACCCCATTACGGGTACATGAAGCTCAAAATGCCCGAGCCCAACGGAATCATCACTCTTGCTAGTGATCCGGACACAGCACTCCACGCCGAAAACAAAACAGCTGCATTAGCCCTCGAGGCATTGTCCGAAGCCCTTTCGGCCAAGGAGTTAACTGCGCTACGCTCCACAGTGGACAGGGACGACGTGATACTTGACAAGAGATCCAAGTCCCCTCTTTTAAACCAGCGGATGAAATAGTCAAATTCCAAGTCCACCCAACGGACCCTACAAAAACAGCCTCCATCGGGGCACAGCTAAACCCCACCGTGGACGCCGCACTACGAGAGTTCCTGCGCGAGAGTTGGGACATATTCGCCTGGCACCCCTTAGACATGCCAGGAATCCCACGCAGGCTCGCCGAGCACAGCCTCAATATTCTAAAGGGATTCAAGCCGGTCAAGCAGACTCTTCGGTGTTTCTCTGAACCTAAGAGACAAGCTATGGGAGAAGAACTAGCCAAGTTATTAGAGGCCGGATACATTAGAGAAATAAAAAACCTGAACTGGCTAGCAAACCTGGTGATGGTACCAAAGAAGGACAAATCCTGGCGCCTGTGTGTTGATTTTAAGGACCCCAACAAGGCCTGCCCAAAGGATCCCTTCCCCCTCCCCTGCATTGATCAAATTATCGATGCTACCGCAGGACACGAGTCATTGTATTTCCTCGACGCATACTCCGGCTACCACCAAATCAAGATGGCGGAATCCGACCAAGCCGCAACGGCATTTATCACACCATACGGCCCCTTCTGTTTCAACACAATGCCTTTCGGGCTCAAAAACGCCGGCGCAACATATCAGCGCATGATTCAGACATGTCTGGAGAAACAGATCGGCAAAATAGTAGAGGCATACGTAGATGATGTGGTCGTCAAAACCAAACACGTCGACTCTCTAATAGACAACTTGATGCTCACATTTGAAAACCTCCAAAAATACGACATCAAGCTCAATCCGGAAAAATGCGTTTTCGGCGTACCAGCTGGAAAGCTCCTGGGCTTCATTGTCTCCGGTAGAGGAATGGAAGCTAATCCGGCCAAAATCTGAGCTCTATCACTGTTGGCTACCCCAACAGACCTCAAACAAATCCATAAATTAACTGGATGTGTGGCGGCTCTAAGCCGCTTTATCTCCTGCTTAGGAGAAAAGGCATTACCCCTTTACCGCCTCCTTCGGCGCACCGAACACTTCGAGTGGACGGATGCTGCCACAGCCGGATTGGAATAAATAAAAGCCATACTGGCAACGAACCCAATCCTGGCTGCGCCAAACATCGGCGAACCAATGCTGTTGTACATTGCGGCAACTCATCAGGTTGTAAGCGCAGTGCTCGTCGTAGAACGAGAAGCGGACGGACATAATTCCCCCTTCAAAAGCCGGTATATTATGTATCCACTGTCCTCACTCCATGCAAGTCACGGTACCCACATTATCAAAAGATAGCCTATGCAGTATTCATGGCATCCCGGAAGTTGCGACACTACTTTCAAGAGTGTTCGATTACAGTAGCCTCAGAAGTGCCACTTAATGATATTATAAACAACCGCGACGCCACGGGCCGGATTGCCAAATGGGCCATTGAGCTCCTCCCGTTCGACATAACATGCAAACCCCGACGAGCCATTAAATCGCAAGTATTGGCCGACTTTGTTGCCGAATGGACGGAAGCCGAACTACCTAAAGAGTATGGCACATACTATAATTGGATCATGCACTTCGGCGGCTCCAAAATGTTGGTTGGTCTGGGGGCTGGCATCGTCCTGACGTCCCCAACCGGAGATACAGTCCAATACGTACTGCAGATACTGTATACAGACTCCAACAACGCAGCCGAATACGAAGCCCTGTTACATGGTCTTCGGATGGCAGTTTCCATGGGCATTCAACGCCTGGAGGTGCGTGGGGATTCAGACCTCGCAATATCCCAAATAAATGGAGACTTCGATGCCAAGGATCCGAAGATGGAGGCCTATCAAAATGTCGTCCTAAAGATGTCAGCTCGGTTCGAGGGGCTCGAATTTCACCATGTGGCTCGGTAAAACAATTAGGCGGCGGATATCCTCGCCCGCATCGGCGCAAAACGCGATGCGATCCCCCCAACATCTTTTTTGAGAGGTTTTTTAAGCCATCCGTGGTATGGGAAGGGGACACCGGAAACAATAGTCCGGACCCGACCAAAATACCCGATACCGAACACTCTGACATAATCGAAGGCTCTGCCACTGAAATAACACCTTCAGCCCACGTAATAATGGCCATCATCGCCCCATGGACAGCACCATTCCTGGCCTACCTAACTAGGCAGTAACTTCCGTAGGACCAAAATGAGGCACGCTGCATAGTGCGGCGATCTAAAGCCTACAGGGTCCACGAGGGAGAGCTGTATAAAAAAAGTACTACCGGAATCCTTCAAAGGTGCATCTCTGGAGAGGAAGGGCGGAAGCTTTTGGCAGAAATTCACGCCGGACTCGGCGGCCACCACGCCGCAGCCCGGGCCCATGTAAGCAAGGCCTTCTGTACAGGTTTTTATTGGCCGACGGCCCGGGCAGACGCATAGGACTTGGTCCAACATTGCATCGGTTGCCAGCTTTTTGCAAACCAAAGACACATGCCACCCACCGCCCTCCAAACAATCCCCATTACCTGGCCCTTCATGGTCTGGGGACTTGACATGGTTGGACCCCTTAAAGGGGGAACCCATAAGAAAAAATACTTACTGGTCATGGTGGATAAATTCACCAAATGGATAGAAGCCAAACCTGTTAAAACGGACAAATCCGGACCGGTGATAGACTTCATATCCGGGGTTGTACACCGTTATGGCGTCCCCCACAGCATCATCACTGACAACGGCACGAACTTCATGGCCGACAAGGTAAAACTCTGGTGCAGCAACAAGGGCATCAAGCTCGATTATGCTTCTGTCTATCACCCACAAACCAATGGCCAAGTTGAGCGAGCAAATGGTCTTATCATGAGCGGCATCAAACCCAGACTAGTGCGGTCCTTAAAGGAGTCTAACACGCACTGGGTAGAGGAGCTCGACTCCGTACTTTGGGGGCTGCGGACCACGCCGAATCGTACTACCGGATACACACCCTTCTTTATGGTGTACGACGCAGAAGCGGTTCTGCCCTGTGACATAATTCATGACTCACCTCGAGTGTGCATGTACGAAGAAAGAGAAGCCGAGCTCGATCGCCAGGATAGTCTGGACACCCTGGAGGAGGAGCGTGACGTGGCAAAAGCCCGTTCCGCATTCTATCAGCAACAGGCTCGCAGATACCAAAGCAGAGAAGTACGGGCCAAAACTTATAACGTTGGCGAGTTAGTTCTATGCCTGCCGGAGAAGAAAAAAACCAAGCTTGAGCCCAAATGGGAAGGTCCCTTCATTATTGACCAAGTTTTGACCAGTGGAGCGTATCATCTGTGGGACGCATCGAATAATCGACTTGAGCCGAACCCATGGAACGCAACCAGACTCCAAAGATTCTACGCCTAGCGCCGAACTCTATGTTCGTCTCTTTCCTCTGTCCATTTTTTGCATATACATTATCTATCTTTTTTCTCTTTCTTCCTTTTATTCTTTCTCAAGGCCTTCAAGGGCCAACTTGTGCCCCGCTTGCACACTATTGACGCGCTAACTGCGCCCATTATACCTGGGGCTTCTTACACAGAAGCTTAATTATTTATCTGGGATTCATGCCCCGCACATGTGTTATTCCTCCGCATGTACCTTTTCTTCACCATTATATGCATCGATATGAATTAAGTTTTGGCCAATCAGGGTTGCCTGGCTCTTGTATTTATGCCCTACATTCCCGTTAATTCAGCTAGGGCATAAGGGGAGCACCTCTGCGATTGTTACTACCGGGTCAGCCGGATGTGTAGCTCAGACTGGGTGAAGCCGAAAGCTAGCATTCTTAAGGGAATACTCGGTCGGTGAACAAAAGATGATTTTTATTTATTTTCCATATGTGCCCCCAGATGTTTTTGCCTGCGTTTCCTCTCGCAGTCCGGACATGCACTTTAGGGCATGCGTACCCAGGGAAAGGAACCCCTAACGGAACTATTCTCCCTGGAAGATGTTTCTTACTACCCATGTAATATAACATAACTAGTTGGATACTTGTCGGTTGAAGCACTAATGACCCCTACGCCTGGTTTCCACGCATACCCCGGTTCTTATATAACTGAGCGGGTATTCAGACACACTCCGGACTATCGGGTCCTGAGGTTGAAGCGAAAAGGTCCGCCATGACAAGTGATTTACAATCCGGCTAGAAGGCATTATACATGTCACTTAAATTACATAGTCATGTAGACTGACTAAATTCCTCTTCTATACCATCCAACAGGTTGTCTAGCCTACAATCCTGTTGGGAATACTTTGCAGCTAATTCTACTTGCCCATACACTAAGCTAACGGGGATCTCTTTCCCATCAGGCCCCACAGGTCCGACCTCGGCCATGTGGTTTGGGTCAGCCTTGGTATACCACGTCTTCACCATGGCCCAGGTGTCGGTGTCAAAACCGGCGGATCTCGGGTAGGGGGTCCCGAACTGTGCGTCTAGGCCGGATGGTAACAGGAGGCAAGGGACACGAAGTTTTACCCAGGTTCGGGCCCTCTCGATGGAGGTAAAACCCTATGTCCTGCTTGATTAATATTGATGATATGGGTAGTACAAGAGTAGATCTACCACGAGATCGGAGAGGCTAAATCCTAGAAGCTAGCCTATGGTATGATTGTTGTTGTGTATGTTGTCCTACGGACTAAAACCCTCCGGTTTATATAGACACCGGAGAGGGTTAGGGTTACACAAAGTCGGTTACAATGGTAGGAGATCTACATATCTGTATCGCCAAGCTTGCCTTCCACGCCAAGGAAAGTCCCTTCCGGACACGGGACGAAGTCTTCAATCTTGTACCTTCATAGTCTAGGAGTCCGACCGAAGGTATAATCCGGCTATCCGAACACCCCCTAATCCAGGACTCCCTCAGTAGCCCCTGAACCAGGCTTCAATGACGAGTCCAGCGCACAGATTGTCTTCGGCATTGCAAGGCGGGTTCCTCCTCCAAGTACTTCATAGAAGATTTTGAACACAAAGATAGTGTCCAGCTCTGCAAAATAAGTTTCCACATATTGCCATAGAGAGAATAATATTTACACAAATCTAATCTGCTGACGTATTCCGTAGTGTGACACACATTGGCCAAGCCTTTATCCGAGTCGTTTCATTATCCCACCTCAGCGCGTCATGCGAGGCGGTTTCCTTGGCACGTCTTGTTAAAGCAGAGATCGTGTCCCCTTATTCCGGGATTCTCATCAATACGGGCGTGGGTAACCCAACCGCTTCTAGGACTCCTAGATTATAGGCAAGTCCAAACGGACACGGAGAGGACGCTTGATATTCACCCTCTTTATAAAGGGACAAGGCTTTTATTTTTCCCTCCCGTGCTCAATCGAATCCTTCCCCCACCTCAAGCTCAAACGCCCAAAGTTCAGGTCAGGTGCTCCGAACCTTCAGTCATGTCCGGATCTAGCCTTCAAGGTCGATGGGTGCCCTCCTCCGTCACGGAAGAAGACATCAAAAAGTTGAGGGAGGCCAGATATCTGACTGCCGAGATTTTGCATCGGCTGCCTCCCCGGGGGCAGGCCGTCCCCTCCCCCGAACCCAACGAGAGCGTCGTGTTCGTCTCCCACTTCCTCCGAGGTCTAGGCCTTGCTCTGGATCCTTTCATCAGGGACTTGATGTTTTATTACGGGCGAGATTTCCATGATCTAGCTCCGGACTCCTTTCTTCATATCATGACATTTATTGTCGTGTGCGAGGCCTTCCTTCGGGTTACCCCTCACTTCGGCCTATGGCTCAAGACCTTTGAAGTAAAGCCGAAGATAATCGAGGGGCAACATGCAATGTGGAGGTGCCTTAATACGCAAGATGACGGGAGCTTCATGGCCCAAAGGTTCCATTCCAGAGGTGTCTGAATTGTGGCAACAGGAGTGGTTCTACATCACAGCTCCTAGAAGTGCCAAGTGGGCGGCCGCCCCCGTTTTCCGCTCGGGCCCTCCACCACAACTGATGTCATGGATTAGCAGAGGACTGAGCTGGGGTCCAGCCAAGGACGTGCCTATACTGCAAAGCCGCATTCAAGATCTCTTTAATGGAGATTTCAGTTTGGTTGCGGTAATACAAGTTATGCTGGTCCGTCAAGTCCAGCCTTGCAAACGCCGACCCCTTCGCTTGTGGGAGTTCAATCCCGAGGGACCGCATGTCATTCAACATTTCCTCGGCCTGACGCACGAGGAGATGTACAAGTTATTCTTCGGACCTCAGGTAGAGTGCCCGGAAATCATCGAGGACGTGGGCCTGAGCAGTAACCGCGCCGCCGAACAAGTAAGGAATCTTCCGGCCGAACATACTATCTCTCATTTGTTACGAAGTTATCTCTGAGAGTTTGCTTTTTGACCAGGACTGGCTAGCGAAGGCGAAGTTGATTCGGTGTTCGGCCCCCCTCCCTGAGGGTTTGGAAAATCCGGTACTAGAAAAGATGCTCCAGATTGCACCCTGCCTGGAGCCCTTGAAGGAAGATACCGGGGAGGATAATACGGGCGGATGCGGGCCCCCAACGCTGCCCATTCTAACCGAGGGAGTGAGCGTCTCCATGAAGGAAGACGACCAGAGGAGGAAAAAGACTGCGCCCGGGGATTTGGAAGCCGAAGCTTCCAAACGTGAGAAGAAGTCTCCCACAGAGGGTCCTACCTTGGGGGGTGCTTTTGCCGCACAAAGTCCGCGGGGGATCAATTCTCCAGCGAGTCGTAAGTGACCCGAAATACTGTAATAGCATAGGTATGCCATCTTTTCTTCTGAGGAAATAACCACCGCATATATCTTTTGCAGTTTGGCCCTTAGCCCTTCTCAAATGAGCTCATCTTCAGGGGATCTTCTTCCAGAGATGATGGAGAGCGAAATGCCTCCTCCGGACTCCTCCGCTCCAAAAGCGGGCGACCCCGAAGTGTCGTCGTGGAGGGCCTCTCCGAATACGGTGAGGCCAGAAGATAATCCCATTGACCCCCGGAGCTCCCAGTGTCCGGATCTCGAAGAGAGCAGACAAAAGATTCCGGCACCGTCTAGTGTGCGATCAGATGTTCTGAGGGAGTTGGTGGGGCGAGCGGCCATCTCAGATGAACACCGTATGTTGATGAATACGGTGGTGGAGAGAATCGCGTCCGCCGAAAGCGGATTGCATGAAGCTTTTATGAGTCTACTGACAGGCTTTGAGGTACGTAAAATAATGTATGATAGTCCTGCACATGCTAGGTGTGTCCTGTGTAGATAGTAGCCCCTGAGACTCTGGTCGTCATCGGAAACGATGATGAACAGAGGATCATATTCCCAGGTAATAACCATACTGCCTCTATGTGCAGGTGATGGAAGCTCCGGTGGCTAGCCGGACTAGCGAGTTTGCCCATTTAGAACGGCAGTTGGATGCGGCAGACGCCGACATCGAGCTTGTTAGGCTTGACGAGGCACAGGGTAAGTGTCATTATCTGGTAAACGCCACATAGGAAGAGCAGCATGATGCCAGTATCTTTAATATGTTGTGACTGCAGATGGAGCTGCCACTGTTGAAGCCTTGTGTGCAGAACTTGCCCGAGCCAAGGGACAAGCGAGGTTGGGTAATGCGGCTGCTTTGAAGGCGGCCGAAGAGTTACAAGCCGAAAATGCCGCACATGGAGAGAGCCGAGATAAGATGGCCAAGATGGCCATAGAATTAAAAGCCGCCGCCGACCGTTGCCGGGTTCTTGAAAAGGAAAACCAGGCGAAGGCATCGGACCTTGAGAAGGCTGCTGCGACGGGAAAAGATCTCTGCTCTGCTATGAGGGTAAACAAGGAGGAGCTGCAGGAAGCCGGGGATATTGTAGCTGGGAAATCATTTATGTTGCGGAGGAAGTTTGGAGATCCACGGTATTCCCCTCTGGATCGGCTGTGGAGTTCGGAGGATGTGTATATGGATTTGGCAGCGAGCGCTGCCGATGCGGCCAAGTACTTCCAGGGTCAGACGGACCGTGAAGTGGGCCAGCTATTTTGGAGACAATTCCATTCTCCCGAGTGTCCGCTTTCATTGACTGACCAATTAGCCGAATGGGCCGAACTAAATAGGTTGTCTGGACTCTCCATGAGGTCTGCTGTGGATCAGCTATGGCTGGAAAGGTCAAAACCGAACAGCTATTTCAGCTTGGTGCAGCAGTTCCTTGACGTGGTGCCGCGCATGAATGCGATGAAGAGGTCGGCGTGCATAGAGGGCGCATGGATGGCCTTTGCCCGTGTTAAAGCATATTGGGCAGAGATGGATGGTACCACTGTTGCAGCGCAGGATTCGGCCATAGGTCGAAGGGCTGCTAAGCACTACTTTGAAGAAGTTCTTGAGGGTGCTCGTTTGATAGAGACCCAGTGCTCAAAAATATTATGTTTGAGTGATATGGAATCTCATTGTAAGCAAAATGCTTTTATAGATTTTTATAAGGTTGTTTTTATACTTTTGCCTAAAAGTAATATGATGCCTCCTGGGCGGCCGTTTATGTATACATGTGTATAACCTGAAAGATTGCAGTCGTCGGCTTCAACCCCCACGCATATAATGCGGAGGTGCTTGCAAAAACATGCGTTCACACTTAACCCAACGTCTTGGTCCTATTAAGGAGGTGATAGTAGAGCGAGCGAGGCAACCGAACTATAATGCTTTAGCACTTTCACTTAGCCATAGGAGTTTGACAGTGGGGCTACAAGATAGCCCCTGGTGGCTCCGCACTCTCCCAATCCCGGGGTGCGTACATGCCTGGCCGGAAAACGGCCCTTCGTTAAGGCGGAGGAATTCTAACATTCCAACAGGTCATCGAGTGGTTGACCAGTCTCACGCTATATCATGACAGTCAGTTTTCGGCTTTCTCTACTGAGGTGCTCGTCTGGATGAACCAGGGCACAATCACAGTAGTTCTCCTGGTGCTACCTTAGCTGGTAAAGCGGAACGTAAGGCACCAAAACACAGGAGCCGGGCAAACCCAACATTTGACCAAAGACAATGATTCGGAGCTGATGCATATAGGACCAAACTCGCGACGCCGAACACTCCCTAAGGTATTCGGTCTTTGTGGTATAAACCGGGCCTAAGTAATGGCCTTTGTAAGAAGCCCCTTGTGTCCAGGTATGTGCATTGTTCTGGCGTGGCCACATGCCAAGACGTCAGCATCCTTCTCAACGGTGGATGTGTATCAACAAGAGACAGTAAAAAAGGTTTACGCAGGGTCTTAATCTAAAAAGAATCCTCGGAGCGGGTCCCTGCTGCACGTCTGCGCCTGTGTCTCCGTTGTGCCGTATCCTGGACGGGTGTAGCACGATGATCATCTGTAAAAGAGAGGAATTTAGGTGAAAAAGGTTGTCATGCAAAAGGATAGTTTTTTAAAGAAACCATGTATAATTCAAGATGAGAAGAAATTGCCACTTGTCTGCGCGTGTTGAGCCCCTTGTATTGACAAATAGGGGTGTGACCATTTATTCGGTATAAGTAGCGGTGCGGGACACGATTAGTTGTGTCTGAGGTCTTGACGACCTATTGGATGCTTTCGCTAGTCCGGGCGCCTTTAGTGTGAGGCTGCCAAGGCAGCCTCACTCTCTTCAGCGTGCAGAGATCGCTTGATATTTCCATGCATTGAAATGATGCCACGTGGACCGGGCATCTTGAGTGTGAGGGAGGCATAGTGTGGTATTGCATTAAAGCAAGCGAAAGCTTCGCGTCCGAGCAGTGCTTGATAGCCGCTTTGAAACGGAGCGATGTGGAAGGTTAAATGCTCACGACGGAAGTTATCAGGGGAGCCGAATATAACTTGTAGTAGGAGGGAGCCCATACAACGAGCCCCTGGGCCTGGCGTTACTTCTTTAAAGGTAGTATTGCTATGGCGAATTTGTGTTGGGTCTAACCCCATCCCGCGGATTGTATCCTGATATATTAGGTTTAGGCTGCTGCCGCCATCCATCAAGACTCATGTGAAGTGATATCCTCCAATTACTGGGTCTAATACCAGGGCAGGCCATCCTGCATGTCGGATACTTGCTGAGTAATCGCGATGGTCGAAAGTGATCGGTTGAGACGACCAGTGGCAGGACTTCGCGGTGACAGGCACTTGGGTATATTTTCCTGGGAGTGCCGCATTGTTTTTTCCCTTGATCACGTGTAACACGTTTACTGTTTTAACTTCTGGTGGAAATTTGTTTTGTTCCCCCGTGTCTTGCTTGGGAGGCTCGTCCTCGTCTTCACTTGGTGTATCCTCCCCCTTGTGTACGGCGTTGAGCTTGCCGGACTGCTTGAAGACCCAACATTCTCTGTGGGTATGATTAGCGGGTTTACCAGGGGTACTATGGATCTGACATACTTGGTCTAGAATTTTGTTGAGGCTGGACAGTTCATCCCTGGTGCCTTTAGTGGGCGGCTTTTGACCTGGCCGAGAGCTTTTGAATCCGGCATTTACTGCGTGCCCTTCGTGCTGTCTTCTTTATTCCGGCGTTTGTTATTGCTGTTGCACCGTGATTTCCCGTTTCCATCTCTAACTTCAGATGTACTGGGGTCGCTGGTGCTGCATCTTGCTAGCCAGCTGTCCTCACCTGCGCAAAAGCGGGTCATGAGGTTTGTTAATGCGGCCATCGTTCTCGGCTTATTTTGGCCGAGGTGTCTGGCGAGCCATTCATCACGGACGCTATGCTTGAAAGCTGCCAAGGCTTCGGCATCCAGACAGTCGACAATCTGGTTCTTTTTAGTAAGAAACTTGTTCCAAAGCTTTCGGGCTGACTCTTCGGGTTGTTGAGTTATATGACTCAAATCGTCCGCGTCCGGAGGTCGGACATAAGTCCCTTGAAAATTTGCCCAAAAGGCGTCTTCGAGCTCTTCCCAACTTCCAATGGAACTTTCGGGGAGGCCTTTAAGCCAGTGACGGGAGGCCTTTAAGCCTGTAAGTACTTGATGGCGTGGAGATCATCTCCTCGAGCCATATGGATATGAAGGATGTAGTCCTCAATCCAGACCCCAGGGTCTGTTGTTCCGTCGTATGTCTCTATGTTTACGGGTTTGAATCCCTCTGGAAATTCATGGTCCAGCACCTCATCGGTGAAACATAGGGGGTGTGCGACACCCCTGTATCTGGGTGTACCACGTTGTTCGGATGTTTGTTGTGTTGCATTGTATGCTGGGGCGCGCTTGCGTGGTCCATAGATGGATCTTGTTGCGCCGTCCTTTGGGTGCGAGCCCTCGCATGGGTCGTGTGTTGTATTGTGAGTGGCGTTGTATGCCACTCTGTGTTGATAGAAGGGTGATCTATCCAACCAGGTGGCTGCTTTGATATTTGGTTGTGGGGGGTCTGAGGCCTCCTCATCGAATTCAGGTAGCAACTTCCGCTTTGGGTAGCTCTTGGAGGGGCGATTGTCGTCGTACATCGCTGTTGTGTCGAGTATTTTACTCCATCTGATTTGGAGTGTGTCTTGTGCAGCCTTGAGCCTTTGCTTCTGCTTTTCCAGACTCCTCGTGGTGGCAACAAGCCTTTTACGGGCATTCTGCTGCTCCGGGTGCATGTCCGGCGTTATGTCGTCCGAACCATTATCCTTAATAGAATTTGTTTGTTCGGTTTGATTATCCGGATTGTCGTTGTCCAGCAGCGGTTCGCCCTACTCCAGCACTGGGTCTGTGCGATCGCTATTTCTGTCGAGGTGGGATTTGGGGCGGCGCTTGCGTCGCCGCTTTGACTGCTTTTCGAGGGAACAAGCCTTCGGTGCGTCCTTCCGCTCTCTGTCGTCATCTTTTGGTGTGTCCACCATGTATACGTCATATGACGAGGTGGCATTCCAGGGCCCAATAGGCACTGGTTCTTCATCGTCTCCTTCATCGGCGTCCATACCGTCGATGTCTTCGGAGTCGAAGTCGAGCATGTCGGTTAAATCGTCGATAGTGGCTACAAAGTGCGTGGTGGGTGGGCTTTGAATTTCTTCATCGTCCGTATCCCAATCTTGCTGACCGTAGTCTGGCCAGGGCTCTCCTGATAAAGAGAGAGACTTTAGCGATTTCATAATATCGCCGAAGGGCGAGTGCTGAAAGATATCTGTGGCAGTAAACTCCATGATTGGCGCCCAATCGGATTCGATCGGCAAAGGCGCGAATGGTTCGGAGTCCGAAGAGGAGTCGGGCTCCTTGGAATCACGAGTCTCGCGGAGTGCGGGGCAGGTGTTCGGCTCGATCGCCGTTGGGATCACAGCCCCCGAGGCAGCGTCCAACTACACATCCTCGATCGGCGCAGTTGGCTCCGAATTAAGGGTCGAAGCCGATGCGGGTGCGGCCTCCAGGGCACTGTTCGGCGGCAGAGCTAGATCATGCTCGTCGGGACAGTGTGGCGCGCTCGGCTGTGGCTCGAATCCGTCGAAGATCAAGTCCCCGCGGATGTCAGCCGTGTAGTTTAAACTGCCAAATCTGACCTGACGGCCAGGGGCTTAGCTTTCGATCTGCTCCAGATGGCCAAGTGAATTGGCCCGTAGTGCGAAGCCGCCGAAGACGAAGATCTGTCCGGGGAGGAAGGTCTCACCCTGGACTGGATCGCTATTGATGATCGTAGGAGCCATCGAGCCTGACGGCGACGACACAGAGGAACTCTCAATGAAAGCACCAATGTCGGTGTCAAAACCGGCGGATCTCGGGTAGGGGGTCCCTAACTGTGCGTCTAGGCCGGATCATAACAGGAGGCAAGGGACACGAAGTTTTACCCAGTTTTGGGCCCTCTCGATGGAGGTAAAACCCTATGTCCTGCTTGATTAATATTGATGATATGGGTAGTACAAGAGTAGATCTACCACGAGATTGAAGAGGCTAAACCCTAGAAGCTAGCCTATGGTATGATTGTTGTTGTGTATGTTGTCCTACGGACTAAAACGGTTTATATAGACACCAGAGAGGGTTAGGGTTACACAAAGTCGGTTACAATGGTAGGAGATCTACACATCCGTATCGCCAAGCTTGCCTTCCACGCCAAGGAAAGTCCCTTCCGGACACGGGACGAAGTCTTCAATCTTGTATCTTCATAGTCCAGGAGTCCGGCCGAAGGTATAATCCGGCTATCCGAACACCCCCTTATCCAGGACTCCCTCACCAGGCTTCCCTGGTACCTTGACGGCAGGACGATATCTTCCAATATCGGAAGCGCCACCGCGCTCCCTTGAGCTTCTCCGCAAGCTCTCCAATGCCTTCTGGCAGGGAGACGGATGGCCACAAGGCCTAGGCAATACCTTGCATCACCTGCCGAACTTGTTCGCGCCGTCATGAGAGCTCGGGTAGAAGATCACCCGTAGACCCGGGCATCTCCTCCGCAGGACGACCCGTCAGCATACCTGCAGACATAATTCTGTTAGCCAGCTTCTCCGCCGCCCCCCTTTTAAGGGTTCATCCAAGCACTTACTGAAAATGCCGCGTCGAAGCCGCCTATTCTCCTTCTCGGAGTCCGCAAGCTGGGCTCGAGCATCCTTCAGTTTCACGCTCAGCTTGGTATTGGCGTCTTGGAGATTGTTTTTCTCCCGCCTAACCTCAGTCAGCACGCGTTCACCAGCCTTTAGCTGTCGTACGACATGCTGGTCCTCCGGATTCTCTCTGGATTCATCTGCAATATCTATTGTTAGATCTGCAGCCACACCGCACGCTATATGGTACCTATCATTCTTTGAAAGAAATGTTACCAGCTGAGGACTTTTTAGGTTCCTTCAATGTGGAAACGGCGGCCCGAAGTTGGATCTTGCATTCCTCCAGCTCCTGTGACAGTCGAGTATTCTTCTCTGTAAGAACCTGCACAATAGATGATCCTTAAATCAGTTCTGCTAACTGTTTCAAGTCTCAGGGGCTACTGATACATATAATCGTCAGATTTGCTTACCCGTACATCCCTTACATACTGGTCCGTGGCTCTGGCTAGACCATTTTGAGCAGCACGGAGGTACGCGTCTCCAAAATTGAAGGCATCAAATGCCTCTGGTGAGAAGCAAGCATCACGGAGTACGGCCCGGCGACGCCTATGATTCATGGCGCTCTCCACTTCTGAATTTGTAGCGGATAGTCTATCTGCATCCTCTGTAGGGGGAGTATCCGGTGTCCGCCCCATGTCGGCTTCCGCCTCTATGTCCGGTCCTGGAGCCCGACTGGTGGAAACATGATCGGCAGCCTCACCGGACATATTCTGGCAAGCGTTTTTTCTGTTAAAGAAACATGGACATCATTACATTTTGAGAAAGACGACAACCATGGAGCGGGGTTTTTGTCATACCTCTGCGCTGGTGTCTCTATCCTGACCACCTTCCTTTTTGGCCTACCCGGCCTCGGTGCCTCTTATTGGTGAGTTGCTGCGGGTTCGGCACGGTGACGACACAGAGGAACTCTCAATGAAAGCACCAATGTCGGTGTCAAAACTGGCGGATCTCGAGTAGGGGGTCCCGAACTGTGCGTCTAGGCCGGATGGTAACAGGAGACAGGGGACACTTTGTTTTACCCAGGTTCGGGCCCTCTCGATGGAGGTAAAACCCTACTCCTGCTTGATTAATATTGAAGATATGGGTAGTACAAGAGTAGATCTACCACGAGATCAAGGAGGCTAAACCCTAGAAGCTAGCCTATGGTATGATTGTGTATGGAGTTTATCCCCTACGGACTACAACCCTCCGGTTTATATAGACACCAGATAGGGTTAGGGTTACACAGAGTCGGTTACAATGGTAGGAGATCTTGAATATCGCATCGCCAAGCTTGCCTTCCACGCCAAGGAAAGTCCCATCCGGACACGGGACGAAGTCTTCAATCTTATATCTTCATAGTCCAGGAGTCCGGCTGAAGGTATAGTCCGACTATCCGAACACCCCCTAATCCAGGACTCCCTCAGTAGCCCCTGAACCAGCCTTCAATGACGATGAGTCCGGCATGCAAATTGTCTTCGACATTGCAAGGCGGGTTCCTCCTCCAAGTCCTTCATAGAAGATTGTAATCACCAAGAGTAGTGTCCGGCTCTGTAAAATAAGTTTCCACATATTGCTATAGAGAGAATAATATTAACACAAATCAAATCTGCTGACGTATTCTGCAGTGCGCCATCACACTACAGCCAAGTCCTCTACTCGAATCGTTTTTACTTCCCCACCTCAGCATGTTTTGCGAGGTGGTTTCCTTGACACGTCTTGTCAAAGCAGAGATCGTGTGCCCTTTTTACAGGATTCTCATTAATACGGATGTGGGTAACCCAATCATGCCCGTTAGCATGTTTTCTCGATTAAAGGCGAGTCCCTAACGGTTACGGGGAGGGCTCCTGGTATTCAACCTCTTATAAAGAGACCAAGGCCTTACTCCTTTTTCCAACCTCAAATGAGTTCGCCCGTCGCCTCGAGTTCCAACACCCTAGGCTTCAGATTCCAGGCACTTCAGACCTTCGACAATGTCCGGTTCCGACCTTCAAGGCCGATGGATGCCCTCCTCCATCACGGAGGAGGATGTGCTAAAGTTGAGAGAAGCTAAGTTCCTGACCGCCGAAATTCCGCATAGGTTGCCTGCTCAAGGGCAAGCTATTCCCAATCCCCAGCCCTGTGAGAGCGTAGTGTTCATGTCTCACTTCCTTCGGGGGTTAGGCTTCCCGATGGATCCCTTCGTGAGGGGGCTGCTATTCTATTACGGGCTGGAATTTCATGACTTAGCTCCGGAGTCCATCCTCCAAATTTCCTCATTCATCATTGTGTGCGAAGCGTTCCTCCACGTTACTCCTCACTTCGGTTTATGGCTCAAGACTTTTGGAGTGGAGCCGAAGATGATCAAGGGATGGCACGCAGAGTGCGGAGGTGCCGTCATAAGTAAGAATGCTGATGCTCCATGGCCCGAGGGCTTCTTTTAAGAGGAGCTCGGCTTGTGGCAACGAGAATGGTTCTGTATCACTGCTCCCAGGAGCGCCAAGTGGGCGGCGCCTCCTGCCTTTCGCTTGGGTCCCCCATCACGGCTAGCGTCATGGGTCAACAAAGGATTGGATTGGGGTTTGCCCAAAGACGTGCCCCTGTTACAGGGCCGAATTAAAGATCTCTTGGAAGGAGACCTCAGTTTGGTCAAGGTGATGCAGGTCATGCTGATTCGCTGAATATTGCCCGGCAAACGTCGCCCCCTTTGCCTGTGGGAGTTTAATCCAGAGGGGCCGCGAGCTCTCCAAAATTTTATGGGCGCAACACCCACGGAGATGTATAAACTGTTCTTCGGATCACAAGAGATGTGTCCGGATTCAACCGAGGACGCAGGCTTAAGCTGCAATCGCCCGGATACTCAAGTAAGCAACCTTGTGCCCGGACCTTCTATCCATATAATTGTCATAAACATGCCCCTAAAAGAGCCGTCTTTTTGAACAGGAGTGGACAGCGAAGGCGAAGCTGATCAGGTGTCCGGCTCCCCTTCCTGAAACCAGGCCGGATCCTGTGCTAGTCAGGATGCTGGAGATAATGCCTTTGGAGAGGGAGGACAAGGAAGCTACGGCCTCCTTGAAGGAGGCTGCTCCGAAGGGAGGAACCGACAATTCCTCTCCTAAAGGAAGAAGAGAGCCGCTTCTGACGACCCAGAAATCATGGCCTCAAAACGGGGGAGAAAATCCTCGTCAGAGGGTCCGATGCCAGGAAGTTCCTTGGCCGGACTACACCCTCAAGGGGATCAACCCTCAAGCGAGCCGTAAGTGGAGAAAAGATTTTCCTTTTGAGGGATGAGAGAAATCCGTGATTTTGCATCTGAGAAGATTTAGCCGAAATTTTACCTTGTAGCTCGGACCTCAGCCCCTCGCAGCAGAGCTCGTCTTCGGGGGATCTTCTTCCGGAGATGATGGAGAGCGGAACACCTCCCCCTGCCGTGCCACCCAGCGAGGCGGGCGACCCTGAGGTGTCGTCGCGGAGGGTTTCTCCGAATCCGGCAGGGATGGGAGGTGGCAGTGCGGCCCCCCGAAGTCCTCTGCGTCCGGTCTTTGAAAGAGGCCATAGGACAAGTCCGGCACCGTCTGGTGCTCGGCCGGAAGAACTAAAGATTCTGCTGGGGCGAGCTTCTATCTTAGAAGAACACCGTGCCTTGATGGGCACGGTGATTGAAAGGATTTCATCCGCAGAAAGCGGATTGCATGAGGCCGTCAAAAGTTTACTGCCGGGTTTTGAGGTACGTTAGATAATGTACACTTTTGTCAGTTGCGCATAAATAAGATGCGCCCTGTGTAGATAGTAGCCCCTGAGACTCTGTGTGTTGTCAAGAAATGACGACACGTAGAGGATCATAATCCCAGGTCTAAGATGTCGCCTTTGAATGTAGGTGGCGAGGTGTCCGGAATCAAACCGGACTAATGATTTGGCCGAACTAAAGCGGCAAGTGGACGTGGCAGATGCCGACATCGCGCTTGTCAACAAGCGGCTTGATGAGGCTCAAGGTATGTAATTCTTCGGGCGGCATCAGGTAAGAGGAGCTTCATGCGAGTGTCTTACAATGTGTGTGCTTGATGCAGATGGTACTGCCGCCGTGGAGAATCTTAGGGCAAAACTTGCCTGAGCTAAGGAGCAAGCCAGAAAAAGTGATGCGGCTGCCAAGAAGGCCCTTGAAGAGCTGAGAGCCGAATAGGCTGCTCGCTGCCGAAGCAAAGAGGAGATGGCCGAGATGGCCGAGAAGTTAAAGAGCGCTGCAGATCGTCGCGAACTTCTTGAGAAAGAAGACCGGGCGAGACAAGCGGATTTAGAAAAGGCCGTTGCCGGTGCCAAGGATGCTCGCTCTGCGATGAGAGCTGCGAAAGAGGAGCTGCATCAGGCCGAACAGATTGCGGCTGGAAAGCCCTTTATGCTGCGGAAGAAGTTTTGTGATCCGAAGTTTTCTCTGTTGGACCGGATGTGGAGTCTGAAGGACACCTATCTGGACATGGCAACGAGTGCCGCTGATGCAACCGAACACTTTCGATGTCAGAAAGATTGCGAAGTGGAAGAGCTTTTCTGGTCGCAGTTTCATAATCCAGAGCGTCCACTGGCAGTGGACGATCGTTTGGCTCAGTGGGCCGAACTGAATAGGTTGTCCGGACTTGCCATGAAGTACGTCATGGATCATCTGTGGCCGAGGAGATCGGAGCCGAAGAGTTATTTCAGCTTGGTGCATCAATTTATTGACGCGGTGCCGCGTATAGATGCAATTAAGAGGTCAGCATGCATAGAGGGCGCTAGGATGGCTCTAGCCCGTGTTAAGACATACTGGGCAGAGATGGAGACCATCGTTGTTGCGTCCCGAGATTCGGACCAAAGCCGAGTACCTTCCGAGCACTATTTTCAGGAAGTTCTTGAAGGCGCTCATGTAATAGAGACGCAATGCCCGAAAGATGCTATGTTATGATAGCATATGTAATTATAAATTAATATTTTGATAAAGTGTAGTGGCTGATTTTATACTTGTGCCTCCAAGTATTGTAAACACCTTCTAATCGGCCGTTTTAAGATATATATATATATATATATATATATATATATATATATATATATATATGTATAGAATCTGAAAGATGGCAGTCGTTGGCTTCAGCCCCCACGCACATAGTGCGGGGGTGCTCGCGGAAGACGCATTCTCACACTTAACCCAACGTCTTGGTCCTACAAAGGAGGTGATAGCGCAGCGGGCCAGGCAACCGGACTATAATGCTTTAACACTTTCACTTAGCCATAGGAGTTTGAAAATGAGACTCTTTAGGTAGCTCCTTGGTGGCCACTACGCTCGTCCGAATTCGGGGTGCGTATGTGCCTGACCGGGAAGCGGTCCTTCATCAAGGCGGAGGAATCTGATAGATTCTGATCGGTCATCGAGTGGCTGACCAGTCTCACGCTACATCATGACAGTCAGTTTTTGGCTTTCTCTACTGAGGTGCTCGCCCTGGCCGAACCGGGGGCACAATCGCAGTAGTTCTCCTGGTGCTACCTTAGCCGATAGAGCGGAACGTAAGGTAGCCGAACTCAAGAGCCGGGCAACCCAACATTTGACCAAAGACATGATTCGGAGCTGATGCATATAATGCCAAAACTCGCGACGCCGAACATTCCCTAAGGTGTTCGGTCTTTATGAGTGCGGGCCAAACAACACTCTTTATTGAAAAAGCCCCTAGTGTCCAGGTACGTGCAAAAATTCTGACGTGGCCACATGTCAAGACGCAGCCTCCTCCTTGGTTATATTAGGAAGAAAAACCAGGGGATGTATAGCAACAAGAGACAGTAAAAAAGGTTTACGCAGGGTCTTAATCTAAAAAGAATCCTTTAGGACGGGTCCCTACTGCACGTCTGTGCCTGTGTCTCCGTTGTGCCGTATCCTGGACGGGCGCCGCACGACGTTCATCTGTAAAAGAGAGGAACTGAGTTGAAAAATGGGTCGTGCCGAAAAAAAAGAAAAAAATTTAAAATAAGCAAAGTATAAAGTAAGATATGTAAGTTTGAGCTTTATTGTCTCTTATTTGTGTATGCGTGGAGCCCCTTGTGCGGGGGTATATGGCTTCTAGGCCTGCATCAATGATGATTTTGCACCGAACTCGTCTATCCGCGTTCGTGGTCTTTAAATGACCTATTTTGAAGTTTTTTGGCCGGTGAGGCCATTTTGCTGTGGGGCTGTTAAAGCGGCCGCACTATCCTCTGCTTGGGGAGGTGCACTTTAGTGCTTCCCCATCAAAGAGATGATGCCTCGTGGACCGGGCATCTTAAGCGTAAGAGATGCATAGTGTGGTATTGCGTTAAATCGAGCGAAAGCTTCACGTCCCAGTAGTGCTTGATAGCGACTTGAGAACGGGTCGACATGGAAGGTCAGCTTTTCGCGGCGTAGGTTATCGGCAGAGCCGAATGTGACTGTGAGCCGAAGAAAACCCGTGCAATGGGTGTCCGGGCCAGGTATTACCCCTTGAAAGGAGGTTTTGCTGCGGCGGATTCTTGCTGGGTTTATCCCCATGTGTTGTATTGTATCCTGATATATCAGGTTTAGTCCGCTACCACCGTCCATAAGGACATTTGAAAACTTAAGTCCGCCAATTATTGGATCAAGGATCAAGGCAGTCCATCCTACATTCCAGGTATTCCTAGAATAATCTAGCTGATCGAAGGTGATCGGTTTTGACAACCAGTGGCAGGATCCTTTGGGGATGGGCCGTGTGGTGCGTACCTTTACGGGCACCGCACGTTTTGTTATGTGAAGTGAGTTCACTGTTTTTACTTCTTGTGGGAAGTTCTTTTGTTTCCTGGTGCTCTGCTGTTGGGGTTCGTCCTCGCCTTCGCTTGGTGTGTCGAGCCCCTTGTGTTCGGCATTGAGTCTGCCGGATTGTTTGAAGACCCAACAGTCTCTGTGGGTATGGTTAGAAGGCTTCCCAGGAGTACTGTGTATCTGACATATCCTACCCAGGATTTTATTTAAGTTGGATGGATCGTCCCTGTTATTCTGGGGGCAATTTTTCCTAATTTTGTCGTGAGCCTTTGAATCCGGCGTTGACTGTCGTGCTCTTCGGACTTTTGTCCTTAGTCCGGCGACGGTCTTTGTTGCGTCGCGGTCTTCCGTTTTCATCCCTGGTTTCGGATGTACTTGGGTCGCTGGGGCTGCACCTTGCCAACCAGCTGTCCTCCCCTGCACAAAAGCGGGTCATGAGGCTTGTTAGTGCGGCCATTGTTCTTGGCTTTTCTTGGCCGAGGTGTCTGGCGAGCCATTCGTCTCGGACGTTATGTCTAAAAGCTGCTAAGGCTTCGGCGTCCGGACAGTCGACTATCTGATTCTTTTTAGTGAGGAATCTATTCTAGAATTGTCGAGCTGATTCTCCGGGTTGTTGAGTTATGTGACTAAGGTCGTCTGCATCCGGGGGCGGGCATAGGTCCCTTGAAAGTTTGCTCGGAAAGCATCCTTGAGCTCTTCCCAGCTTCCAATTGAGTTTTCGGGAAGGCTTTTAAGCCAATGCCGGGCTGGCCCTTTAAGCTTAAGGGGTAGATATTTTATGGCGTGGAGATCATCTCCTCTAGCCATGTGAATGTGGAGGATATAATCCTCGATCCAGACTCCAGGGTCTGTTGTTCCATCGTATGCCTCTATGTTTACGGGTTTGAATCCCTCTGGGAATTCATAGTCTAGGACCTCATCGGTAAAACATAGGGGGTGTGCGGCACCCCTGTATTTGGGTATGCCGGATTCTGATGATGGCTTCGTAGCATTGCTTACGAGAGCTTGCTTTCTTGGCCCATAAATGGACCTGACTGGGCCATGATGCGAATCCTTAGGAGGGTCGCATGCCTCTTTAGGTGCGGCTCCGCTTGTTGCCTTATGGGGTCATCTATCCGACCGTGTGGCTTTTTCATTTTTTGAATACGAGGGCTCTGAGGCCTCTTTGTCGAATTCAGGCAGTAGCTTTCTTTTTGGATAGCTTTTAGTGCGGCGACTGTCGCCGTACTTATCTGTGGCATTGATTACCTTGCTCCATCTGATCCGGAGTGCATCTTCCGTTGTTTTTAGCTTTCGATTCTGGTTTTTTAGGCTGCGTGCAGTTGCAACGAGCCTCTCATGGAGATTCTTCTGCTTCATAGGTTTATTTGGCGTGCGGTCGTTCGGAATGCCGTTTTCGCCGGGGGAGGGATGTTTGGTTTTTCTATCCGTGTTGCCCTGTTCGGACGGTTGCTCTAAGGCCTGTTCGTCGTCGACTGGCTCGTCCTGCTCTATGGCTGGGTTTTTGTCGAGGCGAGGCTTGGGCCGGCGTTTGCGCCGATGCCTTGATTGCGCTTTGGGGGGTCGATCACTCGTCCTATCCCCTTTTTCCTCGCTGTCGTTTCCCTTAGGGGTGTCCACCATGTACACATCGTGAGATGGGGTCGCTGTCCAATGCCCTATGGGCGTTGGTTCATTGATATCTCCTCCATCGTCATCCATGCTGTCGATGTCCTCGGAGCCGAAGTCAGGCATGTCAGTTAGATCATCAGCAGTGGCTACGAAGTGGGTGGTGGGTGGGTTTTGAATTTCCTCACCGTCCGTATCCCACCCTTGCTGACCGTATTCCAGCCAGGGCTCTCCTGATAAAGAGAGAGACTTAACAGAATTCAGGATGTCGCCGAAAGGCGAATGCTGAAAGATGTCCGCTGCGGTGAACTCCATTACCGGCGCCCGCTCGGATTCGATTGGCAGGGGCGCGGGGGCTCGGAGTTCGGAGAGGAATCCGGCTCCTCGGAGTCACGGGCCATGCGGATTGCGGGGCTGGAGTTCGGCTCGATCGCCTCTGAGATCGCAGCCCCTGAGGCAGCGTCCAACCGCTGATCCTCGATCGGTGCAGTAGGTTCCGAATCAATGGTCGAAACCGATGCGTGTGCGGCCTCCAAGGCACTGTTCGGCGGCAGAGCTATATCATGCCCATCGAGATAGTGCAGCACGCTAGGCTTTGGCTCGAATCCATCGAAGATCAAGTCTCCGCGGATGTCAGCCGTGTAGTTTAGGCTTCCAAACCTGACCTGATGGCCAGGGGCGTAGCTTCCGATCTGCTCAAGGTGGCCAAGCGAATTGGCCCGCAGTGCGAAGCCGCCGAAGACGAAGACCTGTCCGGGGGGAAAGTCTCACCCTGGACCACATCGTTGTGGATGATTGAAGGAGCCATCGGGCCTAAAGGCGATGACACAGAGGAACTCTCAATGAAAGCACCAATGTCGGTGTCAAAACCGGCGGATCTCGGGTAGGGGGTCCCGAACTGTGCGCCTAGGCTGGATGGTAACAGGAGACAGGGGACACTTTGTTTTACCCAGGTTCGGGCCCTCTCGATGGAGGTAAAACCCTACGTCCTGCTTGATTAATATTGAAGATATGGGTAGTACAAGAGTAGATCTACCACGAGATCAAGGAGGCTAAACCCTAGAAGCTAGCCTATGGTATGATTGTGTATGGAGTTGATCCCCTACGGACTACAACCCTCCGGTTTATATAGACACCGGATAGGGTTAGGGTTACATAGAGTCGGTTACAATGGTAGGAGATCTTGAATATCGCATCGCCAAGCTTGCCTTCCACGCCAAGGAAAGTCCCATCCGGACACGGGACGAAGTCTTCAATCTTATATCTTCATAGTCCAGGAGTCCGGCTGAAGGTATAGTCCGGCTATCCGAACACCCCCTAATCCAGGACTCCCTCAGCCGGCCCTCTATGGCGCGCCCTGGAGGAGTCCTACTCCCTCCGGGAGTAGGATCCCCCCCCCCTCCCTAGATGGACTAGGAGAGAAGGAAGGGGGAGAGAGGGAGGAAGGAAAGGGGGCACCGCCGCCCCTTCCCCCCCTTCCTAGTCCAATTCGGACCAGAGGGGGAGGGGGCACGCGGCCTCTCTCTCTCTCCACTAAAGCCCATCTGGGCCCATATTCTCCCCGCGGGGTTCCGGTAACCCCCCGGCACTCCGGTATATGCCCGAACTCACTCGGAACCTTTTTGATGTCCAAACATAGGCTTACAATATATCGATCTTTATGTCTCGATCATTTCGAGACTCCTGTCTTGCCCGTGATCACATCCGGGACTCCGAACTACCTTCGGTTCATCAAAACATATAAACTCATAATACCGATCATCACCGAGCGTTAAGCGTGCGGACCCCTACGGGTTCGAGAACTATGTAGACATGATCGAGACATGTCTCTGGTCAATAACCAATAGCGGAACCTGGATGTTCATATTGGCTCCCACATATTCTACGAAGATCTTTATTGGTCAAACCGCATAACGATATATGTTGTTCCCTTTTTCATCAGTATGTTACTTGCCCGAGATTCGATTGTCGATATCTCAATACCTAGTTCGATCTCGTTACCGACAAGTCTCTTTACTCGTTCCATAATGCATCATCGCACAACTAACTCATTAGTCACATTGCTTGCAAGGCTTATATTGATGTGCATTACCGAGAGGGCCCAGAGATACCTCTCCAACAATCGGAGTGACAAATCCTAATCTCGATCTATGCCAACTCAACAAACACCATAGGAGACACCTGTAGAGCACCTTTATAATCACCTAGTTACGTTGTGACGTTTGGTATCACACAAAGTGTTCCTCCGATATTCGGGAGTTGCATGATCTCATAGCCATAGGAACATGTATAAGTTATGGAGAAAGCAATAGCAACAAACTAAACGATCATCGTGCTAAGCTAACGGATGGGTAAAGTCAATCACATCATTCTCTAATGATGTGATCCCGTTAATCAAATGACAACTCATGTCTATGGTTAGGAAACATAACCATCATTGATTCAATTAGCTAGTCAAGTAGAGGCAAACTAGTGACACTCTGTTTGTCTATATATTCACACATGTACTAAGTTTCCGTTAATACAATTCTAACATGAATAATAAACATTTATCATGATATAAGGAAATATAAATAACAACTTTATTATTGCCTCTAGGGCATATTTCCTTCAGTTTTAGGGTTAGCAAAGCAGTAGCTCATTAGAGATAGAGCTTTGCTCATCCATTACGGATCTACTCCATGAGATAGACCGCGGCCCCTCTTCGGAGAAGATCCCCTTGGATTCAAGACCCCCACTTGGGTGGCCCCATCAAGACCTCCTTTGGAGAAGAACCGGTTACCGTGTATCGTCCCTTGTTGATCGTGGATCTTGTATCTCCTTTTGTGTTCATGGATCTAGCACAAGTGTGATCATACTTGTTGGTTTGAGTGTCCCTCGTGTGTTCCCCTTTGTGATTTCCCCTCGTGTTCTTCACGGGATCCGCTCCTTTCGTGAAAGATCGGCCATCTAGGGTTCCACCCTACATCATCTTGGTATCTAGAGCCACATTGATCACGATTCCGGAGCCTCCCCGTTGTGTTTCTAGCCTTGTTTTTGTTGATTTTGTCCCTAATTCGAAAATTCCCCACAAAAATAGCCCCCCAGATTTTTATGTGATTTGTTGGTGTGATGAAGTTTTGTTGGATTTGATCCGCGGATTTCATGTGTTGCAGGTAGATCTAGTTTTCCTTCAACTTTTCCCCAATTTCCATCAACAAATTCCACTGAATTTTGCCCTGGATTTGACCTCTCCATGCAAAGTTCGTCGATTTTGTCCACGGATCCCGAGCCCGGACATCCGGCCCCTGGCAGCATCACTTCCATCCACCGCCCCATTTTTTGTCCAAATTTCGCCAATTTTGTTCCGGTGCCCACATACACTCACTACAAAAAATACACTTCCGTGATGATACGTGTTTGTCACAGTAGGTCACTTTTTTGTCATGCATGTACATCCATGACAAATTTATGGAAGAATCAAGATAGTCATACCTGTGCTGTCATAGAAGTGTTCCATGACATTACCAAAATTATCATCATGGAAGTGTCCACTTCCATGACGATAAATCGTGCGTCACAGAAGTGCTTTCGTCAAGGGTGACCGACACGTGGCATCCACCATAACGGAACACCGTTAAGCTATCGGGTCGGGTTTTGGATCCGATAACCCGTTAACAGCCCCGACCAATGGGGATTTTCCACGTGTAAAATCATCATTGGCTAGAGGAAACACGTGTCGGATCATCTTTGGGACAGATGTCATCCACTCATTGGACAGGAGGCACCAATGATAGGTTGACACGTGGCACGACCCAACAGTGTCCCATTCCGCTGAAAAAGGCCAGCCCAGCAAAAACTAGCAGGCCGGCCCATATAAGGCCTACTTGTGTCAGGTCCATTTAAGCCCACGGCCCATACGAGATGTGCCAATTCGGCCTGGTAAAGATTTGACACCATTGCAGCCCATCGTCAGTTCGAGTCCGTTAAGAACCCGCTATATATTTGGGCTTAATATCGGCCCGATGAGATTTCGGCCTGTTAATGGCCCATTTAATGGATGGGCCAATTTTCAGGATGTACATCTTTCGGCCTTTTAGCTTCCCATTTAAATTTTGGGCTAATTTCCGGCCCGGTGTGTCTTTTAGCCTGTTGACGGCCCATAAATCTGATGGGCCATTTGTAGTCGGACTTGAGTTTCAGCCTTTTAGCGGCCCATTTAAGTGTTGGGCCAATTTCTGGCCCGGTGTCACTTTCATCCTGTTGACGGCCCATAAATCAGTTGGGCCAATTGTAGTCGGACCTGAGTTTTGGCCTTTTAGCGACCCGTTTAAGTGTTGGGCCAATTCCCGGCCCTATGTGCCTTTCGACCTGTTAACGGACCATAAATGAGTTGGGCCATTTGTAGTCGGACCTTAGTTTTGGCCTCTTAACGGCCCATGCCCTTCATGGTCCAATACCAGCCCGGTTTCTCTTTCGGCCTGCTAAAGGCCCACAACACAGTTGGGCCGTTTACAATATGACCTGACTTTCGGCCTCTTAGCGGCCCATGCTCTTCATGGTCCAATACAAGCCCGCTGTCTCTTTCGGCCTGCTAAAGGCCTACAGTATAGTTGGGCCATATGTAGCCCAAACTTAGTAACGGCCTGTTAACAACCCGTGAAATAAATTGGGGCCACCTGTTGCCTGCTTCGATCTCGGACTGTTAACGACCCGGGAGGTAAGAGGGCCGACCATTAACTTTCGTCCTATTAACGGCCCATTAACTTAATGGGCCCACTAAAGTTCGTTCATGTCTTTAGGCCAAATTAGATAATTTGAGCTCATTACGACGAGCAAAGGTACGACATATAGGGAATAACGTTGCACATCCAGAATATATTACAGGAAATTACATCCACTTGGCAATCAAAGATTGATGCCAGTGCAAATAAATGAGCAGAACCTAACCATCTACAACGTCACAATCTGCAACCTCAGCACAAATGACGCCCATAAGCATGTGGGCAAGTTCTTGCTGCTTTGCCACACTGTCTCTGAAAACATTGATCAGTTGTTGTGTCGCACGACTCTGCACCTCTGATTCATCCACCATCTCCATCATTGCTTCAGCCATTAATTGGTTCACAAACATACATTTATTCCATCCCATTCGAGACAGATGATACTAAACAGATTCGGATGGCAATTTTGGCAGGCTTGTATTATTGATAGTGGAGAGTGTCTTGAGCACTGCATCATAACATAAATTAGGACGGGAACCAAATAGATTAATCATGAGTTATTGCCATATTACCTGGCCTAGATTTACTGGAAAGAAACAATGGGGTTGCCTTGCTGTTTTCAGAGTTTGTCTTCTTATCTTCAGCAGCCTGCACAAAATTAACACACTAGCATTGCTATCAATGGCCAAGTCAGATAATAGGAAAGCAACATTGACACAACGAACGTTTGGGCAACTAGCCTACACCAAATTAACACAATATGGCACAACTATCATCAGCCAAGTAAGGTAATACGAAAGCAACATTGACACAATGAATGAATGGGCAACCAGAGAAGCACTACAATTCAGTAATGAGCGTGATATGAGTTAGCACATTCATGCATCTTAGTACGCAAAACTACCAGGCCGTTTTCCTTACAAAAATCAACATTGGCGCCTTTAACATTTTGCTACAACTAATTTTAGATCAGATAAAGGTTAGATTCAGGCCGATTAACAAAATACATGCTGATGTAAAAATATAGTGATATACAACAGGTACTTACATCAGCACTGGAGCACAGAGAATTCCCACGAGATATTTTCCTTGAATACGATCCCAATGGAGGAAGTCTTGTATTGTTTAACCTTATTTTCTTAAAGAGAGACGGGTAAGAAACATGTAGAAAATATGATCAGAATGCTATAAAATTTCATGATGCGAGGATACGCACACGCTTCTTAGAATGGAGTTGACATTCTTTTGCTGGACTGGAGCGGACTAGTTCTTTGGCCACTGGAATCTGCTTATTATCAGTGGGAGTTGGGTTTCTCTGTGCTGGAGAAGTATCTTTAAAAACTAGAGTTGGTTTATTATCTCCTGGCATTTCGATCTTTTGCAAAGGCCTTGTTTGTAACCCTTCAGATTCTAACATAGTCGTCTTCCCCTTGCATGCCTTGTATAGAAGAATGGTGCTTTAATTATAAAACATGCGGCAGCAAAGAGATGGAATAGGTACTGAAGAATAGAAAGCCATGATATATTGACATGTATTCCCTCCATCCAGAAAAAATGGATGGGTCTAGGCGTATTTCAGTTCTAGATACATCCTTTTTATCCATTTCGGCAACATGTAATCCGGACGGAGGGAGTATGGTGTAAGAGCTAGGGATACGACAGGACAACAAAGTAAAAAAACACTAGTTGAATGTAAAACTGTATGCTAGCGGAATACATACAGAAATAACTAAGGCAACATACACGTGTATGATTGGGAAAATAAGATGGCATTGCAACAGAGCACTAGAACAACACTTCAATGTAAAAAAACATGGTATGGTAGACAGATGAAGTACATACTAATGAATAACAATGCATAAGATATTCAGAAGCATGATGTCCAAATTAAGCAGATGGCATTGCGATAGAGTAGAATGACAGTACTTAAATTTTAAAACATGTTATCATGAATGGAATAGGTACTGAAAAACAGGAAGGCATGACATATTTACATGCATGATCAGCATGCTAAGCACATGGCATTGTAACAGAGTAGATACACTCCAGGACATTATATGCATGTTGTACCCATATCACAGGCCAAGTTAGAGCAAGGACCTTGTGGGGTGAAGAGGATTCATCATCTTTCTGCAAGTCTTCTGAAGAACTGCCTTTACATGTTCCATCATATTGGGTATCATTGACATCAAGTTTATTGGCCTTTACATTGCTCCGTGAGGTTCTTGTGGATATATCAGTGTGTGCAATTATATCTGACATGCATGGAAGACAACTAGTAGTTAGATTTATGTAATGAGTGCCTGTAGGAGACGACATAAATAGTAGGACTGGGGTTAACTAGCAGCAACAGGTCTCATAAACTAAAGGGAGAACACAGATGAAAGCTACAGAATATGTATCGTTTGTACTCGAGATTAACTAGATGGCACACAAAAGTATTAAAGAACAACATAGGAAATACTAGAAGTGGTATAATACTATAATCACCAGCCTGTGGGATAGCATTGGCTGATGGATGATAACTATGGAACAGTGTTACCTAAAGAACAAGTATCTTAGCTGAACTATGGAACAACGTTAACTCCTGAACAAGACCCGTAAGAGATCAGCATGAATATACAGTGAAATGTGATGATCTATTTTCCATGCTTAGATGAATAACAAAGCCATAAATGTTGCACACAAGTAAGATGAGGGTACAACCTATCTGGCTGCCATCCATAGGAGTGAGCATCATGTGCTGACTTGTGGATGGCCCTGCAGTTGTTGTGGTTGTGCATGTCGGGCACGCGCATTCGATGCAGGGAACTGTTGAGTGGGGACTATAGCTCCCTTCTGGTGTATGCTTCCCTTGTTGGAGCAGCTGCGGTGAGTCGGAAGACGGTGTGTCTGAAGATGCAGATAACGCATAATGTTAAGAACGACATATCTCTTTGATCTGAAGAAATACACTAAGAGATCAACAGCAAGGTACGAGAGTGGTCACATGTCTGTTGACTGAAGACTAAATTGGGGTCACACGATTTTATTTTATTTTGGTACTGTCCAATCTACGCCGGATGGCTGGCCGTCTTGTGCCTCCCGGCTGACACTGTTCGGAATCTTCCCTGAAGAGCCAGCGACCAACGGCAGAGCAGCCTGCGTTCGCCGTCTGTGGCCCCGGCCAAAACCCTGCTCCCCGCCCCACCGCACTGCCGTGGTTGCGCCGCCCCGGGCCAATCCACAAAGACTCCCCGTCATCCAGATCCGGCGGCGGCAGTACCTTCAACCCACGCAACTCTATAAGATAGCCATCTAAGCGCTGCTTCCGCGGCGAACTTTGCGGCACCGCACCCTTACATTAGACACCAGCCAACCGGCAGCCTAGAAGCTCCGCCGCCTCGAGGGGTGCTGCTTCCTGTTGCAAATCGATTGGCCTAGAATAAAAATTCAGACAACTGACGCCTAAATAAAGTGATTTGAGATGAGGGTGCGACCTATCTGGCGGCATGGTGAAGTAGGCAGGTCCAGCTGCCGAGTCGATGAGGCCGGCGCGGTTGCGATGGCGACCGGCGGCAGGGAAAGAGTGATGTCGCGACAGTCGACGGCTACGCCGAAGCAGCGCCAGGACTCTAGACGGATCCAAAGTTGGAGCCGCTTCGGTGTCGTGAACAACGGCGGGGTGAATCGGCTCCGGTATGGTTCATGCGGCCGTCGTCGAGGCAGCACCAGCAGCACGGAGTAAGAGGCGCATGGCCCAGTGCACGATGGCAAATGGATAGCGTCTCCGGCATTAGGGAGGAGGGCGGCTGTGAAATTGGTGCGGTGGGGGCGCCATGGAGGTGGGGCTGAGGTTTCGCGGCTCGGGAGAAGGGAGCTTCCCGGGGAGAAGGTGATTTGGCGCCCACGAGGTATGAATGGGGGCGGGCGGCGGAAATTGGGAGGGGAGTGGAACCATGTCTTATGGATGCATTAGTCTGAAATGTGAGGGGGAGTTACAGTTCTACCCTTGCCTATAGGCTTCTCGGCTTGGGTCTGTGCATTGAGGGTCGGGGATAGTAGAGTAACTTTGCTTCTCTGGGCGGGAGCGATTTCGGGCGAGGAGGGCGTGTTTTGAACTATAGTGGGCGCAAGCGATTTTGGGCGAGGAGAGCGTGTTTTGAAATAGTTGGCACGAGCTATTTCGGGCAAGGAGAGCATGTTTTGCCGACCATGGTTTATGAATTATTCGGCATGTCATTTCGGCCGAGGAGAAGGCGCGCTTGGATGAAGTTACGAACCTACCCTCGATGTACAACGGGCCAATTGATGCGTGTCCCACATAGGACGGTAATTTCGCGTCTCCCATTTATTTGCTCGGGCGAATTCCACCGAGCAGAGAGGATGTTTAACGGTTCGTTCAAATTTTGGGAGAACGGGCATCCACGTCTACCTTACCAAGTCGATTCGGATCAAATTTTGAAATATTAGCTTGCCACTTCTTTTTTAGATGGAGAGATGATGCTCGGGAGTAATGTGTTTTTACATGCTCGTTGCTAGCGATTTACTATATGACAAATAGTTGACCCACTCAAAAACGCGAATCAAAACCGAAATGAAATATCTCGATTCAATGAAATAGCTCGTTCAGTAGGTCAAAATAGTGAACTAAATCCAAAATTGAACACCTCAATCGAGTAGCATGTTGTACGGTATTATAGTACTCCATGAACATGTTGAAAGTCAACTTAATGAACTTGTTTGATATACGCATATATCCGTTCATGTGTGGATCGCAGACAACATGTTCTCCAATTTAAATATTTGAATGCAAGTTTATATCGAAACATGGTTTATATCAGTCTTTGATGCATAAAACGCGACCTCCCCCTCTCCCGGACTCCTGTTCTCTCTCTCTCTCTCTCTCTCTCTCTCTCTCTCTCTCTCTCTCTCTCTCTCCGACAATCTTCAATTCTGTCGCACGCATCTGACACAAAAACCTTGTTCGTCCCTCTCCCTTTCTCTCCATCTCTCTCTCTCTTTGTGTGTGGGGGGGGAGGGGGGGTCTTTCTAGTTCGCATGCATATATACACCATTTATAGGTCTCTCTCGCACACTATGTATGATACTCTAGCTAGTCAAAGCTAGATATCTTGGGTGCACTCATCGTACGCACACAGATTCCTTGGCTCTTTGCCTGTAACTCTCTCACGCACCACTATGTTGTCTTTGAGCTCTTCCCCCCCTCTCTCAAACTCTCCATCCACCTGGGTCACACATACACATGCATATCTCACTCGCACTCGATAGGCCCACCTAAAACTCTATCTCTCCCCCTCGTTCTCTCTCCATCTCACAAGCGCACACACACAATCTCATGCCCAGCTAGCCAAGTATGATGGTCTCTCACTCAATTGTAGGCACACGCAGTCCCCCCTATATGTATATGACTAGCTAATCTTAGTCACCATCACAAACATGTGCATGGTCTATCTAGGTTTCTCTCAGGGCATCTTTCTATCGCGCACGAACTCGCTCGATCTCCCACCCATATAGTCCCCTCACAATCTCGGCGGGATCTCTCTATCACAAACACACCCTCTCTCCCTCCTCATGCGTCCATGCCATCCATGTGTCCCTCTCGACCTTTGTTCCTTGCTGGCCACACCACTATTGGACATGTGCTACAGGGGTGTCTCTCTCCGTTGCAAACAATCACACACTAGCTATCTTCGTGTATCTCCTCGCCTCGCTTTTCCATCTCGGAGATGCATGCGTGATATGTTCGCATAAGAAACGAAAAAACACACACTCTCTCTAATTTATCGTTTGTTGTCACTTTCTCTTTCACACACATACTCTTTTTGCACACTTACTCATTCTCCTTCACACGCACTTGATCTGTCTCGACTGAGGCACTCTCCTCGGTCCATAGCATATAGATTTATTGAAAAGTCAAACATCACAAAGTTTGACCATGTACGTGGAGAAAAAGAATTACATCTAGTACGGCAAACATATGCCATTAGATTCACCATGAGATGTAGTTTTGTATGATGTATCTTTGGTATTGTAGATATAAATAACATTTGCGTAAACCTGATCAAAGTTTCCAAAGTTTGACTTCTAAAAAATTTACATGCACTGCATTATCGAGCGGATGGAATATCTCTTTCCCCCTCTCAGCTATCTGACGCACCACTCAGCCTTATCGGGGCTCCTCAATCTCTCTCAAACTTTATTGGTCAGTTTGGTTCGTGACCTGACCCTCATGCCTTGATGGCCGGTACTGCCTGGTGTGGACGTGAGATGTAAAATATTTCTGCCTGGCCAGGCTTGTGTGGTGCTGAAGCGTTTGGTTCATGCTTGGGCCAGGCAAAGCATCAACGTCCCATCAATCAATCCATGCATCAATTATTTAATGCTAATATCCATCCATGTTGTTGTTAGCCTCGTGGCCACACGACCAGGCACGACCAGGCGTTCGAAATCGGTCGCCTGGGCCAGGCTACTTGCAGTGTCTGGAGTTCAGCCAGGCTAATTAAAGTGCAAGGGAACCCAGGCCAGGCGGGCTTTCTTTTTCACAGGGTAGCAACCAAACAAGCGTGCATGAAATCCAGCCACAACCCCAGGCCAGGCAAAAGATGCTCAGGACGCAAGCCAAACTGGCCTTATATCTCCCTGGTTCACACATACACATGTCTCGCTCGCGCTATACATATAGACCCATCCAACACTCTCCGCCCTTGTTCTCTCTCCATGTGACACGCACCCCCCTAAGTACCATAATCCCTCAATCCATCATAGGCGCAAGCACTCCCCCCTCCTAAGTATGATTATCTCTTACTAGCCAACAGGAACACACGTATTGTCTCCTTCCATCCATACGTCTATCTCGATATCTCTCGGGGCATCTTCTATCGCGCACACACCTTGTCACTCGATCTCCCACCCATGTAGTCCCATCACGATCTCCAGGGGATCTCTCTATGACAAACATACACTCTCTCCTCCCCATGTCTGCATTTTCTCCGTACGTCTCTCTCGACCTCTCTCCCTTGTTTGTCAGACCCCTCTTGGCCACGTGCTAGGGGTCTTGCTCTCTCGGTTCCAAACAACCACACACTATCTCCTCACCTTGCCTCCGTTGTCGAAGATGCATGTGTGATATGTTTGCATAAGACACATATGCTTTTTCTCTACTTTTATCGTGTGTTGTCCATTTCTCTTTCACACACGCACACACACTTTTTTCACTCTCTCTCTCTCTCTATCTCTTGTTAGGGACTCTGTCACGTCCATAAGCATATGGATGTTTTGAAAAGTCAAACCTCAGAAACGTTTGACCAGGTATATGTGGAGAAAAACATTTACATCTGGAACGATCATTAGATTCATCACAACATGTACTTACTTCATACTATCATTTATCTTTGATATTGTAGATATAAGTAATTTCTTTATAAACTTGGTCAAAGTTTCAAAAGTTTGACTTAAAAAATGTTGGAACTACATTATCGAACGGAGGGAGTAGCTCTTTCTCTCTCTCTCTCTCTGATATCTCTCATGGGCCTCCCCTCTCACTCGAACTCTCTATACCGACGGATTATACGCTCACTGTGTCAGCATATAGCTCTGTATATTGTTTAGTTGACCGGTCAACCAATCCACATGTTGCCTTGTCAGCTTGTGTTCTGTATCTTCGTGTGCTGGCCCATGTGGCAGTGGGTGAAAATAAGTAAACTAGAGGCCCATCTGACACGCGGTGAAGTAAACAAAGTTGAAACCACTCGGGGTAGCACCCCGCAGCTAGTAAATTGAGTGCGCATTGAGGACAAACTTCTTGCGCGCGAAGGACGCACTCGCGCACAATTCACCACTGCGCGGCGGCATGCACAGAAGGACGCACTCGCGCACACCCAGCACACAACACACACCAGCACACGTGTACACATCTAGGAGTAGAAGGCCGTGGAAAAATCTGGCGCGATGGCCGCTGTCGGAGCCGTCCACCCCCAATCTTGGTGTTCCGTGCAATGCACGGGCATCTACGCACGGGAAATTATGTTGAACATGGCTAGTTGTAAGCAGGCTAGCTCTACAGCCATGATGATAGTGACTGCAGACAGTGAGGCTGACTATGGTATGCCAAACACGGCGCCTATACTCAGGTGTCATCTCCGGCGCAGGGTCTTGTCACTTCACTGTGAGGAGCAGCACGTAATAATTTGACCAATGGGTAGTACAGTGCTAGTACTCCTACTACTACATTGGTAGTACTACTACTAATACTAGTAGCACCACCGTCTGGATTTAGGAGTACTACCACGTCCACCAGCACCGAGGAATGTCTCCAGGTAGTATTGCTTGAGGCTGCCAGGGCGAGGGGCCGCTTAGACGACAGCTATGTCTCCTTGTTCGATGAGGTCCTCGTCGGTTTCCTCGACAAGTTCACCATCGTCAAGAAGCTTGCGGACGACTTTGACGTAAGCCTCTAGCCGACGCGCCCAGGCTCTGCGATGCCCGCCACCCTCAACGGCCACTATGGTAACAACCTCTTCGACGCACAGGTGGCCCTGCGACTGCCCGCCATCGCGCCGGAGAATGTCCACCTCGAGGTCGCGCTCGCCGCGCAGCGCCTGGCGCAGCAAGACACCATCGACATAATCACCCACGTCTACGCGCAAATCGTCCACAATGACTACTACATGCAAGAGGAGGGCGATAGGACGCTGGCCTTCTTGGAGCGCAGGGCAACCTTGGACGGCACTTTTCAGAAGCACGTTGAGCTCGCCGCCAACGCCGCTGCTCCTCACACGTCGGTTGGTGACCCGGCGCACTAGGGCTTGAGGATGTCGTTGAACGTTGATGGATTCGTATGTATTTTTATCTTTCCGTCAAATCCATGTAGTAGTATATGATACTATAGTAATTATCTTACCTTTCGCATCAACTTCATAATTTTTGTACGTACTCCATGCATGAACGGCGCCAGAACCAAAATTCTCATTACTCTAGGCAAAATCGTTGTTTTCTATCTATCAGTCGCGCCATGGAGCAGAACCAAATTTTACAAGTTATGAGTTCAAAAGGAAAAGCCTGCCGTGTTCGCGTCGCACCCCCACACGGTTGGTCCGGCACGCCGCTCAAGCGGGAATGCGTGCGGTGTTGCATTTTCACTTACAAGTGGGACCACAGTTGAGCAAACCGACTATCGGCAAACCCCCACCCCGCCCACCGCGCGATGGCTGAGAAAACAGGAGGGAGAAGAGATGGCTGTAGCACGGACTCCAAGAAAATTGGTGTCGGATGGGACTCGTGTGGGTGGCGTGTGCCGTACTGCTAGACGTGAATGCTACTGAGTTATGGCCCATGCCACCCCACTATATCGAGCCTATATCGAGGTACGTAGAACAAATTTCCTGCAGTCCGTGCTCAGCCCTCCTCTATCTCTCTTCTCAGCCAGCCAGCGGACGCGCGGAGCCCATCGTCTGTTTGCTCACATGCGGCCCCACATGTCAGTGAAAACGCAAGAGGACCCACTGAACCTGCACATCTTTCACCTCGACGTGCTGGTGATGAAAAACAAATCCAATAAAGATCTTCGGTGGCCGCTTTTGGAGTTACTCAAGAGTAGTAAGATTCTATTTACAGTTTAACCCAAGCTGCACATCTCGTGGCTTCAACTACCACTCTATTTTCTTTCATGACACGACCTGGATGCTGGATGTCCCACGTGTCGGCAAAAGGAGGAAGAACCCGACCAAATCTTCGGTTCTGCTCTCGGATTAGACTAGTTGTGCTAACTTAAAAATTTTATTGTGTACTCCCTCCGTTCCAAAATACTTGACTTCCATTTGTCCAAAAATGGATGTACCTATATACTAAGACATGTCTAGATACATATATATTTTGACAAATAGAAGGCATGTATTGTGCAACGAAGGGAGTAGAATGGATGCAAGTTTTTGTATTGGGAAGAAGAGTACATCCATATATTGATAGAGCGAAATTTAGAAGATGTTCTATCACTTTTAGCTAGCACAGACGCAAGATCGAGCCTCCGCAGATCAACAATGAATGCATCGAGAAGGCACTAATCCAACTTGCAGGAGTAGTAAAATGTATTCTTGTGGTTCTTGTTTTCTTTGGTCTTGCTTTTCTAGTCAAAATTATCGTTGGAGTCCGTGCAAAATGGAGGTATGTTTGGGGTCATGCGTTGGAGTTGGCCTTACAAGTGGGACCGCATTTAAGGAAACCGACTATCGGCAAACCCCCACCTCGCCCGCCGTGCGATGGCTGAAGTTAGAGAAACGACGAGGTTGAAGAGATTGCTCTAGCATGGACTCCAAGAAATAATATGGTGTCAGATGGATATCGTGGTGGTGACGTGTGTCGTACTCCTGGACGTGAATGCTTGTTCTGGCCCATGCCACCCTACTACTCCCTACTACTTACTCCTACTATATAGTACTAGTATCGAGGATTCGAGGTGCTCGTTACGTACAGCGAACACATTAACATATGGCTACAGTAAAAACACCCGCCCGACGCGCGAAGCATCTGAAGCTAGTACAAATAGTGTACTACTATTGTTGATTGGCCTCATCCGATAACCTGTTGCAATGCACGTACAATTATGTATTCGGAAAATATTTTTTTGCCTCGTCGCACCACTCATTGCCTCGTCGCACCACTCACTCAGAGAAGCGACTCGAAAGCCATTCATAAATTTAGTAAGTTTATCACACGCATATCATTTTATTACATACAACAGGTCATCAACCCACATCGACAACGAGGATACATTATAAATACTAAAGTTTTCACCACACAACAAATAACAAGCAATGAAATGAACTTCAACTCAACCATTCCTCGGCGTTGGAAACACTTGCTTTGAACCACAAGTGATTCTCTGGGACGGGCCATCGATTGTCGATCTGGAAACCAACGCAGGACTGATCATCCAGGCTGAAGCGGCCTACTATATCCCTACCAGGGTAGGGAACCACACAAATGTCCGAGGTATAGACACAGTTGCTTCTCATAAATGTGTCAACATCAGTTGGATCGCCTTTCACCATCATCGGATAGTTTTGTCCAAGGAAGAGCGAGTTTTCTCCAAGACTATCAATTCTGTACCAGGGAGAAGGAGTTGGCGCTAGCACACTAGTATCCATCCCGAATACCATGCAACGGGTGTTGGAATAGGTCCGGAGAGTGCGACCATGGGAGACACCTGCTTCCTTAGCAGTAACATCATCAGTGGGTTGTATACACACAAGAAGAGGTGATCCATCGGAATTAGTTGCCAGGCGCCACAGAGTATATGGGCGCTGCTCGTCCTCATGCTCGTGATCATCACCATCGTCATCTCCCCCTTGGTTATAAAAATTTTCAAGTATAGGTGGTGGGATGTTCACAGGACCTTGGAAACACAAGAAGAAGGTTAATTAGTAAAGGGAAACTTGCTAACCCGCATGCATGTGGATGAAACAATTATAATTACGGTGGAAGACAAACGTACCGAAACTATGAGGATGCCATGCAAAAACAGTGCCACGAGTGGTGGCAGCAAACACAAGGCGCTCGTATTGAATTGCATCACAGTACTCATCCGTGTACAGAAACTGATTTTTGAGCAATATCCATCGAGTGAAACCATCAAGGAAGGCAACAAGCTTGTCGAAGATAGCAACAACATCATAGTTGCTGTAATTCCAAGAGCGGTTGGGAACTCCACAAATTGCTATCTTCCGTAGAATACAGTCACTATGATCATATTTGAACGTGCGCACATTACCAGTGTGCTCAACCTCTAGGCAGTGTGCTGAGATTTTTGGAAGTGGAACCCGGTGACGAGTGTACACATTCACAAGTTCCCACTCGCAGTTGGACCCAATGTAAACAACCCAATCTCCATTTGTGCCCGCCCAAGCCTTGCCCTCAAGTGATGGCATCTTAACATCATATGTATCATTATCAAGTGGCATCAACTTGCATAGGGTGAGGCCTCCGTTGTGCCGGCGCCAGTCATCATCAGGGTCATGGCGAAGAAGATAGGGGAGATCAAACCGCTCCTTGACTCTTGGGTTCTTTCTAATGATGTTATTAGTTGAGTCGAGAATGGGCTTGAACGAACCTGCCATGCTAGCCGAGGTGATGACGTCGCATCGATCAATGAGTTCCTCTACCACGTCATATTTCAGATCGAGCAAGAATAACGGGGTCGTTTCTGGCCTGTTCCCTCCATGAAGAAGACAATCGAACAATGGCAGGAGAAAGGGTGAAGGGCTGAAGGAAAATGGAGGAGGGAGAGGAAGAGCGTGCGACAGCAGTTCCAAATCGAGAGGGAAAGGCGAAGAGTCGGTGGACGGTTGCGAGTTTGCCACGATTCACGAAGAGGCGCCCCGACCTACACGTCCGTTCGGAAATACTCCTACTACTCGCCGTCGTCTCACTGATATGTTGGAACAGGACCACATGTCAACGAAACATGGTGTGTAATTTCTCGTGCAAAATGTGATCTGGCCGCGTTGACCCGAGGTGCCGCATTAGTTATCAACCTTTATTTTTTTAATGGTGTGCTGATCAGTTTTGAAGCACGACTAACTGGTACTGTACGCAGAGAAAATATAAACTACTCTACCACTACTCCACCTCCAGTACTAGTAGTATAAAAAAGATATATAGGCTGGAGCTTGAGCGCTTTCTTGCTAAGGGCTGCCCACTTGCTTCTCACACTACCACCCTCTCTCCAGATCTAAAAAAGACGACCCCTCTCTCCCTCCTCACCGGTGGTCATAGATCCGCCGGGGAAGAAAAGGACGTGCAACGTTGACGCACTCGTCATCGGTGAGCGAGGTCATGCACTAACGACCAGACCGTCCTCTCAGACCTAGCGCCCGCGCGGGATGGACTCCGTCCCCAAGCTCGCTGCCGTAGTGTGTGCGGAGGACGACGACCACGAGCGAAGCCACTTCCCGCCGACCCTCAGGTATGCTACCTATTTTCGAACCATAACCTTGTTCTATTGCCCCATCTGCCACGTCGTTGCATGTGGATCTTTTTCCACTCCACCATCTTCCCAATTTTCTATCCTCTGCTCTGCTGGCCACGCAGACGAAAACCATAATTTGCACTATTAAAGGAAACCCTACTTCATGCAGACTAATTCATGTCTGGGTTGAATAAGGAAAGGAAGGGAGACTGTACTGTCCAAGAGAGTAGGCATCGAACCCGCATCTTGGTTGAAAAGGGGAAATCAGTAGCTAAGGAACGAGTCTCGTGTCTCTTGGTTGAAGAAGGGTAGAAAGGCATGACAACGCAATAGAGAATGACCAGGTCGATCGGTTTGTTGTCCTTGCATAGGAAAAAGGTGGCTAAAGAGAGCAAAAATGGGACGTAATACACATATGCTGCCTGGATATTTGTTGCTCTGGGCAACCATACCTCCCTCACCACTCTGCTTCCGTGGAGGTACATCGTACTGGTGCGCCCACTGTCCGAATGGGCCTCCTGAGGGAGTCCTGGATTAGGGGGTCTCCGGACAGCCGGATTGTTGAACTATGAAGATACAAGATTGAAGACTTCGTCTCGTGTCCGGATGGGACTCTACTTGGCGTGAAAGGCAAGCTAGGCAGTACAGATATGGATATCTCCTCCTTTGTAACCGACCTTGTGTAACCCTAACACTCTCCGGTGTCTATATAAACCGGAGGGTTTTAGTTCGTAGGACAAGATACAATCAGACCATAGGCTAGCTTCTAGGGTTTAGCCTCTCCGATCTCGTGGTAGATCAACTCTTGTAATACCCATATCATCAAGAATAAATCAAGCAGGACGTAGGGTTTTACCTCCATCAAGAGGGCCCGAACCTAGGTAAAACATCGTGTCCCTTGTCTCCTGTTACCATCCGCCTAGACGCACAGTTCGGGACCCCCTACCCGAGATCCGCCGGTTTTGACACCGACATTGGTGCTTTCATTGAGAGTTCCTCTGTGTCGTCATCATGAGGCTTGATGGTTCCTTCGATCATCGTTAGCGATGCAGTCCAGGGTGAGACTTTTCTCCCCGGACAGATTTTTGTATTCGGCGGCTTTGCACTGCGTGCCAATTCGCTTGGCCATCTGGAGCAGATTGAAAGCTACACCCCTAGCCATCGGGTCAGGTTTGGAAGCTTAAACTACACGACTGATATCCGCAGAGACTTGATCTTCGACGGATTCGAGCCCCTGCCGAGTGCGCCACACTGTCACGATGGGCATGATTTAGCTCTGCCGCCGAACAGTGTCCTGGAGGACGCACCCGCATCCGCTCCGACCTTTAATTCGGATCCAGCTGCGCCGACCGAGGGCGGGTGGTTAGACCCCGCCACGGAGGCAGCAGCATCAACGGCGATCGAGCCGAACATCGACCTTACCCTGCACGAGAGCCGTGTTGTCCGACTGTCGGATCCTTCTCCGGCCATGGACTCCGACCCGCCTGCGCCCGTTCCTAGCGAATCCGATTGGGCGCCGATAATGGAGTTTACCTCCGCGGATATTTTTCAGCACTCGCCCTTTGGCGACATACTGAACTCATTAAGGTCTCTCTCCTTGTCAGGAGGATCCTGGCTGAACTATGTCTGGCAGGATTGGGATGTGGATAACAAAGAAATTCGCTGCCACCCACCACCCACTTAGTAGCGACTGTTGACGACTTAACCGACATGCTCGACTTTGACTCCGAAGACATCGACGATATGGACGACGATGCGGGAGACGAAGAGGAACCACTGCCCACAGGGCACTGGACAGCCACCTCATCATACGATATATACATGGTGGACACACCCAAAGAAGGCAATGGCGATGATACAGCGGAGGATGACCCCTCCAAGAAGCAACCCAAGCGCTGATGTCAGCGGCGCCGCTCTAAGTCCTGCCAAATCAAAAGTGGTGATACCGGCACAGGAGATAATAACACTCCAGATAGTGCCGAAGATGGCAACAATCCCCTCCAGCACGATCTAGGACAGGAGGATGGAGAGGCCAGCCCTCCAGAGAGAGCGGCAGATGGAGAGGCGGAGGATGATAATTACATACCCCCCCTCCGAAGACGAGGCAAGCCTCGATGATGACGAATTCGTCGTGCCAGAGGATCCCATCAAACAAGAGCGCTTCAAGCGCCGGCTTATAGCCACGGCAAATAGCCTCAAGAAAAAGCAGCAGCAGCTTCAAGCTGATCAAGATCTGCTAGCTGACAGATGGACTGAAGTCCTCGCGGCCGAAGAATATAAACTTGAACGCCCCTCCAGGAGTTACCCAAAATGCAGGTTGCTACCCCGACTGGATGAAGAAGCGTATAATGCGGCTGATCGGCCACCTCGTGGCCGCGATAGAGAGGCATTCCAGCCAAAAGCTCAGCCTGCACCCCGACGCCATTCAAATAAAAAGGCATGGGGAAATATGCCAGACATGCGAGACATATTGGAGGACAAAGCAAAACATGCAAGATCGATCTACGGATCACGAGGGCGCGCCACTATGCGAGACGATAAACGTCACGCCGGATACAGTAAAAGTAAATCCGGCCGGGCCGAACACAGCGGGCAAGACTCATTGGAGTTGCGTCGCGATATAGCCTAGTACAGAGGTGCCGCACACCCCTTATGCTTCACAGATGAAGTAATGGATCATCAAATCCCAGAGGGTTTCAAACCCGTAAACATAGAATCATACGACGGCACGACAGATCATGCGGTATGGATCGAGGATTTCCTCCTGCACATCCACATGGCCCGCGGTGATGACCTACATGCAATCAAATACCTCCCACTCAAACTTAAAGGACCAGCTCAGCATTGGCTCAAAAGCTTGCCAGCAGAGTCCATTGGCTGTTGGGAAGATCTGGAAGCCGCATTCCTCGACAACTTTCAGGGCACTTATGTGCGACCACCAGACGCTGATGACCTGAGCCATGTAATCTAGCAGCCAGAGGAATCGGCCAGGCAATTCTAGACATGGTTACTAACAAAGAAAAATCAAATCGTCGACTGTCCGGATGTAGAGGCCCTAGCAGCTTTTAAACACAACATCCGCGACGAGTGGCTAGCCCGGCACCTTGGTCAGGAAAAGCCGATATCTATGGCAGCCCTCACGACACTCATGACCCGCTTTTGTGCAGGAGAAGACAACTGGCTGGCTCATAGTAATAACATATCAAAGAACCGTGGTACTTCGGATACCAAGGATGGCAATGGCAGGTCACGTCACAACAAACATAAGCGTCGCATTAACAGTGACAATACCGAGGATACGGTAGTCAATGCCGGATTCAAAAGCTCTAAACCCGGTCGGCGGAAAAAGCCATTTAAAAGAAGCACTCTGGGCCCGTCCATTTTGGACCACATACTCGATCGATCGTGTCAAATACATGACACCCCCGACAAGCCATCCAACCACACCAATAGGGATTGTTGGGTATTCAAGCAAGCCGGCAAGTTAAATGCCGAAAACAAAGATAAGGGGCCACATAGCGATGACGAGGAAGAGCCCCGGCAGCCGAACACCGGAGGACAGAAGAGGTTCCCCCCACAAGTGTGGTCGGTGAACATGATATACGCAACCCACATCCCCAAGAGGGAGCGGAAGCGTGCGCTCAGGGACGTATATGCATTGGAGCCAGTCGCCCCAAAGTTCAAACCATGGTCCTCCTGTCCGATCACCTTCGATCGCAGGGACCACCCCACTAGTATCTGTCATGGCGGATTCGCCGCACTAGTCCTAGACCCAATCATTGACGGATTTCACCTCACTCGAGTCCTTATGGATGGCGGCAGCAGCGTGAACCTGCTTTACCAAGACATAGTGAGCAAAATGGGTATAGACCCCTCAAGGATCAAACCCACAAAAATGACCTTTGAAGGCGTCATACCAGGTGTAGAGGCCCATTGCACAGGCTCAGTCACACTAGAAGTGGTCTTCGGATCCCCGGATAACTTCCGAAGCAAAGAGTTAATCTTCGATATAGTCCCGTTCCGCAGTGGTTATCATGCACTGCTCGGGTGAAACGCATTTGCGAGATTCAATGTGTTACCGCATTATGCATACCTCAAGCTCAAGATGCCAGGACCTCAGGGGGTCATTACAGTTAACTGAAACACAAAGTGCTCTCTCCAAATAGAGGAGCACACTGCGGCCCTCGCAACGGAAGCGCAAAGCAGCCTCTTAAGGCAATCCACTAGTTCAGCATTTAAGGACCCAAACACCTTCAAGCGCGCCCGGAGTAATCAGCAATAGGACCGCTTGGCACGTTCCGAGCTCGCATAGCAATGCGGCCCCCACCCCGGCCCAAGCCAAACAGCGAAATTCGTGCCACGCGTACATAATTACGCATTAAAAATACCATGGGCACAGGCAGGAAGGGGGGCATGACTATGGCATGCCCCAAGACGCGGCTTAAACCGCACTAGGGGCTTCCTATTTTGTTATTTTCTTTTCAGGACTTTAATCTCTAGAAACCCGCTTCGGCAGCATGATTGTCGAACATATGATGCAGCAACCAAGAAGGCAGACAGCTACGTCACACCACGGAACTCCCATGTGTATTACGATAACGAGTGTAATACTTGCCTTAATACTATTCTTCAGCTCGCCCTTGGAGGGGACATAGTCCTACTTTTTGCTTATTGCACTGCATGTATCATTCTGCTTTAACACACCTTTTTGAATAAACAATGCATAGCATTAAGACTATTATTGCATTCTTCTTTATATGTATATATATATATATGTGTGTGTGTTCATTCATGACATCCAGCACCCGTACACTATGGTACGGCCAATACACTAGGAGCTTAAACATACCCCACAATACGGCGTGAGAAGTCCGGACACTTTCAATAGTGCGGCATCCCGAACTTATAGCATTATATGCATCAGCTCCGAATCATGTCTTGGGTCAATAGTTGGGTTTGCCCGGCTCCCATGTTTTGGTACCTTACGTTCCGCTATATTGGCTAAGGTAGCACTGGGAGAACTACTACGATTGTGCCCCGGTTCTGCTGGGCTAAGCACCTCAGTAGAGAAAGCTAAAACTGGCTGTCATGGTAAGGCGAGAGACTGGTCGCTGTTCGAGAGGTTTTCGAGTCCTTAAAGACTTATGCCGCTTAGAGCGAGGAGTCGGCCCTGTCCGGCTTAAGGCGTGTATCGCGCCCCGAGTTCGGCCTTCCGAACACTAGGGGCTTCGCCAAAATTTAAAATTAGAGAATTCTATGGCTAAGTGAGAGTGATAATGCCTTATAGTCTGATTGCCTTGTTCGTTGTGCTGAGCACCTCCCTCGAAGGACCCAAAAATGGGAACAAGAGTGCTCAGGTTTATCCCGAACACCCTAGCACTCGTGGCATGGGGGCAGAAGCCGACGACTAGCCATCTCTCAGATTTTATAAACAGCCGAACAGAAGGTAATATTTTAAATTCAAACAAGCGTTGCATAGCGCATATGAACAAGTTTTCATGAATATAGGATTACACGAGCGGGTTTACTCAAATATTGTATCTTTGGTACACTCGTCCGCTACGAGACGGGCACCCTTCAGGACACCCTCATAGTACATCTCGGGGTGGCGATGCTCCTTGCCCTCCGGCGGCCCTTCCTTGATCAGCTTCACGGTGTCTAGCTTGGCCCATTGCACCTTCACACGGGCGAAAGCCCGACGTGCACCTTCGATGCAGACGGACCGCTTAACGACTTCCAGCCGTGGGCAGGCATCCACAAGCCGCCTCACCAGACCGAAGTAGCTGTTCGGAAGGGCGTCGCCAGGCCACAACCGGACTATAAAGCCCTTCATGGCCTGTTCGGCCGCCTTGTGTAGCTCGACCAGCTGCTTTAGCTGGTCGCTCATAGGTACCGGGTGTTCGTTCCGAGTATATTGGGCCCAGAACAACTTGTCCGTTAAGCTTCCCTCGTCGGCCTGGAAAAACGTTGTGGCATCTGACACGCTGCGGGGCAAATCTGCGAATGCTCCTGGAGAGCTCTGGATTCGGGTAAGTAACAAGTAATTTACTTTCACATGCTTGCTTTGCATATAGAATGCCTTACCCGCCGCTATCTTCTTCATCGCATCAATATCCTGGAGGGCCTTTTGGGCTTCGGCCTTGGCATTCTTTGCGCTCTCGAGGGCCGCGGCAATCTCGGATTCTCGCGTCTTCAAGTCAAGATCCAATGCCTCGTGCTTTGTCACGAGAGCGTGGAGCTCTTGCTGCACCTCGCCCACCCGAGCCTCCTGCCTTTCCCGGTCAGTGCGCTGCTTGGCCGCTTTGTTTTCGGCCTCGGATAGGGCTTGCTTCAGGGTCGCCACCTCGGCCGTGGCCCCTGGCAAATTCATGATGATCCTGTCATTTTACAATCGCATTCCTTTCATATATGTGCATAGACTAGGTACTACTTACCTTTGTTCTCCTCGAGCTGCCTCTTGGCAAGGCCGAGCTCTTCTGTGGACCCTTTGAGGTCTTGCTTCAGTGCGGCGACCTCCGCCGTCAGTGCGGCAGAGGCCAGGAGCGAAGCCTGCATACGCACATAGACATACTTATATTAGACTCATGCGATAGTGTTTGATCCTCTGTTCGGCCTTTCTTTGTGAACACCGAACAGAGCATCAGGGGCTACTGTCTATGCGGTAATATTTTCCCATATTTCAAAAACTTACCTCAAAGCCTGTTAGAAGGCTGGCATAGGCTTCAGTTAGTCCGCTCTTGGCGGACTGAACCTTCTGGACCACCGCACTCATAATAGTATGGTGCTCCTCGTTGATGGAAGCGCTGCGAAGCGCTCCCAGCAGATTGTCCGATGCCTCTGGATGGACAGAGGTCACCGACACAGGCGTCTTGCCCCTCTTGGAAGGAGGCCGCCTGCCCGAGTCCGGAACCACTAGAGGTTCCGGCGCGGTGTTCGGCTAAGGGCCGAACTCGGAGCCCTCAGGGGCCTTGTACCCTCTACTCCCGGAGTCTGGAAGGTCGCCTTGAGGCACCTCCGGGACTGTCTCCCCTCGACCCGGTGCCTCTTGAGACAACACCTCGGTGTTGTCTATAGGGCAAGGGGAGGTGGCGGTCGGAAGTGGATCGCTATCCATATCCGATGAGTCCAGGGAGCCGTCCGACGAGGATACGTCGATACGGGCTCGGTGCGGTCTGCATAATCACGATTCGGCGTTAGGAGAAGCACTGCGACAAAGGAATGCTATGAGCTACTATGGTATCCGAATACTTACGACTTTGCCAGGGGCTTGGCCCTGGGCAGCCACTCGTCTTTGCCTTCAGCGGCGGTGGTGGAACAATCCGGAAGGAGAGTCCTTCCCTTCTTGGACGCTTCGCCCCCCCCCCTAGTTGGGGCGGCCTTCCTTTTCTTGTCTCCCCCGACTGGAGGGGGAGCGTCTCATCTTCCTCCTCGTCTTCGTGGGAGGAGTGCGCCGAGGAGTCCTCGGATGATGAGTCCGATATCACCTGGAGCCGGGAACTCTTTCGGGTTCACTTGGCCTTCTTGGTTTTCTCCGGCACCTTGTAAGGAGCCGGAATCAGCATCTCCGTCAGGAGAGCATCCAAAGTGTCTTCGGGCAGAGGGGCCGGACAGTTAATCTGCCCCGACGTCTGCACCCATTCCTGTCAAAGGTATGGAGCTCAGAACCCGCATGTGATTAAGCTAGGGGAAATAAATACCTACTGGATGTATAGAAATCACCAAACACGCTAGGCGCTTTGCGCTTAGCCCACGGTCCTCGACGAGAGAGGGAGGGACCTCGGCGCCCTTGAACAGCACCCTCCAGATGTCCTTGTGCGTCATATCAAAGATCTCGCTCAGAGTCTGGTGTTGGGCCGGGTCGAACTCCCACAAGTTAAAATCCCGTTGTTGACACGGGAGGATCCGGTGGATGAGCATGACCTGGACTATGTTGACAAGCTCGAGCTTCTTGCTTGCCATACTCCGGATACATTTGTGGAGTCCATCCAGCTCCATCGATGAACCCCTCGACAAGCCCTTCTCTTTCCAGGAAGTGAGCCGTGTAGGGAATCCGGATCAGAACTCGGGGGCCGCCGCCCATTTGGTGTCGCGCGGCTCGGTGATGTAGAACCAGGCCGATTGCCACCCCTTTATGGTCTCCACGAAGGAACCCTCAAGACATGTGACATTGGGCATCTTGCCCACCATGGCTCTACCGCATTCTACTTGTTGGCCTCCCACCACCTTCAGCTTGATGTTAAAGGTATTCAGCCACAGGCCGAAGTGGGGCCGGATGCGGAGGAAAGCCTCACAGACGATGATGAACACCGAAATGTTGAGGATGAAGTTCGGGGCCAGATCATGAAAGTCCAGCTCGTAGTAGAACATGAGACCACGGATGAATGGATGAAGGGGAAACCCCAGTCCACAGAGGAAGTCTTGGAGGAAAACTACCCTCTCATGAGGTTCCGGGGTAGGAATGATCTGCCCCGCAGCGGGCAACCGATGCGCGATATTCGCGGCTAAGTATCCGGCGCCGCGCAGCTTTTTGATGTGCCCCTCCGTAACGGAGGAAGCCATCCATTTACCCCCCGCTCCGGACATGTTTGGAGAAGGTTGAGAGGAAGGATGTGGACTTGTGCGTTGGAGCTCGAGTGTGCAAGAACGGATAGGCAAGGAGGAAGAAGGCGTGGGTAGAAAAAGGTTAAACCTTATCCCTTTATAAGGCCGGCAGAAGACATGCGCCCCCACTAGCCTAGTAAACCTCGCTTATTCCCCAAGCACCGTAATCGATGGCGCGGTTGGGTTACCCACGCCCGTATTGATGAGAATCCCATAATAAGGGGGACACTATCCCTGCTTTGACAAGACGTGTCAGGAAATTGCCTCGCATTATGTGCGGAGTTAGTTAAAGGAAACGGTTCGAATAATCACCGGGCCATGACATAACATCATGTTGCCGAAACGTGTCAGAAGATTAGATTTGTGGAAATATTATTCTCTCTACGGTGGTATGTGGAACTTATTTTGCATGGTCGGACACTATCCTTGTATTCAAATTCTTCCGGGGTGTATTCGGAGGAGGAACCCGCCTTGCAATGCGGAAGACAATACTGCGTGCCAGACTCGACGTCATTGAAGCCTGGTTCAGGGGCTACTGAGGGAGTCCTGGATTAGGGGATCTCCGGACAGCCGGACTATATCCTTTGGCCGGACTGTTGGACTATGAAGATACAAGATTGAAGACTTCGTCTCGTGTCCGGATGGGACTCTACTTGGCGTGAAAGGAAAGCTAGGCAGTACGGATATGGATATCTCCTCCTTTGTAACCGACCTTGTGTAACCCTAACCCTCTCCGGTGTCTATATAAACTGGAGGGTTTTAGTCCGTAGGACAAGATACAATCAAACCATAGGCTAGCTTCTAGGGTTTAGCCTCTCCGATCTTGTGGTAGATCAACTCTTGTAATACCCATATCATCAAGATTAAATCAAGTAGGACGTAGGGTTTTACCTCCATCAAGAGGGCCCGAACCTGGGTAAAACATCATTTCCCTTGTCTCCTATTACCATCCGCCTAGACGCACAGTTTGGGACCCCCTACCTGAGATCCGCTGGTTTTGACACCGACACCTCCCATGCTCTTATTGCCACTTTTTTGTTGTTAGTATAACGCCAGCAGTCAACTCAAGCAATGCTACTGCTAAAGTGATGCCACATTTAACTAATGCCGCTCTCAGTCTAATGCCACTGATAAATTTAAGCAACGCCAGCAGTCTAAGGCATTCTAATGTTGTTGCACAGCCAGTATACCAACGATGAAACTTGTTACTACCTTCAGATTTTTGCACTGTTAATGCTTATAGATTACATACCTCACTTTCATGAGATAAGTTAAATTTTTTGTACAGTGTCACCAAAATGCCAAGGCGCTGATGTCATTTTATTTTGGTTAAACTGCACAGACAATTATGAAGACAAAAGGAAAGGTCAAGAGTGGGCACCTCCTCCTCCGGCTGTTTTCTTGATTTGTTCGATCAAGTTTTTATGTTTGATCGATTATCAAGATTAGGATAGCAATTTTTAAGGTCCCCCCGAGTTCGAAATGATATTTACCTTGGAGGTACATGGTTTGCAATTTTTTTATACTATCATTAGTTAATAATGCTAGTTACCTTCAGACTTTTGTATTTGGTTTAATGCTCATGCAGAGCTAGTATACCAATGCTGAAACTTGTTACCTTTACATTTTGTATTGTTAATTCTTATAGAAACCTTCCAGTGCTAGAGTTTATTGAAATCTGTTCAGTAAAACCTTTGTACTGTACCTGTAAGAAACTAACTACTCTACTGTTGCACTAGCCACTGGATTAGTGTATATTTGTAGTATTCGAATGGTGTTGCATTAGCATACGGACATAAATAAAGTGTGGCAAGCTTTCCCAGATATGTGCTCAAGAAAACTACTACCTATTTTTCTAAATATTAGACGTTTGGGTACTTTAAATTGGACCGCGAAAACATCTTATATTAAGGAACAAAGGGTGTAGAGTTCACTCAAATTATCCCGGTAAAGCTAGTCACACCTTTGTTAAAATTAATGTTCATTATGTTATCGGAGGAGGTCTGTATGTTTGTCTCTAATGTCTGTCGACTACATACCTGACATCATGATGTAATGTTAAGTCATTTCCTTTTGTACAGTGTCACTGAATTGTCAAGGCGGTGATGGCATTTTATTTTAGTAGAACTGCATAAAATTTGCTTAAAAGAAGAGGAAAGGTCAGGAATTGCTCAGTTTTTCAGAAAAAACTATGTATGCCTTCCTGACATCAGTCGTTGTTGCTTTATTTATTCCTTCAAACAGGTGGTTAGAAACAGTCTTGCTACCTTTTCCCATTATGAAATTGGAATGCTTATATTTGTGAGTCTATGCTTCAACTAGTGCCACTTTTAGAGTAATCACACTTTCAATATCTATGCAAACAGGGATGCTCGATTTTAGTGGAACTGCACAAAAAGTCCAACTGGTTCAACATTAGGAGCATGTTTTTTTTCCAAACCTTTATATCCAATTGGTGGCACTATGAGCTGTTCATTACGAAAGTACATGGTTTGCTACTATCTTGCTACTCTTTTTGTACTGTCATTAGATAGTAAGACTAGTGGTTTGCATGTGAATTTATTGGCAGGGTGGACCTACATTGGAGGTGCAGGACAGGATTCAATGATTGGATGCTCAATTTCGGTTGTATTGATTTCACCTCTTCCATCACTACGAACATGGATATCCTTGGTCTGATGAAGAATAGGCGCTATATTTCTGCTCTGAACCAGCAAATCAATTCAGTATGAAATTGTCCAGGGCAAAACATAACTGTATCAGATTGTCCAGTGCAGAACATGACAGATGTAAGCGGAAGAGACATGTTTAAACCGAAAATACAAGGTGTGGTATATGTTTACTAGCTGCTTGATATTTGTGCAGACAAAGATGTCTGCCCGTTGCTATTTGGCAAACAAACAAAGTGTCCGCAATTTTGGTTGAACTGCACAAGAGAATAGTATAGTCACTGCATGCAGTGCCATTTGAAAATAGACACAGAAAGATTGGATAGTCACTTCATGGACTACAGAAAAGTAGTACTGTATTATTTATTGGCCAACATTAGGTGCTTCATTGCTTTGGTTTGATTATACAACGGGCATCATTTTGCCTAAGTTAAAGTTTGTATTCCGAAAATAGTCTCGCGGTGTGATCGAGAGAAGACCAAATCATATTGCAGTGATGTTCCTCCATCATGTGTGGTTCATTCTCATGGTTCCAGCTGTTGGTGAAACCACTTAAGTTTGCAAGAGGAATTGTAGACTTCACAAACAAATTTGTCTTTCAGTCAGTACTGAATGTTGGCCAAGAGAAGCATCCATGTTAGTAGGAAGAACATATATTTTTTCTAGATCTCTGCTTTTGGAGCTACATATTTGTATATGATCTGTTATTGTATATCTTAATATTTTTGTTGTTTATTTGTTATTGTATATCTTAATATTTTTGTATATAAACTTGGTCAAAGTTTGTAAAGCTTGACTTTGACCAAAGCTAATATGCGAACTAAATAAAAACGGAGGGAGTACCTCCTTTCCAGTTTGCAGGGCTTAATTCAAACCTCTCACCAACCAAGGTACTCCCTCCGTCCGGGATTTATTAGTCCCATAAGCAAAGCAGCAAGACCAAGGCATGTCAAGAATTAACGGCATGCAGAAGTTTAAGCCTAATTAATTCCAGCGATTTAAGTGGCTGCATGCGTGCCCTCGGCTGTGACTCGTTGCATGCTGCTTCGCGTACTGCCTACGAGCGATTCTGAGTGCCTGCATGCAGCCGGCCATAATTAAGGCAGCTAACTGATGAGAAAAAAGATATGCTTTAAATCCGTGGAATCATTATTGACAAGGAGGGAGATGATTCGAGTGCATTCGTTTGACCGCCATGCCGGCGTGCGACCTAGATGGGACGGGACGGCACAGTCATAATTTCAGTTTCTCTAGTTTTCCACGGCAAGCTGGCGCTAAGCCATTATGCATTGAATTCTGATGATCGTCGAGCTACCTTCCGCCTATAAGTACTGTTTCCCGGCCTTCTCAGGTGCCACCGTGACCCAACTCGCCATATCCTCATAAGCCCCCACCGGCCCGACGTCGCTCGCCACGTCCGCCATGCCCCCGCCCGTCCGCGGTAGGTGACGCCGGAGGCGGTCACCGCCAGAACTAGTGTTCGGGTTTTCACCGGAAGGCAGACGGAGGGAGGAGGCATTCTATCTATCTTTAGATGGCAATGCGGAGATCGAGGAGTTGTTGGAGCGCGACCGCATGGCGGAGGAGCAGGAGTTGTTGGAGCGCGACCGCCTGGCAGAGGAGTAGCGTATCGCCGATTTGCGCCGCCAGCGGGACATGGAGCAGTAGCGCACCGACGCTCTGAGTCACGAGCAGAGCGCCCGCAACTGGGCCGACTACATGGAGGCGGGCGCCCGGCAAATAGCCCTGGAGGCTGTCGGGCACGCACGCGTTCACGACGCAGATTTTTACTACCAGCTCGTCAAGTGGGTTTCCCGCTTGGAAGCCAAAACTTCGGTGGACCACGCCAGCATGGAAAGGGCCAACGCGTGCGAGCAACGCGCCCTATCGCACCTTTGGCAAGTCTGAGGCGAGGCGGAGGACGCCGGTGCCGGCGTTTAGCATGGACAGCAGATGGCGGCCGGCATCGTCTAGTTAGCTAAGAGTAAGTTAGTACGTGTACGCTACTAGAGTGTTAGTTGGAGTAGATAGTTAACTTGGCTATGTTGGTTGTCAACGTGGAAGTTCAGTACTCTATATGTGGATCGGACTTGTTACTTTGGTCTGAATGTTGAACTTTCTGTTTAAACGTATGGAATGGGCTGTTATTTTTTTAAAATGGGCTGTATTTGTCCTCCACGGTTTAGAGGCTGACTTGTGGGCCTAGCAAGTTGACGCGTACACAATCAGGAGATGATTGTACGTGGAGAGGATGACAGTAGGGACCCGCCAAGGTCATGGCGGTACGCAAGCAAGTGCCTCCTTATTTCAAGCCAATAAAAAATGGCTCCTCCTAGTGGATTTCTGACATCTGGGTCCCATGCCATTGTCAACGTAGTCAATAAACGAGAGAATTGCACAACGAGCGGCTGACACCAGGGACCCAGCAGCTCGCCCAGTTATTTTTGTTTTGGGTTAATTTGATAAATGCTACTCCAAATCTGGTGTATCCGAGAAATGCCACTGCAATTTCCAAACTTTGAAAAATGCCATTTCATGTCATTTCTAGTGGCATTTTTCGAAGTCTGGAGTGGCGTTTTTCAAAGTTTGCAAACTGCAGTGGCGTTTTTCAAAGTTTGCAAAAATTGCAGTGGCATTTTTTAAAGTTTGGAAATTGCAGTGGCATTTTTATGAATCGCCATAATTGGAGTGGCATTTATCTAATTTGTTTTTGAGACGGAAGCAGGTTGTCAATTGGGCTGTGCGGGACACTCTGGCCTGTCTAGACAGCCTTTTCTTTTATGTTTACCACAGACCAGCCCAGTTTTTTTTTTCTTTATAAAAATGGCTAGCCCAGTTCTTTTGTGATTTCTCAAGTAAGTCGCTTTATCAGGCCTGTTGGGCTGCAAATCTTTCAAGACGAGGAGAGCTTCATTCGGCTAGCCGAGAAAATGGCCTATCAGTAATGAGAAATGGGTTGTACATTTTTAAAACACATCAAACTGGCAATTATTTTCAAATATCTTTTTTTCATTTCGAGATTTTAAATTGCACTGATTTTTATGCATGGACAATTTATTGGATTTTATATTGATATACATTTATTTTTAAAATCAGTCTGAATGTGACTCGAAATTTCCGGATTAAAAACAGTTCATACCGCAACGACATATGCAAAATTTCGTATAATTTTTTAACCGTGGCCACAATATGGGCTGTAATTCTAACATAAAGAATATGGGCTCCAAAAAACCTGTAAGAATTAGGAAATAGGCTGTAAATTATTTGAAATAATGGTAGATGGGTTGTATGTTGTTTTCCACAGATTTGAGGCTTTCCACAGATGGCCTGTATACTGTTGGATGTCCATCCAACGGCCGTCATGCTTCTTCAATCTTTGCTCTTCCTGCTCCAGCCGCTCAAACAAGCGCCGGCGGGACTGCCTGCTCCCTCCTCCCCGTGGCCGGCTATGCTGCCGTGCAGGCCTCACCGCCCCACCGTACTCCCATCGCTGGCCTAGCCATCCCTCTACTCACCCACACCTGCTGTTATTCTCCGGCAACGGCAGATGAACCAGTAAACCTTTGTACAGTCGTACTCCCCTCCGCGTGGGAAACAAAAACAACGGCCGAGTCTTCCCTGCCTCCGTGTCGTTCCCTTCCTAGGCCTCGCCGTCGTCCACCGCCCTGGTGCTCTCGGCGTGGCGTGGTCAGCGTGGTCAACGACCGACATGCATCTGAAGTGGACTGTATGTGGAGAGGCTGACAGCTGGGTCCATGGCCGCATGCAAGGAAATGCCTCCTTATTACGCGCAAAATAATGATTTCCTCCACCTGACATCTGGGACCCACCGAAACGGCCTCTGTATTTCGCGAAAAAAATGTTACCGCCGCTGATAGCTCGGACCCACCAGCTATATCTTCGCACGCAAGGAAGTGCCTCCTTATTACGCACAAAAAAATGAATACCCCCCCTGCTAGCTGGGACCCAGTATAGTGGGCCTACTAAGTTGACGGGGACGAAGGGCTTTGTCAACTTAGTCAATATGCACGATTCTAGCTCGACTGACCGTACGATGTCCATCCAACGGTCGTAGTGCTTCTTCAACCTCTGGTCTTCTTGCTCCAGCCGTACAAAGCAGCGTCGGTCGTGCCGCCTGCTCCTGCCTCTCGTGGCCGGTTGTGCTGCCGCGGAGGCCTCACCGCCCCCATACTACTCCCACCACTGGCCAGGCCATCCCTCCACTCCACTCACCGACACCCCCTGTTATTCTGCGGTGACGGCAGCGCAGCCGAACCAGTGAACCCTCGTACTCCTCTCCGTGTGGGCATCCACTGCCGCGTCTTCCCCGGCTCCGCGTCTTCCCCTTCCTAGGCCTCACCATCGTCCACCACAGTGGTGTTGTCGGTGCGGCGTGGTCAATGTGGTCAACGACCGAATTCCATCAGAAGAATACCTTACGTGGAGAGGCTGACAGCTGGGTCCACGGCAGCCGCAAGGAAGTGCCTCCTTATTACGCGGAAAATAATTATTCCTCCACCTGACAGCAGGGACCCATCGGATGCCCACCAGTATATTGCGAAAAAAACGTTTGCCCCTAACTGCTGGGACCCACACGACGGGCCACCGTATTTCGCGAAAAAAAACGTTTCCCCTGCTGTCAGCTCGGACCCACCGAAAGTGCCTCCTTATTACGCACAAAAATATGAATACCCCTGCTAGTTGGGACCCACCTTGGTGAGAGGCTGACTTGTGGGCCTACTAAGTTGATGGGGACAGAGGGCTTTGTCAACTTAGTCAATATGCATGATTCTAGCTCCAGTGACCGTACGATGTCCATCCAACGGCCGTAGTGCTTCTTCAACCTCTGGTCTTCTTGCTCCAGCCGCCCAAACCAGTGCAGGTCGTGCCTCGTGCTCCTGCCTCCCGTGGCCGGCTGCGATGCGGCGGAGGCCTCACCGCCCCCTACTACTCCCACCGCTGGCCAGGCCATCCCTCTACTCACCCACACCCCTGTTATTCTGCGGTGACGGCAGCCTCACACCGCAGCGAACCAGTGAACCCTCGTACTCCTCTACGCGTGGGCATCCACTGCCACGTCTTCCCCGGCTCGGCGTCGTCCCCTTCCTAGGCCTCGCCGTCGTCCACCGCCCTGGTGCTCACGGCGCGGCATGGTCAACGTGGTCAAGGAACGGCTTCCATGGGACGTGGACTGTACGTGGAGAGGTCAAGCTGGGTCCACGGCCGCAGCAAGGAAGTGCCTCCTTATTACGTGCAAAATAATTATTCCTCCACCTGACAGCGGGGACCCACCAGACGGCCACCGTATTTAGCCCCCCTGACTGCTGGGACCCACCCGCTACATCTTCGCAAGCAAGGAAGTGCCTGACAGTCAGGACCCACCTGGTCGAAGCGTACATAGCATTGTCATTCTGGTCGTGAATGTGTACATACATATATACTGGTGGATGTAGAGGCGCGCACGTGTCGTAGTAGAGGAGGCCAGGGTGCAAGAAAGAAAATATGGCCATGTATGTGTACATACGGGCGGGGTCTCGAACGCCTACTCGCGCATACATACGGCGAGGGCTCGTTGACATGGCTGGGTCAGAACAGAGAAACAGTGTCGTCGTCGTGTTCATGGGGAGACAACGGAATGCGCCATGTTCATGGGGAGGCAACGGAATGTGTCGTGTTCATGGGGAGGCAACGGAACGCGTGGGAGCCAACCGGCTGGGTTGGAACGGAATGCGTGGTCGTGTTCATTGGGAGGGCTTGGACGGAACAGGCGATGGAAACGAGGCCTGGCGTACCGCACAACGGAGGAAACAGACCTCCTATGTTCGGAACGGGGTCCTGTTGATTGGGAGGGGTCTGGCGTACTGCAAAACGGAGGAAACGGATCTCCTACGGTCGAAACGGGGGTCCTGTTGATCGGGAGGGGTGTGGCGTACCGCAAAATGGACGAAACGGACTTGTGTTGGAGCGCTACGGTCGAAACGGGGGTCCTATTCATCGGGAGGGGTGTGGCGTACCGCAAAATGGGACTCCACGGGATACTGTTCATCTCCACTGTCGACCCCCTCCAGCCTCCACGAGCGACTGTTCATCCACAGGCTCCTGTTCATCTAGCCTCCACCGCGCGCTACTCCGCCGGCTACTGTTCAACCAGCCCTCTCCACGGGCTCCTGTTCAACCACCCCTCCACAGGCTACTATTCATCCTGCCCTCCACCGTCTACTGTTCATCCTGCCCTCCACGGGATGGTCCTGTTCATCCAGCCCTCCACGGGGTCCTGTTCATCCAGCCCCAACCGGCTCGATCAATCGGGGTCCTGTTCATCCAGAGGCAACACCACGGGGTCCTGTTCATCCACCCCCACCGGGAACTGTTCATCCAACCCCCCCCCCCTGCAACGCTCACTGTTCATCCAGAGGCAGCATCGATCGGCTTCAGTTAGCAGCAGTAGCGAAGGAATCACTCGATCGGGTTCAGTTAACAGCCATCGATCGACCGCTCAGGTTCACTAACGCGTAGCCTGCAGTGCAATTGCTCGGGTTCAGTTAGAGCCTAACGCCTCGCTCGGGTTCAGTTAGAGCCAACGCCTCGCACACACGCGCGTACGTGTATGAGAGAAACGCGCATCGCTCGGCCCCCGACCTCCCACCGTAACCGGGAACTCCCCGAAATTTTCCTCCCCCTCACTTCTACCATGGTTTTTTCCGTCATGGACGGCCCAAAGAATGTCATGCAGCTGCGTCTCTGGCCCGCCCAGGACGAAAAACCCATTTTTTGTCATGATTTTTTGTCATAGAAGTAGGAGCCCACCACATCTATGATGGTACCGGGTTTTGTCACAATTATCGTCATAGAAGTGTCATATGTATGATAGAAAAAAATTTCGTTCGGCCCAAAATGTCACGGATGTGTCTTTTTTTGTAGTGACTTCCACATACCACCACCACTTCCGCATAGCACCGCCATATACCACATACACTACCATCGCTTACCACTACCAACTTCGACAATTTTGTCACGTTTTTCTTTGAGAATTTGAGTTGCGGTTCCGTGTCCTTTTGTGTTTTGGCTATTTAGGTACGGTTCTACATCAACATCACCGCCGCTCATCTTCACCACGGACGCGTCATCGACAACAACCAATCCACCATTTTGACACCATACCGTAAGCAAGAAGCAGTAAACTCGTCTTGGTATCGTGATACACCAGTCTTGCCATTACATTGATAGCCATCATAGCCCAATTTTGCGTATCTCACCCATCGAGACTAGCCTTTGAGTATTGCTGGCAATGTGACTTGTGCACATTAGTGATCATACTTCCCATAGCATACATATATCATTGGTGCATATCTCCGTATCATCTCTTGTGTCACAAGGTTGTCATCGCATACACAATTGTTATCTTGGTTTGTGAAGCATTGCATGAGAAAAGAGCTCAAACAACAAAGAGCCAAACAAGATTTTAAGCAAAAGGGAAAGATAAGAAAAGAGCTTTTAAGCAAGAACCATAGCATCATAAAACATTAAGATTGTCATACTAGATCATCTTGGATCATATCATCGGAATACCATACATAGAGCATACTTGGGATAGAAGTCGTTGCATTTTTGCTTAGTAGGTTGTGCACAAGTCTTCGTATCTGCCTATTGTGCAATCGTGCTAGCGTCTCTCTAGTGTTGTGCAACAAGAGCATTTTCGTGGACTCCACATTTTGGCTCATCCTTGGTTGCACGACCCCATTTCATCTCTTTGCGTGTGTGTTTCCGTGTACCATATTTTGCTTGGTCTACTTGTTGCATTGCAAATTTGCGAATCTTTTCCAACTTTATTAAAGCTCACTTACAATTGCATCAAATTTTGTGCCACCATCCTAACCAAGCTCCGCCATAAGCTTTTACTTGTGTAGGTGTGAGAAACCAACGAGAATTGGTACCAATTGTGCTATTTCCTTCTTCCACATTGGAGTGATCTTTGATCCATCTTCAACATTGGTCAAGGTACATTTGGTATAAGTTCTTCTCCTTCCTCCACTCACATATTTGTTTGGAATGATGGATAGGCCAAGTACTTCTACCAACCCACTCTTCATCGGGCAAGACGATGACATGAACTCCTACGTCACAAAGAGCCATCTCTTTGGTGCACAACGTGCTCTGCATGAAGAGCAACAAGCAATGAGCGAACGCATCGACAACCTTGCCACCGACTTGCGAATCTCCAAGCAACATACAAGAGACTACTTCAACCATAAGCTCGATTACCACAAGCAAGAGAATGACGCAAGAATGGACGATATTTGTGCTTTGTTGCTCAACCGCTCTTCTTCCACTTCGTCCTCATCAAGACGGAGCCACTCAAGTAGACACTCAGACTACACCATCTCTAGCTCAAGTACACCGACATCAAACACTCTTCGTCGTGCCACGCGCCAAGACTGTCAAGCCAACCGCAACCCTCTACACAACAACAACTCTCAAGAACAACGACATCGTCAAAACCAAGCTTCCTTTGCGCAAGCACGAGAACGGCAACGACAACGCCAACATGAAGAGGAAGAGCGAGCGCGTCTACACCAAGAAGCACAAAATGCCGAGGCACAACGTCAAGACCAACAATTGCGAGAAGCTCAAGCACTTGAGGTGCAACAAGCCCTCCGAGAATAAAGTCGAGCCGTAGCCAATCAAGGCCGACAAGCTCGTGAACATCAAGAAGCATTTCACGAAGAAGTTCAAGAACTAATATACCAAGCTCGCGTGCAACGTCAAGCTCGACAAGTTCCTCCACAAGCTCGCCAAGAACATCAAGTTCAACAAGAGAAAGAAGACAATGGAAATCCTCCACGCTAAGAGCAAGTTGTGAGAGACGATCCTCCTTGTCAAGGACGTCATCATCCCCGACCCGAACACAATGAAGAGCAATGCTATGGCAAGCTAAAGTTCACCATGCCCAAGTTCAATGGAAGCAATGATCCCGAAGAGTAACTTTCATGGGCATTGAAGGTCGACAAAATATTCCGCTTTCACAACTATGAAGAAGAGAAGAAGATCGCGATGGCATCCCTTGAGTTCCCAGACTATGTCCTCATATGGTGGGAACAAGTCATTGAGCGCCGAGAGGCAAAAGGTGAACCACCCATCACTACTTGGGCGCAAATGAAGGATGTCATGAGAGCACGCTTCGTGCCAACCTACTACAACCGCGACCTCTTCAAGAAACTCCAACTACTCAAGCAAGGAACCAAGAGCGTTGAAGATTACTACAAGGAAATGGATATTGCAATGATACGAGCCAATGTCACGGAAGATGATGAGCAAACTATGGCATGTTTCTTGAATGGACTCAATCATCCCATCAAGAAGATCACCGACTTCCAACCATACTCGAACCTCATCGAGCTAGTGCATCAAGCTACCAAAGCGGAACGTCAAGTGCAAGATGACTTCAAGTATGCGAAGTTCTCATCAGAGTCATATGGTTTCTCCAACACCCAAGCTTCAACGACTCCAACACCGTCTACATCAACCAAGGCTTCTACAAGCAACGTCGACAAGTCGAGTTACAAGAAAGCTTCGACAACCTCAAGTCATCCTCCTACAACGAGCAACTTCAAGCCGAGAGCTTCATCATCATCTACCCCAACCGATGAGACCGTCAAGACAAGTTCCTTCAAATGCTTCACATACGGAGGCCGAGGCCATAAGTCCTTCGAGTGTACCAACAAGCGAACCATGATCCTCAACGACGATGGTACATACGACTCCATGAGTGAAGGAGAAACAGAAGCACTTGAGGAAGTCGCCATGCATCGGCAAGTGAACGATGAAGAGGAACAAGTCTTTTGGGATGAAGATTCAAGTCCCGCTCTCATTGTCTCCAAGGTCTTAACTCTTCAACAGCAACAAGAAGAAGACCAAAGATGCCATATCTTTCATACCAAGGCCGGCATCAATGGAAGGTCCGTCAAGGTCATCATCGATGGAGGGAGTTGCCATAACTTAGCAAGTGAAGAACTTTGCTCCAAGCTCCAATTTCCCAAGACAAAGCACCCACATCCCTACAAAGTTCAATGGCTAAGCGACTCCAGCACTATTCAAGTCAAGCATAGTGTGCAAGTCTCCTTCAAAATTGGAGCTTACGAAGAAATTTTGGAGTGTGATGTCGTTCCAATGACCGTTTGCCACCTTCTTCTTAGACGACCATGGAAATTTGATAGAGGTGTCATCCACAACGGCCGAACGAACCACTACATATTCAAGATGAAAGGAAAGGAGTACGTACTTTGCCCTATGTCTCCAAGCCAAGTGATCACCGACAAGCAAGCCACCCATCATGGAGAGAATAGTGAGAGAGCGAACCACCAAAAAGAGAGTGAGCGCCACAAGCCCAAATTGAGTGCCTCCATGATGAGCGAAAAGAAGAACTTAGTTCTATTTGCTACCAAAAGTGAGATGAGAGGAGTGTGTGAGAACCCATCAAGTGTCCTACACTATGTCCTTTTGTGCAAGGACGACGCGCCAAAAGTTAACACCTCTCACACTCTACCTTTAGTGTTGTCTTCTCTTTTGCAGGAATTCCAAGATGTTTTCCCCAACGAGCTACCTCCGGGACTACCTCCACTACGAGGCATCGAGCACTGCATCGACTTCATCCCCGGAGCACCACTTCCGAACAAAGCTCCCTACCGTGTCAACCTCGAAGAAACCAAAGAAATACAAAGGCAAGTAAAACATCTCATAGACCATGGACATGTGCATGAAAGTTTGAGTCCTTGTCGTTCTGGTCATTCTTATGCCAAAACGAGACGGTAGCTTTCGCATGTGTTCCGATTGTAGACCTATCAATGCTATCACCGTTCGATATAGGTACCCCATTCCATGCCTTGATGATATGCTTGATGAACTTAGTGGTGACACTATTTTTTCCAAAATTGATCTTAAAAGCGATTACTATCAAATCCACATACAAGAGGGTGATGAATGGAAAACCGCTTTCAAAACAAAGTTTGGCTTGTATGAGTGGTTAGTCATGCCTATGGGTTTATCGGAAGCACCTCGCACTTTCATGCGTCTTATGAATTATGTGTTTCCCCCTTACATTGGTGAGTTTGTTGTGGTCTACTTCGACCATATCCTTGTTTATAGCAAATCTCTCAAAGATCATGTCACCCATGTTCGAACCGTTTTACAAACTCTTCGAAAAGAGCATCTCTATGCTAACATGAAAAGTGCCTTTCTGGCGTTGATAAGCTCGTTTTCTCAGGTTTTGTTGTTTCCACTAAGGGTGTTCATGTTGATGACTCTAAGATCAATGCTATTAAAACTTGGCCACAACCAAACAACTTGCATCAAGTGCGTAGCTTCCTTGGTTTAGCCGGTTTCTATCGTAGATTTGTGAAGGACTTTAGCACCATTGCTTCACCTTTGCATGCTTTGAGCAAGAAAAATGTGCCTTTTGTTTGGGGACCATCCCAAGATACCGCTTTCAATGAGATTAAGAATTTGCTTACTCATGCTCCCGTGCTTGCATTACCCAACTTTGACAAACCCTTTGAGATTCATTGCGATGCTAGTGGTAATGGCATAGGAGGTGTGTTAACGCAAGAGAAGCGCCCCATAGCTTACTTTAGTGAGAAACTTTCTGGAGCGCAACTTAATTACCCCATCTATGACAAAGAGTTATATGCTTTAGTGTGAGTTTTGCATGAATGGGAACATTATCTTCACCCTCATGAATTTATCATTCATACTGATCATGAAACGCTTAAATACCTTAAGGGTCAAACCAAGTTGAACAAGCGTCATGCTAAATGGAGTGAATTCATCGAGTCTTTTCCTTATGTCATCAAGTACATTAAAGGTAAGGAAAACATTGTGGCAGGCGCTCTTTCCCGCATATGCATGCGTGTTACTCAAATTGAATTGGATGTCACTGGCTTTGAGCACATAAAAGACTTGTATGCGCATGATCCTACTTTTGCTATTCCTTATGCCAAGTGTTCGACGCATACCTCTTGGGATCGATATTACATCAAAGATGGATATCTTATGAGACCTAAAAAACTTTGCATCCCCGAGTCTTCTCTTCGTTTGTTGCTTTTACATGAATCTCATGGAGGAGGACTAATGGGACATTTTGGACGCGACAAGACTTTTGCTACGCTCTCCAAGAACTATTATTGGCCCAAGATGTTTCGCGACGTCAACCGCTTCACCAACCGATGCTCTACATGTTGCAAAGCTAAGTCTAAAGCTCAATCCCATGGCCTTTATATGCCTCTCCCAATTCCATATCAACCATGGGAAGATATTAGCATGGATTTTGTACTTGGATTGCCTAGAACTAGAAATGGAAAGGATTCGGTATTTGTTGTTGTCGACCAATTCTCTAAGATGGCACATTTCATTCCTTGAAACAAGATAGACGATGCTTCACATGTTGCCAATCTCTTTTGTAGAGAAATACTTCATCTACATGGAGTGCCAAAGATGATAGTCTCGGACCACGACGTCAAGTTCCTAAGCTACTTTTGGAAAACCTTATGCGCAAAGCACGGAATCAAGCTACTCTTCTCCACGGCTTACCACCCACAAACCGACGGCCAAACAGAGGTGACCAACCGCACACTCTCTACTCTACTTCGCGTGCTAATCAAGAAGAACATCAAGGAGTGGGAGGAATGCCTACCTATCGCCGAGTTCTCCTACAACCACGCCAGACACTCAACTACCGGCAAGTCCCCCTTCGAGGTCGTCTATGGATTCAACCCATTGTCCCCTTTGGACATTCTCCTTCTACCACTCCAAGAGCACATCAATATGGATGCAAGTGCCTGTGTGAACCATCTCAAGAAGGTGCATGAAGATACAAGGCACACCATCGAGCACCAAGTACAATGACTTGCGACCAAGCTCAACATCAACAAGCACCCCATGGTGTTCAACATTGGAGATCTTGTGTGGCTACACCTTCGCAAGGACCGCTTCCCCCACGAATGCAAGTCCAAACTTCGACCACGAGTGGATGGACCTTTCAAGGTGCTTGAACGCTACAACAACAACGCATACAAGATCGACATTCCACACAACAAGTACTCCGTGAGTGACATCTTCAACGTCAAAGATCTCTCGCCCTACCGTGGTGATGAGGATTTTGATTCAAGATCGGATCTTCCCCAAGGGAGGGGAGATGATGCAGAGCATCCTACGGTCACCCCTATGGAGCAACCATCGTCTCATGAAGTGCCAAGAGGACCTACGACTCGAACTAGAGCTAGAGCTCTCGAGACCGAGGTGACTTCTCTCCTTACTGATATTACATATGATCCCCTCGAGACATGGCTACTACCTAAGTCTGAGATGTTGTGCATGATTAGGTACCAAGAGGACCCTCCCGAAGATGCATGTGAAGACGGACAAGCCGCCAAGTCCATGGATGAAGAGGAACGCCGAAAGGAGAAGAAGGCAGCTCCAGGGCCCGGACATCCGGCCCCGAGCCCGGACATCCAGCCGCTGGAGACATCAACTCCGGCAGCATTCCAGCTGAGGGAGTCCTGGATTAGGGGGTATCCGGATAGCCGTATTATATCCTTTGGCCGGACTGTTGGACTATGAAGATACAAGATTGAAGACTCTGTCTCGTGTCCGGATGGGACTCTCCTTGGCGTGGAAGGCAAGCTTGGCAATACGGATATGTAGATCTCCTTCCTTGTAACCGACTCTGTGTAACCCTAGCCCCCTCCGGTGTCTATATAAACCGGAGGGTTTAGTCCGTAGGACCAACAACAATCATACCATAGGCTAGCTTCTAGGGTTTAGCCTCTCTGATCTTGTGGTAGATCAACTCTTGTACTACTCATATTATCAAGAACAATCAAGCAGGACGTAGGGTTTTACCTCCATCAAGAGGGCTCGAACCTAGGTAAACATCGTGTCCCCTGCCTCCTGTTACCATCCGGCTAGACGCACAGTTCGGGACCCCCTACCCGAGATCCGCCGGTTTTGACACCGACATTGGTGCTTTCATTGAGAGTTCCTCTGTATCGTCATCATTAGGCTTGATGGCTCCTTCAATCATCGATAGCGATGTAGTCCAGGGTAAGACTTTTCTCTGTGGACAGATCTTTGTATTCGACGGCTTCGCACTGCGGGCCAACTCGCTTGGCCATCTGGAGCAGATCGAGAGTTACGCCCCTGGCCACCAGGTCAGATTTGGAAGCTTAAACTACACGGCCGATACCCACAGAGACTTGATCTTCGACGGATTCGAGCCCCTGCTGAGTGCGCCACATGGTCACCATGAGCATGATTTAGCTCTACCATCGGACAGTGTTTAGGAGATCGCACCGGCAACCGCTCTGACCCTCAATTCGGAGCCAATCGCGCCATCCATGGACGGGTGGATAGACCCCGCCACGGAGGTCGCATCCTCAGCGGCGATCGAGCCGAGTATCGACCTTACCCTTCACGGGAGTCGTGACGCCGAACTGCCGGATTCTTCCCCAGCCACGGACTTCGAACCGCCTGTGCCCGTGCCTATCGAATCCGACTGGGTGCCGATCATGGAGTTCACCTCCGCGGATATCTTTCAGCACTCGCCCTTCAGCGACAGACTGAACTCATTAAGGTCTCTCTCCTTGTCAGGAGAGTCCTAGCCGAACTATGTCCGGCAGGATTGGGATGTGAATGACAAAGAAATTCGCCGCCACCCACCACCCACTTAGTAGCCACTATCGACGATTTGACCGACATGCTCGACTTCGACTCCGTAGACATCAACGGTATGGACGATGATGCAGGAGACGAACAGGAACCACTGCCCATAGGGCACTGGACAGCCACCTCATCATATGATATATACATGGTGGACACACCCAAAGAAGGCAATGGCGACGGGATAGCGGAGGATGACCCCTCCAAGAAGCAACCCAAGCGCCGACGTCAGCGGTGCCGCTCTCGCCAAAGCAAAAGCGGTGATACCGGCACAGGAGATAATAGCACTCCGGACAGTGCCGAAGATGACAACAATCCCCTCCAGCAAGATTTAGAGCATGAGGATGGAGAAGCCAGCCCTCCCGAGAGAGCGGTAGATGGAGAGGCGGAGGATGATAATTACATGCCTCCCTTCGAAGACGAAGCAAGCCTCGATGATGAAGAATTTGTCGTGCCTGAGGATCCCGTCAAGCAAGAGCGCTTCAAGCGCCGGCTTATAGCCATGGCAAATAGCCTTAAGAAAAAGCAACAGCAGCTTCAAGCTAATCAAGATTTGCTAGCTGACAGATGGACTAAAGTTCTTGCGGCCGAGGAATATGAACTCGAAAGCCCTTCCAAGAGTTACCCAAAGCGTAGGTTGCTACCCCGACTGGAGGAGGAAGCATTAAAACCTACATCTCTAGCGTATGACGCGGTTGATCGGCCACCTCGTGGCTGCGACAGAGAGGCATTTCAGCCAAAAGCTCAGCCCGCACCCTGACGCCACTCAAATAAAAATGTCAAGGCACGGGGAAACACGCTAGACCTGTGAGACGTATTGGAGGACAAAGTAAAACACGCAAGGTCGATCTACGGATCACGATGGTGCGCCACTATGCGAGATGATAACCGTCACGTCGGATACAGTAAAAGTAAATCCGGCCGGGCCGAACACAATGGACAAGGCTCATTTGAGCTACGTCGCGACATGGCCCAGTACAGAGGCGCCGCACACCCCCTATGCTTCACAGACGAAGTAATGGATCACCAAATCCCAGAGGGTTTCAATGCCGTAAATATCGAATCATACGACGGCACAACAGATCCTGCGGTATGGATCGAGGACTTCCTCCTGCACATCCACGTGGCCCGCGGTGACGATCTACACGCCATCAAATACCTCCCACTCAAGCTCAAAGGACCAGCTCGACATTGGCTCAACAGCCTGCCAGCAGAATCCATTGGTTGTTGGGAAGATCTGGAAGCCGCATTCCTCGACAACTTCTAGGGCACTTATGTGCGACCACCAGATGCCGATGACTTGAGCCACATAATTCTGCAGCCAAAGGAATTGGCCAAACAATTCTGGACACGGTTCCTGACAAAGAAAAATCAAATCGTTGACTGTCCGGATGCAGAGGCCCTAGCAGCTTTTAAGCACAACATCCACGACGAGTGGCTCGCCCGGCACCTTGGCCAGGAAAAGCCGAAATCTATGGCAGCCCTCACGACACTCATGACCCGCTTTTGCGCGGGAGAGGATAGCTGGCTGGCTCGCAGCAATAATATATCAAAGAACCATGGTACTTCGGATACCAAGGATGGCAATGGCAGGTCACGTCGCAACAAACACAAGCGCCGCATCAACAGTGATAATACCGAGGATACGGCAGTCAATCCCGGATTCAGAGGCTCTAAACCAGGTCAGCGGAAAAAGCCATTCAAAAGAAGCACCCCGGGCCCGTCCAGTTTGGACCGTATACTCGATCGCTCGTGTCAAATACACGGCACCCCCGACAAGCCAGCCAACCACACCAACAGGGAATGTTGGGTGTTCAAGCAGGCCGGCAAGTTAAATGCCGAAAACAAAGATAAGGGGTCACATAGCGACGACGAGGAGGAGCCCCGGCCGCCGAACACCGGAGGACAGAAGAGGTTCCCCCCACAAGTGCGGACGGTGAACATGATATACGCAACCCACATCCCCAAGAGGGAGCGGAAGCGTGCGTTAAGGGACGTATACGCGTTGGAGCCAGTCGCCCCAAAGTTCAACCCATGGTCCTCCTGTCCGATCACCTTCGATCGCAAGGACCATCCCACTAGTATCCATCATGGCGGATTCGCCGCACTGGTCCTAGACCCAATCATCGACGGATTTCACCTCACTCGAGTCCTTATGGACGGCGGCAGCAGCCTGAACCTGCTTTATCAGGACACAGTGCGCAAAATGGGTATAGACCCCTCAAGGATCAAACCCACAAAAATGACCTTCAAAGGCGTCATACCAGGTGTAAAGGCCCATTGCACAGGCTCAGTCACACTGGAAGTGGTCTTCGGATCCCCGGATAACTTCCGAAGCGAGGAGTTAATCTTCAATATAGTCCCGTTCCGCAGTGGCTATCATGCATTGCCCGGGCGAACTGCATTTGCGAGATTCAATGTGGTATCGCATTATGCTTACCTCAAGCTCAAGACGCCAGGACCTCGGGGGGTCATCACAGTCAATGGAAACACAGAACGCTCTCTCCGCACGGAGGAGCACACTGCGGCCCTCGCAGCAGAAGCACAAAGCAGCCTCTTCAGGCAATCCACCAGTTTGGTGATTAAACACCCGGACACCGTCAAGCGCGCCCGGAGTAATCTGCAACAAGACCGCATGGCACGTTCCGAGCTCGCATAGCAATGCGGCCCCCACCCCAGTCCCAGTCAAACGGCGAAATATGTGCCACACGTACATAATTACGGATTAAAAATACCATGGGCATAGGTGGGGGGCACGAGTACGGCACGCCCCAAAACGCGGCTCAACCGCACTAGGGGCTTCCCGCTTTGTTGTTCTTTTCTCTCTTTCAGGACTTTACTCTCCGGAAACCCCGTCTGGCAGTACGATTTCAGGACACACGATACAACAACCAAGGAGGCAGAAAGCTACGTCGCACCATGGAACTCCCAGGTGGTCTCTGATAACGAGTGAAATACTTGCTTTAAATACCATTCATCAGCTTGCCCTTGGAGGGGACATGTCAAATAGTCCTACTTTTTGCTTATCGCACTACTTGTATCATTCTGCTTCAACGCACCTTTTTGAATAAACAATGCATAGCACTAGACTATTACCGCATTCTCTATTCTTTTTATATATATGTTCATTCATGACATTCAGCACCCGTACACTCTGGTACGGCCAATACGCCAGGGGATTAAGCGTACCCCATAATACGCCGTGAGAAGTCTGAACACTTTCGACAGTGCGGCACCCCGAACTTATAGCATTATATGCATCAGCTCCGAATCATGTCTTGGGTCAATAGTTGGGTTTGCCCGGCTCCCATGTTTTGGTACCTTACGTTCCGCTATATCGGCTAAGGTAGCACTGGGAGAACTACTGCAATTGTGCCCCGGTTCATCTGGGTAAGCACCTCAGTAGAGAAAGCTAAAACTGACTATCATGATAAGGCGAGAGCTGGTCGCTGTTCGAGAGGTCTCGAGTCCCTAAAGACTTATGCCGCTTAGAGCGAGGAGTCGGCTTTGTCCGGCTTAAGGCGTGTATAGCGCCCCGAATTCGGCCTTCCGAATACTAGGGGCTTCGCCAAAATTTAAAATTGTAGACTTCTATGGCTAAGTGAGAGTGATAAAGCATTATAGTCCGATTGCCTTGTTCGTTGTGCTGAGCACCTCCCTCGAAGGACCCAACAATGGGAAAAAGAGTGCTCAGATTTATCCCGAACACCCCAGCACTCGTGGCATGGGGGCAGAAGCCGACGACTGGCCATCTCTCAGATTTAATAAACAGCCGCACAGAAGGTAATATTTTAAATTCAAACAAGCGTTGCATAGCGCATATGAACAAGTTTTCATAATACAGGATCACACGAGCAAGTTCATTCAAAAATTACATCCTTCGCACACTCGTCCGCCACAAGACGGGCACCCTTCAGGACACCCTCATAATACATTTCGGGGTGGCGATGCTCCTTGCCCTGCGGCGGCCCCTCCTTCACCAGCTTCTCGGCGTCCATCTTGGCCCAGTGCACCTTCGCACGGGCAAAAGCCCGGCGTGCACCTTCGATGCAGACGGACCGCTTTATGACTTCCAGCCGTGGGCAGGCATCCACAAGCCGCCTCACCAGGCCGAAGTAGCTGTTGGGAAGGGAGTCGCCAGGCCACATCCGGACTATAAGGCCCCTCATGGCCTGTTCGGCCGCCTTGTGCAGCTCGACCAGTTGCTTCAGCTGGTCGCTCACAGGCATCGGGTGTTCGGTCCCAGTATACTGAGACCAGAACAACTTCTCCGTCGAGCTTCCCTCCTTGGCCTAGTAATACTTCGCGGCATCCGACACGCTGTGGCGCAAATCTGTGAATGCTCCTGGAGAGCTCCGGACTCGGGTAAGTAACAAGTAATTTACCTTCACATGCTTGCTTTGCATATTGAATGCCTTACCCGCCGCTATCTTCCTCATCGCCTCAATTTCCTGGAGGGCCTTTTGGGCTTCAGCCTTGGCATGCTTTGTGCTCTCGAGGGCCGCGGCAAGCTCGGACTCTCGCGTCTTCGAGTCAAGCTCCAAAGCCTCGTGCTTCTTCATGAGAGCCTGGAGCTCTTGCTGCACCTCGCCCACCCGTGCCTCTTGTTTTTCCCGCTTGGTGCGCTCCTTGGCCGCTTTGTTTTCGGCCTCGGACAGCGCTTGCTTCAGGGTCGCCACTTTGGTCGTGGCCCCTGGCACATCCATGATGATCCTATCATTTTGCAACCGCATCTTTATATATATATATATATATATATATGCATTACTTACCTTTGTTCTCCCCGAGCTGCCTCTTGGCAAGACCGAGCTCTTTCTCGTACCGCTCGAGGTTCTGCTTCAGTGCAGCGACCTCCGCATTCAGTGTGGCAAAGGTCGGCAGCGAAGCCTGCGTACGCATATAGACATACTTATATTAGACTCTTGCAAATATTATTTGATCCTCTATTCGGCTTTTCTTTGTGAACACCAAACAGAGCATCAGGGGCTACTGTCTATGCGGTAATATTTTCCTATATTTTAAATACTTACCTCAAAGCCTGTTAGAAGGCTGGCACAGGCTTCAGTCAGTCCGCTCTTGGCGGACTGAACCTTCTTGATCACCGCACTCATAATAGTGCGGTGCTCTTCGTCGATGGAAGCGCTGCGAAGCGCTCCCAGCAGGTTGTCCAGTGCCTCTGGACGGACAGAGGTCACCGGCACGGGCGGCTTGCCCCTCTTGGAAGGGGGCCGCCTGCCGGAGTCCGAAACCACTGGAGGTTCCGGCGCGGCGTTCGGCTGGGGGCCGAACTTGGAGCCCTTGGGAGTCTTGCTCCCTTCGCGCCTGGAGTCCGGAAGTTCGCCTTGAGGCGCCTCCGGGACTATCTCCCCCCGGCTCGGTGCCCCTTGAGACAGTACCTCGACATCGTCCGTAGGGCGAGGAGAGGAGGCGGTTGGAAGTGTATCACTATTCATATCCGATGAGTCCAAGGAACCGTCCGACGAGGATACGTCGATACGGGCTCGGGGCGGACTGCATAATCATATTCGACGTTAGGAGAAGCAGTGCAACAAAAGTATGCTATGAGTTACTCTGGTATCCGAATACTTACGACTTCGCCAGGGGCTTGGCCCTGAGTAACCACTCGTCTTCGCCGTCGGCGGCGGTGGTGGAACAGTCCGGAAGGAGAGTCCTTCCCTTCTTGGACCCTTCGGCCTCCCCGGTTGGGCGGCCTTCCTTTTCTTGTCTCCCCCGGCTGGAGGGGGAGAATCTTCATCTTCCTCCTCCTCGTTTTCATGGGAGGAGTGCGTCTCAGAGTTACCGGACGATGAGTCCGATACCACCTGGCGCCGGGAACTCTTTCGGGTTCCCATGGCCTTCTTCTTGGTCTTCTCTGGCACCTCATAAGGAGCCGGAGTCCGCATATCCATCAGGAGAGCGTCTGCAGGGTCTTCGGGCAGAGGGGTTGGACAGTTAATCTGCTCCGATGTCTCCACCCAGTCCTGTCAAAGGCATGGGAGCTCAGACCCCGCACATGGTTAAGCTATGGGAAATAAATACCCTACCATATGTACAGAACTTACCGGATTCGCAGGGCGCTTCGCGCTTAGCCCGCGATCCTCGGTAAGAGAAGGGGGGACCTCGACGCCCTTGAACAACACCTTCTAGACGTCCTTATGCGTCGTGTTGAAGAGCTCGCATAGAGTCTGGTGCTAGGCCGGGTCGAACTCCCATAAGTTGAAAGCCCATTGTTGACACGGGAGGATCCGGCGGAAGAGTATGACCTGGACTATGTTGACAAGCTTAAGTTTCTTGCTTATCATGTTCCGGATACACTTTTGGGGTCCGTCCAGCTCCACTAATGAGCCCCAGGACAGGCCCTTCTCCTTCCAGGAAGTGAGCCGTGTGGGGATTCCGGATCGAAACTCGGGGGGCGCCACCCAATTGGTGTCGCGCGGCTCGGTGATGTAGAACCACCCCGATTGCCACCCCTTTATGGTCTCCACGAAGGAGCCCTCGAGCCATGTAACGTTGGGCATTTTGCCCACCATGGCTCCGCCGCATTCCGCTTGTTGGCCGCCTACTACCTTCGGCTTGATATCGAAGGTCTTCAGCCACAGGCCAAAGTGGGGCCGGATGCGGAGGAAAGCCTCGCACACGACGATGAACGTCGAGATGTTGAGGATGAAATTCGGGGCCAGATCATGAAAGTCCAGCCCATAATAGAACATAAGGCCGCGGACGAATGGATGGAGGGGAAACCCCAGTCCAGGGACGAAGTGGGGGAGGAAAACCACCATTCCGTAAGGTTCCGGGGTAGGGACGTTCTGCCCCGCGGCTGGCAGCCGGTGCGTGATATCCGCGGCTAAGTATCTGGCCCCACATAGTTTTTTGATGTGTCCCTCCGTGACGGAGGAGACCATCCACTTGCCTCCCGCTCCGGACATGTTTGGGGAGAGTTGAGGAGAAGGATGTGGACTTGGGCGCTGGAGCTCGAGTGCGCGAGAATGGATGAGTAAGGAGGAAGAAGGCGTGGGTAGAAAAAGGTGAAACCTTATCCCTTTATAAGGGCGGATGAAACTATGCGCCCCCACCAGCCTGGTAAAACTCGCTTATCCCCCAAGTGTCGTAATTGATGGCGCGGTTGGGTTACCCACGTCCGTATTGATGGGAATCCCGTAATAAGGGGACACGATCTCTGCTTCGACAAGACGTGCCAAGGAAACCGCCTCGCGAAACACGCTGAGATAGGTTATGAAAAACGATTCGAATAAAGACCTGGCTGTGGTGTGATGTCACGCTACGGGGTACGTCAGCAGATTAGATTTGTGGAAATATTATTCTCTCTACGGTATGTGGAACTTGTTTTGCATAGCCGGACATGATCCTCGTGTTCAAAATCTTCTATGAAGTATTCGGAGGAGGAACCCGCCTTGCAATGCCGAAGACAATCTGCGCGCCGGACTCATCGTCATTGAAGCCTGGTTCAGGGGCTACTGAGGGAGTCCTGGATTAGGGGGTATCCGGACAGCCGGATTATATCCTTTGGCCGGACTGTTGGACTATGAAGATACAAGATTGAAGACTTCGTCCCGTGTCCGGATGAGACTCTCCTTGGCGTGGAAGACAAGCTTGGCAATGCGGATATGTAGATCTCCTTCCTTGTAACCGACTATGTGTAACCCTAGCCCCCTCTAGTGTCTATATAAACCGGAGGGTTTAGTCCGTAGGACCAACAACAATCATACCATAGGCCAGCTTCTAGGGTTTAGCCTCTCTGGTGGTAGATCAACTCTTGTACTACTCATATTATCAAGAACAATCAAGCAGGACGTAGGGTTTTACCTCCATCAAGAGGGCCCGAACCTGGATAAACATCGTGTCCCCTGCCTCTTGTTACCATCTGCCTAGACGCACAGTTCGGGACCCCCTACCCGAAATCCGCCGGTTTTGACACCGACACCAGCCGCCAAGCATCTATAGGCCCGGACATCCGGCCCCAGCCCGGAAATCCGGCCCCAACGCCCGGATATCCGGAGAAGCTCCATCCAGAGGACAGAAGAAAAGCCCCATCAGCCCAGACATCCGGCCCCAGCCCCGAACATCCGGCTCCTCCCGAAGGCCCGGACATCAGGCCCAACGCCCAGATGTCCGGCCCCGTCTGTCTGCGCACAGTAAAGGGCCGAGGCCCATGTACCCTTTTGCCCTCCTACACTATATATACTCTCCTCCTACCTACGTTTTGGGGTTAGTAAAGTAGTAGCTCATTAGAGATAGAGCTTTGCTCATCCATTACGGATCTACTCCAAAAGAGAGACCACGGCCCCTCTTCGGAGAAGATCCCCTTGGATTCAAGACCCCCTCTTGGGTGTCCCCATCAAGACCTCCTTTGGAGAAGAACCGGTTACCGTGTATCGCCCTTGTTGATCGTGGATCTTATATCTCCTTTTGTGTTCATGGATCTAGCACATGTGTGGTCATATTTGTTGGTTTGAGTGTCCCTCTTGTGTTCCCCTTTGTGATTTACCCTCGTGTTTCCCTTCGTGTTCTTCGTGTTCTTCGCGGGATCCGCTCCTTTTGTGAAAGATCGGCCATCTAGGGTTCAATCCTACATCATTTGTGCAGGACGCGGCCGCCCAGTCCTCGGTGGCGAGTGTGGCCAACCTGTGCTTCTCGGTGTCGTTCGAGCCGGTGGCGCCGCCGCGCCCTGAGGTGGATCATATCATGGACTGCTGCTTCCTGCAGCGCGCGGCAGATGTTGATTCTCTAAAAGAAGAACTATCGCTGGTGGTCGTGGTCACCGTGGCGGAGCCTAGGCTGCCGGTGGACCTTGCCGATGCCGCTCGTGCCGTGCACATGGAGTTCGACCTCGGCCCCGGTGACATGTCCATTCGCTCCTTCTACCCACAGAACTTCCTCGTCCTCTGCAAGACCAAGGCCACTCGTGAAAGAATGGTGGCCAGAGGGCATGTTGGCGCGCCGTGCTTTACGTTGTCGCTGCGCACGTGGATTCGGCAGGCCTGGGCAACAGGCAACGCCATGCCGTACCTCGTGCAGCTGCTGCTGGTGGGCATCCCTGCCAACGTGTGGACCAAGCGTGCCACCGACTCCGTCCTCAGGGACCTAAGCATGGTGGTTAAGGTTGCGAGCAGCACGGCGAGGCGCGACGACATGACATGTTTTCGTGTCTGGCTGCGAACTGACGACCCGGCGCGCATACCGCCACACCGCATCCTGGTGGTGGAAGAGCCGAGGCGACGAGATGATGGCGTCGACGCTCTTTGGTACTCAATCGACATATCCAAGAAGAAGAGCTGGTGTTGGTCTCTAGCCGACCACAGCCACAACTTCCCCCGCCGCCACAGCCACCGCCGGTGGACGACGAGGAGGGTGATGTGGATCGGGCTCGGGATGCTGGTTCGGGTGGGGCATGGCGGTCCGGTGGCCGGTTGGGCGGCTCTGGGGCTCCCATGGGCTCGTCCGCCCCGCCCCGGGATGGTCAGGCACGCTCGCCTCTGGCGGCTGCCGCGCCACCGCCGGTGACTCGTCGCGCCGTTCAAACCGCAATCCCACCTGACGCACGACCCGGCCCCGACAACAGCTGTGTGGCTTTCGTCACGTCCATTATGAGCCCAGTAGGCTGGTTGGCAATGGCCCGAATGACGGGCCACTGGTTGAGGAACACGTGGAGCCTGGCCCACTAGCAGGCCTGGCCATCTCTGCGCAAAGCATGGCGTGGCCCGAGGTAGAACTGGACTCGCCAGTGTCGTCTTGTGCATCCCGACAGTTGAGCAACCTGACGCGGTGTCTGGGAGCTTCGGGATTGGGGTCCCCCCCATCTGTCGCCCAAACGCGGCACACGCTTGACTAGAATGTTGACCAAGATGCAGAGTAGCTAGAAGATGGTGCTGCAGGAGACAGCAGAGCCGACATGATAAGATTTGGCGCATGGGACGTGATCATCTAGGAAGATTGTGAGGAACGGCCACTAGCGGCCGAGGAATGTGGTGGCCACGTAGATCAAACGCTACAGGACAGTGAAAGAGATGGGGTTGCATGGGATTCTCCCATCCGCCCAATAACGATAGGTGTGTGGGGCCCGACGCCCATGCATGAGGACGGCGCTGCTCACGTAGACATGGGCACGCGCATGCAATCGCAAGACTAGGTCCGAGTGAGTCTCTCTGGCCACAGCTCCCCTGCCCGGAATGACCCAGAAGATGCCCCTGCTCATGTGAAGACGAGAACTCAGCCTGGCAGCTCCCAGCTAGACCTGCTATGTGCGGAGCTACGGCGTGCGCTAACCCCAATCCTCTCACAGCCAGCAGACAGAGCACCACCACCCACCACGCGCAGGCAAAGGCGGAGGAGACCGGTCCCAAACACCACACCCCATAGGAGCGCCCGCCTAGCCCGGGGCCCGGCCAGGAGATCCAAAGCATCCAAGCAATACCAAGTGATCATTAGAAAGTTGTGCCTGGCAAATGAAGCAGAGATCATTAGCGATGAAGCATTGGAGGCCTACGCGGAGCTGTTTTCCAGACCGTTGGCGGCGGGTCGGGTGGCGGCCATTCTTGCCATGTTTGGATGGGACCCGTCCATCCTACCCGTTGCGGAGATGGCTGACGTGGAGTGATTCGGTCTGTACCACCGTGTGGCTCTGTGGGCCTTGTCTATGGCTACACAACCACCAAAGCTCCTAGTGTGGAATGTCTGTGGACTAAACTCGCCGGCACGGAGGAGTGCAATCTTTCAAGTAGTGGCGGTTTCTAATCCTAGCATCATATGTTTCCAGGAAACAAAAGTGAAAGTTGTATCCCGTGACTTGATTAGGCAGTGCCTTGGTAATAGATTTGAAAACTACTATTACTTGTCGGCGGTGGGCACCCAAGGTGGAATCCTCATTGTGTGGGATGATACGATAGTCTCAATGTCCAACCCACACACCACTACGAACACCCTGACGGCGTTGGTGCAGCTGCATGGAGCCCCGGTTTGGTGGCTCATGGGCGTCTATGGGCTATAGTCGGATGCCGACAAGGTGGCGTTTCTTTCTGAATTGGAGGAGATTCGGGACTTGCATGCCGGACCATGGACGCTAGCGGGTGACTTCGACCTGCTTGCGAACCCGGAGGACAAGAACAATGAGCTAATCAACCGCCGGATGATTGCATGGTTTAGAGCCAAGCTAAATCTGCTGGAACTCAAAGAGCTATACCTACTTGGGAGGCAGTACATGTGGAGCAATGAAAGGAGACTCCCCACATTGGAAAAGATTGACCATATGTTCACTACAAACTCATGGGAGGACTTGCACCCATCCTGCTTGCTTGCGGCACTGGGCTTGGCGGTATCTGACCACTGCCTGCTCCTACTTGACCTAGATGCGGCTTTTCATATGGGAAGGCAGTTTTGCTTCGAATCCTTTTGGCCGAAAGCAGAGGGGTTCATGGACGCCGTCGCGGAAGCATGGCACTCGTTTCCATCGTCAGGGAACCCGTTCAAAGTACTAGACTACAAACTACAGGCTACAACAAAGAAGCTTCAGTAGTGGAGTGAGAGATGGATAGGTAACATCAAGATGCAAATCCTAAGCGCTCGTGAGATCATATATCGGCTGGACACGGCAGCGGACTCTTGCATCCTCTCCGACCAGGTGCATGGGCTGCGAAAGGTGCTTAAGAAGAAGCTGTTGGGATTAAGCTCTCTCGAAAGGACGATTGCTCGGCAAAGATCCCACATGCTTAACCTCAAGGAGGGGGGCGCCAATACCGGCTTTTCCCATCGCCATGCATACCACAAGCAACGTAAGAATGCCATTCTCACTTTGCGTCACAACGGCGAGATCTTCACCAGCCAAGAGAACATTGCCAAAGCAGTTGACGCCCACTTCTCGAGCACCTTTGGCTCACCCCGGCCACGAATGCACGCCATAGATTTGGATAGGTTGGAACTGACGACAAGGGACTTGGCACACCTGGAGACACCTTTCTCACCGGAGGAAGTGGAGAAGGTTATCAAATTGATGCCGCTAGACAAGGCACCGGGCCCGGACGGTTTCATAGGACGGTTCTACGCAACTTGTTGGCCGGTCATCATAGTTGACTTCATGAGGGCAATGGATTAGTTCTTCCATGGAGACACAAGAGGGCTGGCGGCCATCAATAGAGTCGTGGTAACCCTGCTACCAAAGAAAGTCGTTGATCTAAAAGACCACCGACCAGTGAGCCTAATCCATGGCACAACCAAGATTTTCGACAAAGTACTTGCCACAAGATTGGTGGACGAGCTTCCTTTCCTAGTGGGTAATCACCAAAGTGCTTTCGTTAGGGGCCGCTCTCTGCACGATAACTTCATGCTCGTCCAGTGCACAACACGAAGGTTGCATGCGCTCAAAGATCTAACGGTGCTGCTCAAGCTCGACATTTCAAAGGCTTTTGACATGGTTAAGTGGCCCTTCCTATTGGAGGTCATGACACGGATGGGTTTTGGGAGAAAGTGGATCACATGGATCTGTGGACTACTTGCCACCTCGACTACAAGGATTGCGATGAACGGAGTACTAGGGGCTATGATATACAATGCGTGTGGTCTTCGACAGGGCGATCCGGTTTCCCTATGCCTTTTATCCTGTTCATGGAGCCGCTACAGTCCTTGTTCAAGAAGGCACCGATCGGGGCATCTTCGCCCCCTGGCCCGAGTCGGTGTCCAGCAGCGAGTCTCTATGTTCGCCTACGACGTAATGGTCTTCTTCAAGCCTAATGACCAAGAGATAAGGGCCTGTCGGGAGATCCTGGTACTCTTCGGGGCAACCTCGGGCCTCATGGTGAATCTATCCAAAAGCACAACACTACCCATCAGGTGCTCGCCCGTGGAAATGGACTCGGTTTGTCGTTCACTAGCATGAACAAGTGCATCGTTCCCATGCAAGTACCTAGGCCTTCCACTCACAATTCGGAAGGCCACCGCCGCACAGTTTCGGTATCTGGTGGAACAATTCTCTAGTCGTCTACCCAACTGGAAGGCGGCTACCCTTCCTAAGAGTGGTCGGCTCATACTTATCCTCTCAGTATTGTGCGCAATTCCGATCCATGCTATGATGGCACTTCATATACCTCCGAGAACTATGATGATATTGACAAAGATATGTCGAGGTTTCATGTGGTGTGGCAAGATGGAGGCCCGGGGCGGAAACTGTGTTGTGGCATGGGACTCGGTTTGCCGCCCAAGGTGGGCCGGCGGTCTCAGAATACCAAATTTGCGGTGGTTGAACACTGCCATGTTTGCGAGGTGGTCGTGGTTGCAGCGTACCGATCAGTCCAGGCCATGGTCTCAATTCAGGATTTCCGTGCCAGCGGAATCAATGGCACTTTTTCGCGCGGTGACTACAACTACTGTGGGAAATGGCGAGGTAGCGCTCTTCTGGGAAGACAGATGGTTCAACGGCTACCGAGTGGAGGAATTGGCACCCCTGCTATACACAACGGTGCTAAGAAAACTAGATCAACCCGCACGGCCGCTGCAGCTCTGGCGGATCACACTTGGGCTTTGGACATTGGGCCAGACCTTACGGCAACCATGCTCCGACAGTTTCTGGATTTATGGCAATGAGTGGACGTGACCGACCTTCAGCTTGCCACGCAGGACAGTATCAAGTGGGCATGGGAGAAAGACGACATGTTCTCGGCGCGCTCTTTCTACGCGGCCAAGTTCTCTGGTCTTCAGGTCGCGCCTACGACAGATTTCACATGGAAGTCCGGGGCGCCACTATAGAAACGATTCTTCACTTGGTTGGCCATCAAGAATAGATGTTGGACCTTTGATCGAGTAGCGCGGAGGGGACTTCCCCACCAGAGTTCATGCCCATTATGCAGCCAACACGACGAAACCATGACCCACATCATGATTGGTTTTGTCTTCGCACGGGAGGTTGGGGCAAGGGTATGCCTTGCTATGGGGCAACCAGACAGAACCCCTACAACAAATGAGACACTACCCGAGTGGTGCATTCAACAAGAGGACACTGGGCAACACAAGAAGCTAGTGAGGCCAATTCGCATCCTTGTCATATGGGAGTTGTGGACGCACCGCAATGTGGTCTTCGATGGAGCGACGCCATCTACGAGGCAGGTGCTACGAAGAATAGAGAGAGATGCTCGAGCATGGAAACAGGCAGGACTGCTGAGAGGGGAAGTCGAGGCGTTTTTCGATGGCCTCGCGGCGTGGGATAGTGCCGAGTAGTAGACTATAGTATGTTGTGTATGTGGAGTGGCTGTGAGCCACTTGTAAATATTCATGTAACTTTTTTTGAGCGCGGAGGGAGTCTTTCCCTTTCCCCTTTAGTATATGTACGCATACTCGTGCGTATTCAAGAAAAAAACACTCTTCAAAAACACAATTGAAAAATGTTGCACAAGTATTTTGAAAAATGTTGAATAAGTATTAAAGAAATGTTGAACAAGTGTTTCAAAAAATAGTGAACAAGTATTTGAAAATGTTGAATAAGTATTAAAAATGTTGAACAAGTATTTGAAAATGTTGAATAAGTATTAAAAATTGTTGAACGAGGTTTTGGAAAATGTGAAATAAGTATTAAAAATGTTGAACAAGTGTTTAAAAAAATGGTGAACAAGTATTAAAAATTGTTGAGCGAGTATTTTAAAAATGTTGAATATGTATTTGAAAAACGTGGACATAAGTTTAAATGTTGAACAAATATCTGAAAAACGTTGAATAAGCGTTGGGACAATGTTGAACGTGTATACAAAAAATGTTGATCACTTATTAAATAATGTTTTTGATATATATGGAAATGGAAAATGGAAAACAAAAGGAAAAGAAAATGTTGAACAAATATTAAAAAAATGTTAATCGTGTATATAAAAATGTCGAGTAGGTATTTAAAAAATGTTAAACAATTATTTTAAGAAATGTTGAACATCTATATATAGAAATGTAGAATGACAAACCAAAAACAAGAAAACGAAAAAAATGGAGAATAAAAAATAAAAGAATGAAAAAATGGGAGAAGTACAAAAACGAGAAAATAAAGAAAACCCCGGAGAAGACTAGATCTGGCAGCCTGTAGTAAGTTGCGATCCTACGACAAACCAGTAGGTAATCGCAGGCGTGCTCCTTTTATTCCTGATATTTTTCAACCTCCGCGCGGTAAAATGGGCCGGCCCGATACTGTTTCCTGAAAGCGAGACTTCCCTGTAGAATCGCTTAATGCGATAAATACGACGCCTTATAGGCGAGCCAGCTGTCTGTCTCGCAGCAAGCAGGTGATCGCGCTCAGGCAAACAGAGGCCGCTAGCCACTGCGGCTGTTCCATTTTCATGGTTAAAATACAACGTGAACTCTTTAGAACTAGCCACATCGGCAGATAAGATTATATTTCATTTTTTAATCATTTCTTGAAAAATTGAAATATTTTCTAAAAAACTTCCGCACATTTTGGAAAATCTCAAAAAACATGAACAACTTTAGGGTCGCGCGCTCCTTTTTATTCCTGATATTTTTCAACCTCCGCGCGGTAAAATGGGCCGGCCCAATCCTGTTTCCTAAAAGCGAGACTTCCCTGTAGAATCGCTTAATGCGATAAATAGTCGCTGCGACGTCCTACTGGGTTGGCCCACTACCGACGCCTTATAGGCGAGCCAGCTGTCTGTCTCGCAGCAAGCAGGTGATCGCGCTCAGGCAAACAGAGGCCGCTAGCCACTGCGGCTGTTTCGTGTTCATGGTTAAAATACAACGTGAACTCTTTAGAACTAGCCACATCGGCAGATAGGATTATATTTCATTTTTAATCATTTCTTGAAAAATCGAATTTTTTTCTAAAAAACTTCCGAACGTTTTGGAAAAATCTCAAAAAACGAGAACAACTTTAGGGTCGCGCACTCCTTTTTATTCCTGATATTTTTCAACCTCCGTGCGGTAAAATGGGCTGGCCCGATACTGTTTCCAAAAAGCGAGACTTCCCTGTAGAATCGCTTAATGCGATAACTAGTCGCTGCGACGTCCTACTGGGTTGGTCCACTACCGACGCCTTATAGGCGAGCCAGCTGTCTATCTCGCAGAAAGCAGGTGATCGCGCTCAGGCAAACCTGAGGCCGCTAGCCACTGCGGCTGTTTCGTGTTCATGGTTAAAATACAACGCGAACTCTTTAGAGCTAGCTACATCGGTAGATAGGATTATATTTCCTTTTTAATCATTTCTTGAAAATTCGAAATATTTTCTAAAAAACTTCCGAACGTTTGGAAAAATCTCAAAAAACGAGAACAACTTTAGGGATTTGTTACCAAATTTTAAAAAGAGTAACAGTTTTGAAGTTGTAGACAAGTTTCTAAAAACATGAACCTTTTTGAAAATTCCGACCAATTTTGATAAAGACGAACAAGTTTTAAAAATTGAGTTTCTGAAAAAAAGATCAGGAACATTCTTTTCAGAATTTACGCACAAATCATGAAAAAGGGAACATTTTAAAAATCCAGAAAAGTTTTTAACAATCACGAACTTTTCTGACAAAACGTAAACAATTCTCGAATTTGTGAACAATTTTTGAGAACTGGAATGGGAACATTTTTCAAATTTCTAACATTTTTTTGAGAATTACGAATTTGACCAAATTTTGAAAACATGAACATATTTAGAATTTCCAAACAATTTGTAGAAACCCGAACAAAATTTGAACATATAAACATTTTTGGAAAACACAAACAATTTTTCCATTTCTGAACAGTTTTTATGAAACTGCAAACAATTTTTTAAAGCGTGAACAAAAAAATTAGATTTTTCGAACTTTTTTTAACAGTGACGAAATTTTAAAACAAGAACATTTTTTGGATATGTGAACAATATTTTGAAACAACCTGAACAAATTTTGAAAACAATAAAAAGTTTTTAAATAAATATAATCTTTATAAAACTAAACTTGAAAAATAGAAAATAAACAAAAAAACAAATAGAAAACAAAAAAGAAAGAAGAAAAAGAACCAGAAAATTGGAACAAAGAAAAAGAAAAGGAGAAACATAGAAAGAAAAAGAAAAAGGAAAGAGAAATGAAAAAAGGAAAAAACAAAATAGAAACAGAAAAATCAGTTCAGGAACCTGTAGAAGGTACCCAAAACCGGGAATAACCGTCTGGAACCTTCTAGATGGTTCCCAAAACAAGGATAGATGGAACGCCGAAATCACTAATTAATGAGTACTTGTTGCAAAGAATACTCCACTTTCCCAGGTTGCGACAAATGACGCACATGCAGCGCGCCACTTGTCGCAACTTTGGGAGTTTTCCCTTTTTTCCGTAGATCCGTTTATTCAAAATATTTTATCTCTTAAACCGTGCGTCCAAATCTCAAACTGTTTTCATCATTGGATTTCTCGCGTCGAGATCTTCAAAACTAGATCCCATGTTGATAGGTTTTGATGAACTTTTTTTCACGAAAAAAACCGGACGAAAAAAGCGGGCAAAAAAACCGAACCGGGAGGAAGGTTTTTTTTCTTTCCGAAAGAGGCACGCCCGTGCCTCTCGCGAAATCACAACTGTGCCTCTCGAAGCAAAACCATGACTCTCGTGGAAGAAAAAAAAACAAAAAACGCGTTTTTTTCATTTCCGAGAGGCACGGCCGTGACTCTCGCGAAAGCACAACCGTGCCTCTCGCGAAAGCAAAACCGTGACTCTCGCGAAAGAAAAAAAAACAGAAAACACATATTTTTTCCCTTTCTGAGAGGCACGGCCGTGACTTTCGCGTAAGCACAACCGTGCCTCTCGCAGAAGCAAAACCGTGACTCTCAGGAAAGAAAAAAACAAAAAACATGTTTTATTTTTCCCTTTCCGAGAGGCACGGCCGTGACTCTCGCGAAAGCACAACCGTGCCTCTCGCGGAAGAAAAACCGTGACTCTCGCGAAAAAAACAGAAACTGTGTTTTTTTTCGTTTCCGAAAGACACGGCCGTGACTCTCGCGGAAGAAAAACCGTGACTTTCGCGAAAGGAAAAAAAAGAAAACGTGTTTCTCGCGCAAAATAAAATCAAATTTTTTTGATCGAAAAGCTAAGAAAGACCGGGGGAAAACCAAAACATCGAAAAAATCCGGAAAACCCCGTTTAAAAAGCCGAAAACGCGTGCGGAAAAATAAAAAAATAAAATCCGAAGGGAGCGTCCAGAGCACGACACGTGGCGAATGGCTGAGAGCGCGCCAAATGGCGCTAATCGTTGCGAGGCTTCCGAAGGAGTGCTCGTTAACTAGTTGCTCCCGTGGAACGCATGCCTTCTAAACGGGCCGGCCCATCCTTGTGGATCGCTTCGATCGCGGGTGTGCGACGCCTGGGAGCGCTTCCTCTCGCTGAAGACACCGCATAGTTGGGCCTGTCCACTGTAGCGAATAGTTTCTGAAAAACCTGAGTTAAAAAATGGAGCTAGCGAGGGGATCGACTACCTGATTCCGAGAGCAGCTAGCCACTCCGCCAGAATGGAATAGTAGTTGTACACAATAGTGAGCGCGGCATACTAGAAGGAAAATGAGCCGGGATTTACCATGTTTACTTTATTTTCCTGTTTTTACTTTATTTTTCTTTTCTTTCTTTTCCTGTTTTTACTTTGTTTTTCTTTTCCTTCTTTTTCTTAATTTTTACTCGTCTAATTCAACATTATTTTTCTGTGTTTTTTCTTTTTACTCGGTTTTCACATGCTTTTTCCAAAAATAATATCAGTTAACAAACACAGAAAATGTTGAATAAGTATTAAAAATGTTAAACGGTTATTGAAAAAAATGTCCACTAAGTATTAAAATGTTGAAATGGGTATTAAAAAATGCTGAATAACTATTAAAAAATGTTGAAAAGTATTTGAAATTTTTTTGAACAAACATTTGAAAATGATGAATAAGTATTAGAAATATTGAACATGTATTTGACAAATGTTGAATAAGTATTAAAAATTGTTCAAAGGGTATTTAGAAAATGTTGAACAAGTATTGAAAATGTTGAATAAGTATTTAGAAAATGTTGAATAAGTATTAAAAATGTTGAACACATATTTAAAAATGTTGAATAAGTGTTACAAATGTAAAATGACTATTTGAAAATTGTTGAACAAGTATTCAAAAAATATTGAATAAGCGTTGGAAGAATTTTGAACATGTATACAGAAAATGTTTTTTATTTATATAAAAAATGTTGAACAGGTATTCGAAAAATGTTGAGCAAGCATTTGAAAAATGTTGAGCATGTAAATAACAATGTAGAATGAAAAAATAAAAAGAAACAAGGAAAAATTCAGAGAAGAAAACGAAATAGAAAGGAAGAAATAACGAAAAAAGCAAAAAAGAAAGAAAAGAGAAGATAAAATGGAAATAGAAAAAAACCACTAAAAACAATGAAAAAACCGAATTCGTTCGCCTCAAGTATATTACATGCCTTGTCCTAACCACGTGTGAGACATGGGCAGAGTTGAAAAGTGAAAACCAAAAAAGAAACAACATAAACCAAAAACAAAGAAACAAATGTAGAAAGAATAAAAAAAGAATGAAAGCAAAACAAAAAACGGAGAAGAAAAAGAGAAAAGAAACAAATAAAAATGAAAAAAGCATTGTAAACTGAAGAAGCAAATGAAAAAAGAATGAAAAAAATAAAAACAGAGAGAAGAAAAAAGAAAATAAACAAGAAAACAAAAAAAGGTGAAGAATACCGAATAGAAAAAGAAGAAAATGGAGAAAAGAAATGGAAAAAAATACAAAAAACCATTGAAAACGAATAGTTTTCCTTGTAATAGGTTGCGCCCAGGTAACTTAACACAAATTGGATACTGTCCTAGTGGCTAGTAGGGCAACGGCGCAGCATCGACGTCCCGGGTTGAAATCCCATGTGATCCTCTTCTTTTACTAACCTTTTCGAAATGAAGTCACGAATGGGCTGGCCCATTCGCAGCGAACAGTTCAGCGAGAGATCGTTGTTATCTCGCTGAATGCGATAAATAGCTCTCTCGCGCACTTTGCGGCAAAAGGACGCTCCTTGGCACAGGGGACGAACCGATTGTTGGGGATCGTAGCAATAATTCAAAATTTTCTACGCATCATCAAGATCAATCTATGGAGTAATCTAGCAACGAGGGGAAGGGGAGTGCATCTACATACCCTTGTAGATCGCGATGCGAAAGCGTTACAGAAACGTGGATGAAGGAGTCGTACTCATAGCGATTCAGATCGCGGTTGATTCCGATCTAAGCGCCGAACAATGGCGCCTCCGTGTTCAACACACGTGCAGCCCGGTGACGTCTCCCACGTCTTGATCCAGCAAGGGAAGAAGGAGAGGTTGGGGAAGACTCCGTCCAACAGCAGCACGACGGCGTGGTGATGGTGAAGGAGCATGGGACTCCAGCAGAGCTTCGCCAAGCACTACGAGAGACGAGGAGGGAGAGAGGTAGGGCTGCGCCAAGAAAGAGATCAAATCATCTGTTGGGCAGCCCCATACCTCAAGTATATATAGGGGGAGGGGAGGGGCTGCGCCCCCTCTAGGGTTCCCTCCCCAAGGGGGGCGGCAGCCCTAGATCTCATCTAGGGTGGCGGCCAGAGGGGAGAGGGAGAGGGGGCGCATCAGGATGGGCCCTAGGGCCCATCTGCCCTAGGGTTTGCCCCCTTCCCCTCTTGGAGGCGCCTTGGGCCCTGGTGGAAGGCACCCCAGCCCATCTAGGGGCTGGTCCCTTTCAACTATTGGCCCACGAAGGCCTCCGGGGCTGGTGGCCCCTTCCGGTGGTCCCGGTACATTGCCGGTGATGCCCGGAACACTTCCGGTGGCCAGATCCTCACTTCCTATATATCAATCTTTACCTCCGGATCATTTCGGAACTCCTCGTGATGTCCGGGATCTCATCCGGGACTCCGAACAACATTCGGTAATCGCGTACATACTTCCCCTATAACCCTAGTGTCATCGAACCTTAAGTGTGTAGACCCTACGGGTTCGGGAACCATGTAGACATGACCGAGACAACTCTCCGGCCAATAACCAACAACGGGATCTGGATACCCATGTTGGCTCCCACATGTTCCACGATGATCTCATCGTATGAACCACGATGTCAAGGATTCAATCAATCACGTATTCAATTCCCTTTGTCTACTGGTATAGCACTTGCCCGAGATTCGATCGTCGGTATCCCAATACCTTGTTCAATCTCATTACCGGCAAGTCTCTTTACTCGTTCCGTAACACATCATCTCGTGATCAACTCCTTGGTCACATTGTGCATATTATGATGATGTCCTACCGAGTGGGCCCAGAGATACCTCTCCGTCACACGGAGTGACAAATCCCAGTCTCGATTCGTGCCAACCCAATAGACACTTTCGGAGATACCCGCAGTGCACCTTTATAGCCACCCAGTTATGTTGTGAAGTTTGGTACACCTAAAGCATTCCTACGGTATCCGGGAGTTGCACAATCTCATGGTCTAAGGAAATGATACTTGACATTAGAAAAGTTTTAACATACGAACTACACAATCTTGTGCTAGGCTTAGGATTGGGTCTTGTCCATCACATCATTCTCCTAATGATGTGATCCCATTATCAACGACATCCAATGTCCATGGTCAGGAAAACGTAACCATCTATTGATCAACAAGCTAGTCAACTAGAGGCTTACTAGGGACATGGTGTTGTCTATGTATCCAGCATGTATCTGAGTTTCCTATCAATACAATTCTAGCATGGATAATAAACGATTATCATGAACAAGGAAATATAATAATAACTAATTTATTATTGCCTCTAGGGCATATTTCCAACAGTCTCCCACTTGCACTAGAGTTAATAATCCAGTTCACATCACTATGTGATTCTAATGAATCCAACACCCATGGGGTGTGTTCATATCTTGCTTGTGAGAGAGGTTTATCATTCAATGGGTCTGAACCTTTCAGATCCATGTGTGCTTTACAAATCTCTATGTCATCTTGTAGATGCAGCTACCACGCGCTACTTGGATCTATTCCAAATAACTGCTCTACTGTATGAATCCGGTTTACTCCTCAGAGTCATCCAAATTAGTGTCAAAGTTTGCATCGACGTAACCCTTTACGACGAACTCTTTTACCACCTCCATAATCGAGAAAATTCCTTAGTCCACTAGTTACTAAGGATAAGTTCGACCGCTATCATGCGATCCATTCCTGGATCACTCTTGTACCCCTTGACTGACTCATGCCAAGGCACTCTTCAGGTGCGGTACACAGCGTAGCATACTATAGAGCCTACGTCTAAAGCATAGGGACGACCTTCGTCCTTTCTCTCTCTTCTGCCGTGGTCAAGTCTTGAGTCTTACTCAATACTCACACCTTGTAACACAGCCAAGAACTCCTTCTTTGCTGATCTATTTTGAACTCCTTCTTTGCTGATCTATTTTGAACTCCTTCAAAATCTTGTCACGGTATGTATTCATTTGAAAGTATTAAGCGTTTTGATCTATCCTTATAGATCTTGATGCTCAATGTTCAAGTAGCTCAATCCAGGTTTTCCATTGAAAACACTTTTCAAATAACCCTATATGCTTTCTAGAAATTCTACATCATTTCTGATCAACAATAGTCAACAACATAAACTCATCAGAAATTCTATAGTGCTCCCACTCACTTCTTTGGAAATACAAGTTTCTCATAAACTTTGTATAAACCCAAAATCTTTGATCATCTCATCAAAGCGTACATTCCAACTCCGAGATGCTTACTCCAGTCCTTAGAAGGGTTGTTGGAGCTTTGCATACTTGTTAGCATCTTTCAGGATTGTCAAAAACTTCTGGTTTTATTACATACAACCTTTCCTCAAGAAAAATGTAGAGGAAACAATGTTTTGACATCCTATCTGCAAGATTTCATAAATAATGCAGTAACTGCTAACATAATTCCAACAGACTCTCAGCATCGCTTCGAGTGAGAAAGTCTCATCATAGTCAACTCATTGAACTTGTCGGGAAACATCTTAACAACAAGTCGAGCTTTCTTAATGGTGACACTTACCATCATTTTCTGTCTTCCTTTTAAAATCCATCAGCACCTAACAACCTTACGACCATCAAGTAGTTCTTTTAAAGTCTATACTTTGTTTTATACATGGATCCTCTCTCGAATTTTATGGCCTCGAGCCATTCGTCGGAATCCGGGCCCACCATCGCTTCTCCATAGCTCGTAGGTTCATTGTTGTCTAGCAACATGACTTCCAAGACATGATTACATTCTACTCTGAAGTAGTACACATCCTTGTCGACCTATGAGGTTTGGTAGTGACTTGATCCGAAGTTTCATGATCACTATCATAAGCTTCCACTTCAATTGGTGTAGGTGCCACAGGAACAACTTCCTGTGCCCTGCTACACACTAGTTGAAGTGACGGTTCAATAACCTCATCAAGTCTCCACCATCCTCCCACTCAATTCTTTCGACAGAAACTTTTTCTCGAGAAAGGACCCGATTCAAGAAACAATCCCTATTGCTTTCGGATCTGAGACAAGAGGTATACCCAACTGTTTTGGGTGTCCTATGAAGATGCATTTATCCGCTTTGGGTTCGAGCTTATCAGCCTGAACCTTTTTCACATAAGCATCGCAGCCCCAAACCTTTTAAGAAACGACAGCTTAGGTTTCTCTGAACCATAGCTCATATGGTGTCGACTCAAACGGAATTGCATGGTGCCCTATTTAAAGTGAATGTGGTTGTCTCTAATGCCTAACCCATAAACTATAGTGGTAATTCGATAAGAGACATCATGGTATGCACCATATCCAATAGGGTGCAATTATAATGTTCGGACACACCATCACACTATGGTGTTCCAGGCGGTATTAGTTGTGAAACAATTTCCACAATGTCTTAACTATATGCCAAACTCGTAATTCAGATATTCATCTCTATGATCACATCATAGATATTTTTATCCTCTTGTCACGACGATCTTTCAACTTCACCCTGAAATTACTTGAACCTTTCAATAATTCAGACTCATGATTCATCAAGTAAATATACTTAGCATCTACTCAAATCATCTGTGAAGTAAGAACATAACGATATCCACTACATGCCTCAGCACTCATTGGACTGCACACATCAAGATGTATTACTTCCAACAAGTTGCTTTCTTGTTCCATCTTACTGAAAACGAGGCCTTTCAGTCATCTTGCCCATGCGGTATGATTTTCATGTCTCAAGTGATTCAAAATCAAGTGAGCCCAAACGATCCATCTGTATGGAGTTTCTTCATGCATATATACCAATAGGCATGGTTCGCATGTCTCAAGTGATTCAAAATCAAGTGAGTCCAAAAATCCATCAACATGGAGCTTCTTCATGCGTATTATACCATTATGACTCAAATTACAGTGCCACAAGTATGTGGTACTATCATTACTATCTTATATCTTTTGGCATGAACATGTGTATCACTATGATCGGGATTCAATAAACCATTCATTTTAGGTGCAAGACCATTGAAGGTATTATTCAAATAAACAGCGTGACCATTATTCTCCTTAAATGAATAACCGTATTGCGATAAACATAATCCAATCATGTCTATGCTCAACGCAAACACCAAATAACAATTATTTAGGTTTAACACCAATCCCGATGGTAGACGGAGCGTGCAATGCTTGATCACATCAACCTTGGAAACACTTCCAACACATATCATCATCTCACCTTTGGCTAGTCTCCGTTTATTCTGTAGCCTTTTATTTCGAGTTACTAACACTTAGCAACCGAATCGGTATCTAATACCCTGCTGCTACTAGGAGTACTAGTAAAGTACACATTTAATATAATGTATGTCCAATACATACTTTTGTCAACCTTGCCAGGCTTCTCATCTACCAAGTATCTAGGGTGGTTCTGCTTCAGTGATCGTTCCCCTTATTACAGAAGCACTTAGTCTCGGGCTTGGGTTCAACTTTGGGTTTCTTCACTAGAGCAGCAACTGATTTGTCGTTTCATGAAGTATCCCTTTCTTGCCCTTGCCCTTCTTGAAACTAGTGGTTTTACTAATCATCAACAATTGATGCTCCTATTTGATTTCTACTTTCACGGTGTCGCAAATAGCTCAAGGATCATCATATCTATCCCTGATATGTTATAGTTCATCATGAAGCTCTAGTAGCTTGGTGGCAGTGACTTTGGAGAACCATCACTATCTCATCTGGAAGATCAACTCCCACTCAATTCAAGCGATTGTAGTACTCATACAATCTGAGCACATGCTCAACGATTGCGCTTTTCTCCTTAGTTTGCAGGCTTAGGAAAATTGTCAGAGGTCTCATACCTCTTGACGTGGGCACTAGCCTGAAATCTCAATTTCAGTCCTTGGAACATCTCATATGTTCTGCGATGTTTCAAAAACGTCTTTGGTGCCTCAATTCTAAACCATTTAGCATTACGCACTGAACTATCATGTAGTCATCAAAACATGTATGCCAGATGCTCGCAACATCCACAACCGACGCTCGAGGTTCAGCTCACTAAGCGGTGCATTAAGGACATAATCCTTCTGCGTAGCAATGAGGACAATCCTCAGTTTACGGACCCAGTCCGCATAATTGCTACTATCAACTTTCAACTAAATTTTCTCTGGGAACATATCTAAAATAGTAGAACTAAAGCGTAAGCTTCGACATAATTTGCAAAGTCCTTTTGACTATGTTCATGATAATTAAGTTCACCTGATAATTTAATGAACTCCCACTCAGATAGACATCCCTCTAGTCATCTAAGTGATACATGATCCGAGTCAACTAGGCCGTGTCCGATCATCACGTGAGACGGACTAGTCATCATCGGTGAACATCTTCATGTTGATCGTATCTTCTATACAACTCATGTTCGACCTTTCGGTCTTCCGTGTTCCGAGGCCATGTCTGTACATGCTAGGCTCGTCAAGTCAACCTAAGTGTATTGCATGTGTAAATCTGGCTTACACCTGTTGTATTCGAACGTTAGAATCTATCACACCCGATCATCACGTGGTGCTTCGAAACAATGAACCTTCGCAACGGTGCACAGTTAGGGGGAACACTTTCTTGAAATTATTGCGATGGATCATCTTATTTAAGCTACCGTCGTTCTAAGCAAATAAGATGTAAAACATGATAGACATCACATGCAATCAAATAGTGACATGATATGGCCAATATCATTTTGCTCCTTTTGATCTCCATCTTCGGGGCGCCATGATCATCATCGTCACCGGCATGACACCATGATCTCCTTCATCGTGTTTTCATGAAGTTGTCTCGTCATCTATTACTTCTACTACTATGGCTAACGGTTTAGCAATAAAGTAAAGTAATTACATGACGTTTATGTTGACACGCAGGTCATAAATAAATTAAGACAACTCTTATGGCTCCTGCCGGTTGTCATACTCATCGACATGCAAGTCGTGATTCCTATTACAAGAACATGATCAATCTCACACATCACGTATATCATTCATCACATCCTTTTGGCCATATCACATCACGTAGCATACCCTGCAAAAACAAGTTAGACGTCCTCTAATTGTTGTTGCATGTTTTACGTGGCTGCTATGGGTTTCTAGGAAGAACATTTCTTACCTACACAAAACCACAACGTGATATGCCAATTTTTATTTACCCTTCATAAGGACCCTTTTCATCGAATCCGATCCGACTAAAGTGGGAGAGACAGACACCCGGTAGCCACCTTATGCAACTAGTGCATGTCAGTCAGTGGAACCAGTCTCACGTAAGCGTACGTGTAAGGTCGGTCCGGGCCGCTTCATCCCACGATGCCGCCAAATCAAGATAAGACTAGTAACGGCAAGAAAATTGACAAAATAGACACCCACAACAAATTGTGTTCTACTCGTGCATAGAAACTACGCATAGACCTAGCTCATGATGCCACTGTTGGGGATCGTAGCAATAATTCAAAATTTTCTACACATCACCAAGATCAATCTATGGAGTAATCTAGCAATGAGGAGAAGGGGAGTGCATCTACATACCCGTGTAGATCGCGATGCGGAAGCGTTACAGGAACACGGATGAAGGAGTCGTACTCATAGCGATTCAGATCGCGGTTGATTCCGATCTAAGCGCCGAACAATGGCGCCTCCGCGTTCAACACACGTGTAGCCCGGTGACGTCTCCCACGCCTTAACCCAGCAAGGGGAGAAGGAGAGGTTGGGGAAGAATCCGTCCAGCAGCAGCACGACGGCGTGGTGGTGGTGGAGGAGCGCGGGACTCCAGCAGGGCTTCGCCAAGCACTACGAGAGACGAGGAGGGAGAGAGGTAGGGCTGCGCCAAGAGAGAGATCAAATCATCTGTTGGGCAGCCCCATACCTCAAGTATATATAGGGGGAGGGGAGGGGCTGCGCCCCCTCTAGGGTTCCCTCCCCAAGGGGGACGGCAGCCCTAGATCCCATCTAGGGTGGAGGCCAGAGGGGAGAGGGAGAGGGGGCGCACCAGGATGGGCCCTAGGGCCCATTTGCCCTAGGGTTTGCCCCCTTCCCCTCTTGGAGGCGCCTTGGGCCCTGGTGGGAGGCACCCCAGCCCATCTAGGGGCTGGTCCCTTCCAACTATTGGCCCACAAAGGCCTCCGGGGCTGGTGGCCCCTCCCGGTGGACCCCCGGACCCTTCCGGTGGTCCCGGTACATTATCAGTGATGCCCAGAACACTTTCGGTGGCCAAACCCTCACTTCCTATATATCAATCTTTACCTCCGGATCATTCCGGAACTCCTCGTGACGTCCGGGATCTCATTTGGGACTCCGAACAACATTCGGTAACCGCGTACATACTTTCCCTATAACCCTAGCGTCATCGAACCTTAAGTGTGTAGACCCTACGGGTTCGGGAACCATGTAGACATGACCGAGACAACTCTCCGGCCAATAACCAATAGCGGGATCTGGATACCCATGTTGGCTCCCACATGTTTCACGATGATCTCATCGGATGAACCACGATGTCAAGGATTCAATCAATCCCGTATTCAATTCCCTTTGTCTACCGGTATAGCACTTGCCCGAGATTCGATCATCGGTATCCCGATACCTTGTTCAATCTCGTTACCGGCAAGTCTCTTTACTCGTTCCGTAACACATCATCTCGTGATCAATTCCTTGGTCACATTGTGCACATTATGATGATGTCCTACCGAGTGGGCCCAGAGATACCTCTCCGTCACATGGAGTGATAAATCCCAGTCTCGATTCATGCCAACCCAACAGACACTTTCGGAGATACCCGCAGTGCACCTTTATAGCCACCTAGTTACGTTTTGAAGTTTGGTACACCCAAAGCATTCCTACGGTATCCGGGAGTTGCACAATCTCATGGTCTAAGGAAATGATACTTGACATTAGAAAAGCTTTAGCATACGAACTACACGATCTTGTGCTAGGCTTAGGATTGGGTCTTGTCCATCACATCATTCTCCTAATGATGTGATCCCGTTATCAACGACATCCAATGTCCATGGTCAGGAAAACGTAACCATCTATTGATCAACAAGCTAGTCAACTAGAGGCTTACTAGGGACATGGTGTTGTCTATCTATCCACACATGTATCAGAGTTTCCTATCAATACAATTCTAGCATGGATAATAAACGATTATCATGAACAAGGAAATATAATAATAACTAATTTATTATTGCCTCTAGGGCATATTTCCAACACCGATTGGGCGGGCCCATGGCAGACACTGCTGATACTGTAGCGCAACAGGGAAAATAAGGAAAAAAAGAAGCGCACTCTAGAGGAATCGAACTACACTACAGTCCTCTCAGTAACGAGGTCCTGTCAATTGCCATGGGAGCTGATGATTCTAAGTGACCAATTATCAGCGCTAATATCTAAGAACTAACAACATTATCAGAGCTCTAATACATTTTGATTTCATTCGAACAAATCTTGGAAATTATAAACAATTTTCTATGAGGTAAGTAATGTTTCAAAGTTCGAACATTTGTCAAACAATGTGAACAAATTTTGAAACTCCAAACATTTTTTTTGAATATGTGAACAATTTTAAAATAGGAACATGTTTTGAAAATTTCTGAAGAAAAGTTGAAAATGTAGACATTTTTTTAAAACACGAACAATATTTTGAAAAACAAGACCAATTTTCTAAAAAATGGGAACAATTTTGAAATTCCAAAACTTTTTTGAAAAATTGAATTTTTTTTGAAAATGCAAATATTTTTTGAAAATCATGAATTTCTTTCAAAACAATGGGAACAAATGTGTAATTCCAAAACTTTTTTGAAAATTGAACAAATTTGAAAACGTGAACATTTTTTGAAAATCATGAACAAAATTTGAAAACGCAAAAAAGTTGTACATTTTTTAAAAGAACGAAATATTTTTTGAAACGTGAACAAAAAAATTCGAACATTTTGACAAAAAATCCGAACAAAATATTGAATATATTGAACTTTTTTGAAATTGTGATTTTTAGAAAAAAATTGAAAGAACGAAAGAAACAGAAAAATGAAAATGAAACCAGGCGAAAAGAAGAAACAGATAATAGCTGGCCTCTTGCACGTGTAAGACACTAGCATTGTTGAGGTAAAGAGTGGCTAGCAACGCCCCTCCACGAGTGGGAGGTTTGAGGTTCGATTCCTCGCTCTCTTTGTTTTTTCGAGGAATTTTCTCTATAGGAAGCACACGTCATGGACCGGCCCATGAACGACCAATGGGGTGTGCGAGAGGTCGACACTTTGCCGCAGAATGCGGCGAGGCGAATAGGGTTTTCCGCGGCGCCTCGACATTTTGACGCAGAATGCGTCGAATAGGAAAACCTAGCCGCTCCCGTTAGTTGTTGCATTGCTCTTAAAATTCATCATAGTGGGCCTCTTATAAGCTGGGCTTGCATGGCCGTTGGGATATTTGCACTGCATGCAACAAGGGTGCAGAGAAACCTTTAACAAGCACATCAGAGAGAAACTTTTGCCTAAAGAAACATTACAGATAAACTTTATATATGCACACTACCCTGAGTGGGGCGTTTTGGTGACTGGGCTTCATGGAGCCCGAATTTTTTTTTAAATTCAAAATCCAAACTTGTTGGTTCAAAAAAATCTGAAAAAATATGCAATTATATAACGATGAAAGGTATATGTGTGTAAAAAGTCCAAGATGAAATACCTTGAAATGCCAACTATACAAAAAAATCATGGACTTTGAGGATGAATTTTTATTTTTGCCATGCCTTCATTTCAACGTATTTTGCCTTGAAAATTTTACAAACATGTACATTACACGTATATCTGTATTTTTTAGAAATTTTTGAAACATGGAAATATGAATTTTAAAAATTGCAAATGGAGGCCTCCAAAAGCATTTTTTGCACTACCCTGAAGAAGCAACTTGCAAGCTTCGATATGTGTGGGGCGGTTCACAACAGGGTTCCTTCAAGAACATATTCGGATATTCAAAAGCGATTATATGAACTTCTATATTAATAATAGAAGTCTCAAACATATGTAGGATAAATGTTTAGATGATATAATAAGATGCATAAATAACTCAAAGGCAAACTTGCTAGCTAGCGGGAATTAATCAGCATGTAACTGCAACCATGCTTGCAAGGTTAGCTCCTGGATGCCACTAAATATTTCTGGCCTACTTCGCGGCGCCACCATCATTGTCCTCGGCACCAGCATCATCGCCAACAGCTTCGTCTTCATCGTCATAAGCTCCATCTCCATCTTCGCCGCCGGCTCCATCTCCATCGTCATCAGCTCCATCTCCCTCATCCTCAGCAACAACAGCGTCCAGGGCTCCATTTTCACCAGCGGCATCATCATCTCCATCAGCGGCAGCACCAGTAATGCCATCACCGTTATTTGCATCTCCCTCTTCCAGATATTCCTCATTGTCTGCATGTAGTCAATGATGTCACTTTTCAATAAATACTTATCTCTTCTGTTTCTTTTACCATACTTTGATTTTTTTAGTAGAAAAACTTGTGATGCCACGAGCCTACACCACTTTGTTGGTCCAACAAACCACTGATCAATATATATATATTACCACATATAGTTCTAGAAATCAAATAAGTTAATTGGTGTTCTTATTTGTCTATAAATGTGAAACACATGTATATAGTTCATTTATATTGTGCACGCACCATCTTGTTTTTCTCCAGGAAGAATGTAGATCTTCTTGACTGAAACTGCGAAATCCCTGTAACATTTAGTTGTTACTTTTTCATCATTATATCAAGAACTATAGAATTCTACATAAGAGGCAAAAAAACAAGAATACATAGATTAGTATCCAAGAACTCACTCCCATGGGACTTCACCGAGAAAGAAACGATAACCATCCATGTTATCGTACAAAAACATGAAGTCATCATCTATCGCACCTTGTTCTTCACTCATCGCCAAGCCACTAAGTTGGTACTGTGAAACTGAACAATACAAAGGAAACAATGTCAGTAAATAGATAATTATAAACTTTATAACTGTCCATATTTGACCAGAAAAAGGAAAGATCTCACTTGTTCGTTAGGTGGCTCACACACAATTATAACGGTAAGGATCAATACTAGGTCAGGTAGGAAACAAAAATTCCAAACATAGTTGAAACATTCCCTTGCATAAACACTAGTACTTCCAAAGAGTACTAGAAAACGGCGATCTAGCCTTGCAATTTGCATGGGGAAAGTCTGCAACCTATAAGTAAATGAAGATCTGGATCCTCTGCACCAATATGTACAACTAGTAACTGATTTGAAATAATTAAGAACATGGCCTAGGTGAACAAAACAAAAATGGAAACATGGTCAATGATCTATCTTGATTGTAGTGTTTTATTTCGTAAAATTTCCTTGGGCTCCACCACCATGTGAAGATCTTTTGACCCCAACCATGCATGATTATGCAATGCTAGATTCGGATGTTGCATTCGAACTATATGATAGAGAATACATATACATTTAGATTCATGTCAGACTATTCATATAGAATAAATTCGTTGATGAAAGCTTATCTTACAATTTATAACATATAGTTGTCGTAAAAAAATACTTACGCGAATAGTTGCTTCCCAGTCTTTTCAGAGTGGAGGACAACGAGTCATAACTATTGTGAGTCGCCAAATTTATCTTCCTTCCAAAGGGCTCCCCATGCAAGAAAACCTTCACAAACCTTGTTGGTGACAACCTTGGATTTCCCTCGGGTACAAGAGAAGCATCCATTGAAGATACGTCCTATGGTCTCTGGTTAGTAAATAAGATGAATCTCTCAATTCTACAAGCTAGTGATATATCAACTTTAGAAATAGTATGCTAACAGTGAGAAGCAAATAATAAAAATGAGTACACCCTATTGTTACATACGTTGATAGATCTTGTTGGAAATATAAGAACCTTGGTCACAGGCATGCACCTGGTGGGATGCACACTGGGGGGCTTTATACTACAATGCCTGGTCCTAGAATTAAAGAAAGAATACATAGCATACCTTGTTTTCAGCTTCAGCCTTGTAAATACGGTATTTCTAGAAATGGCACTCGAAATTTCCTAAGAAGTTGAATAAGAAGTTAAGTGAAAACACTTAAAGACAAGATGGAAATGGTTTTATATGCTATGCAAATTTACGAAAATATAAGGGTGTGGCCAGAAATGCGTCAGTCATATACATCTTTTGTGCAATCCTATCTCCAACAATAAATGTCCTTGAAGTAATATATGCAGCATATCTTGGTATACTGTTTTCGTATATGTTGCATTGATGGCAAAAGATACCATTTGACCTGCATACCTAGGACGCATGCACAAGTTTTCATTTCAAGAAAATAAATCTTTGGATATTCTCATGTCAGGTTGTGTGTTGTATTATATATACTCGTCTGATAGTCCACGGCTCTTTTTAGAGGTAATAATGATCCATGTTCCATGGAAGATTACTCTAATTTCGTACTACAATGCACACAATCCATTTAAAGGGGCGTGCATTTATTATAGAAATCCATTTACATTTTGCAATAAATTGAGTATATCTTACATGGAACTTGGGTACTAAATCACCATAGTTGTTTTGATATCTACACAATCATTCATGGCTAGCACCAAGCATCTGTTGGACGGCCATGAAAAAATTTGTTGGTCGGCCACAGTATCCAATCTCACTTAATCAATGAATTTCAAGCGTCAGACTGTTGTAACATAAAAATTTGACATACGACATCGCTTTCATGAGTTGGCAACATTGTTGCATAAACATTTTACCACAACCTATCAAAAACTAGTACTACAACAACAATGCATCATTTTTAATACGCATATGCCAATGAAAACAAATGTGACGCCCCCGATTTGACCGTACACTAATCATACACGCAAACGTGTACGATCAAGATCAGAGACTCACGGGAAGATATCACAACACAACTCTACAAATAAAATAAGTCATACAAGCATCATATTACAAGCTAGGGGCCTCGAGGGCTCGAATACAAGAGCTCGATCATAGACGAGTCAGCGGAAGCAACAATATCTGAGTACATACATAAGTTAAACAAGTCTGCCTTAAGAAGGCTAGCACAAACTGGGATACAGATCGAAAGAGGCGCAGGCCTCCTGCCTGGGATCCTACTAAACTACTCCTGGTCGTCGTCAGCGGGCTGCACGTAGTAGTAGGCACCTCTCGAGTAGTAGCAGTCATCATTGACAGTGGCGTCGGGCTCCTGGGCTCCATCGTCTGGTCGCAGCAATCGAGTATAGAAAGGGGGGAAATGGGGAGCAAAGCAACCGTGAGTACTCATCCAAAGTACTCGCAAGTAAGGAGCTACACTACATATGTATGCATTGGTATCAAATGGAAAAGGGGTAACATATGTGGACTGAACTGCAGAATGCCAGAATTAAGAGGGGGATAGCTAGTCCTATCGAAGACTATGCTTCTGGTAACCTCCATCTTGCAGCAGAAGAAGAGAGTAGATGGTAAGTTCACCAAGTAACATCGCATAGCAAAATCCTAACCGATGATCCTCCCCTCGTCGTCCTGTGAGAGAGCGATCACCGGTTGTATCTATCACTTGGAAGGGTGTGTTTTATCAAGTATCTGGTTCTAGTTGTCATAAGGTCAAGGTACAACTCAAGTCGTCCTGTTACCGAAGATCATGGCTAATCGAATAGATTAACTTCCCTACAGGGGTGCACCGCATTTACCAACACGCTCGATCCCCTTTGTCCGGACACACTTTCCTGGGTCATGCCCGGCCTCGGAAGATCAACACGTCGCAGCCCTACCTAGTCACAACAAAGAGGTCAGCACGCCGGTCGAAATCCTATGGTGCAGGGGTCTGGGCCCATCGCCCATTGCACACCTGCATGTTGCGAGGGTGGCCGGAAAGCAGACCTAGCAACCTCCATTACAAAGGAAGTTGCATTACGCGGTCCAACCCGGTGCGCGCCGCTCAGTCGCTGACGTCACGAAGGCTTCGGCTGATACCACGACGTCGAGTGCCCATAATTGTTCCCGCGTAGTTGGTTAGTGCGTATAGGTCAGTGGCCAGACTTAGATCAAATCCCAAGATCTCGTTAAGCATGTTAATTTGAAGTAACTGCGAACGCCGACCAGTGCCAGGCCCACCTCTCACCTAGGTGGTCTCAACCTGCCCTATCGCTCCACCACAAAGTAACAGTTGGGGGCCCTCGGGAACCCAGGCCCACCACTACTTAGATGGAACCACCTTCCCCTTCAGCCCCCACATCAGAATCACCTGCGGGTACTCTATGAGCCTACCCGACTTTAGTCACCACATGTATCACATATAATATATATAAGAATATACCCGTGATCACCTCCCAAGTGATCACGGCCCGATAGTATAGCATGGCAGACAGACAAGAATGTAGGGCCACTGATGATAAACTAGCATCCTATACTAAGCATTTAGGATTGCAGGTAAGGTATCAACAACTGTAGCAGCAATGACAGGCTATGCATCAGAATAGGAATAACAGAAAGCAGTAACATGCTACACTACTCTAATGCAAGTAGTAGAGAGAAGAGTAGGCGATATCTGGTGATCAAGGGGGGGGGCTTGCCTGGTTGCTCTGGCAAGAGAGAGGGGTCGTCAACACCATAGTCGTACCGGGTAGCAGCGACGTCGGTCTCGGTGTCTAGCGAAAGAAGAGGGGGAAGAAACAATGAATATAATGCAAACAAATTCATAGTGATGCATGACATGACAAATAGCGGTGGTAGGGGTGCCCTAACGCGGTATGAGGTGATATCGGTGAAGGGGGGAAACATCCGGGAAATATCCCCGGTGTTTCGCGTTTCCGGACAGATGAACCGGAGGGGGAAAGTTGCGTGTTCACTATGCTAGGGGTGTGTGGCAGACGAACGGACTGCGTATCCGGATTCGTCTCGTCTTTCTGAGCAACTTTCATGTACAAAGTTTTTTCATCCGGGCTACGGTTTATTTTATATTAATTTTAAAAAGATTTAAATCATTTTTAGAATTTATTTAATTATTTTAAATCAACATTATCCAGAACAGTGCACGCTGACATCAGCATGACATCAGCAGTTGACCGCTAACCTGGTCAACCTGACAGGTGGGTCCCACCTGTCAGCGACTATTTGACTAATTAACAGGAGTTAATTAGATTAACTAGTTGTTAGGTTAATTAATCTTAATTAGTTGATTTAAAGAGAACTAATTAAGTTAATTATTTAGTTAATTAATTATTTTTATTTTTACTATTTATTTTTTAATTCTTTTTCTTATTAATTGTTCTCGTTTTAGGGGCGCAGGCCCCTAGTCAGTGGCCCAGAGGGCCATAGCGGGCGCCGGTCAGCGGTCAGCGGTTCCGGGCACGGGCGCCGGGTCGCCTGGACCCGGGCACGCGCGGGCAGGTCGGCAGCCACGGCGCACGACCAGCGGACCGGAGCGGCGAACAGGAGGGCGGCGGCTATGCGGGCAAGCGCTACGGGCGCGTGGACGCAGCAAGCAGAAGCGGCCAGCGGAAGCAGGCGGGCGATCCGCGGCAAGCAACATGCAGCAGGAGAGGCGCTGCGGCAGTGGTGGGGCTTCGGCGACCACGGCCAGCGTGAGGGCACGGCCGGGGCGGCACGTAGGAGTGGTGAGTGGAGCAAGGAAGCAGCGGCGCGGCGATGATGGTGGCCGGAGGCGGCGGGGCGCGTGCGGGCGGCAAGTAACAGCAGCGATGGCGGGAGACGAGCAAAGGGGCAAGCACGGGCGCGGGCGAAGCACGGCCACGACGGCCTCGGGCGCGGGAAGGTGGCGTGGAGCGGCAGGCACGACGAACGTGGCACGGGCAGGTGGCTGCGGACGCGCAGCGACGGGCGTGGTGCGGCGAACGACATAGAGACGGGGGTGAAACGGGGATCGCGGGTGCGCTCACCGGGCCCTGTAGACGTGCAACAGCGTGCTCGGGGAGGGATTGACGGTGGCATGCTCCGTCTATGGGGATGACGTCCTTGGGCGCGAGCAGATCCGTCGAAGGAGAGGGGGATGGGAGCGCGAGGCGACGGGTGACGGAGCAGGCGAGGGAGAGTCGGGGTCGGGCAGCCCGACGGGAAGGTCCGGCGAACGGCGGGGCAGCGCCGGGCGAGGTCAGGCGGCGAGATCGGGACGATCCTGATCTGGATCACGGGAGGCGAGGGGAACGAGCGACGTGGGGAAGTGGGGCGTCGGTGGGTAGGGTTAGGAGTGGGGAGGGGTTATGGGGGACCGGGGTGGGCCGGTCTGGCGGCCCATCGGCCTGCTGGGCAGAGGCCCAGATGGGGGTGGTTCCTTTCCTCTATTTTTTTGTTAGTTTGTTTTCTTTTTATTTATTTACTTTTCTGTTTTAAAACATTTTAATTTATTTAGCTATTTTATAAAATTGTGCCTCATTGCATCATCAAGATCATAGTCACTATCATCATCTTCATCATAGTATCCATGTTCAACATCATCTTGTGATTGATCAATTCCTAAATAGGGTAATTCATTAGATAAATGATCATCACAATGGTTACCTTTATGAATTCTAATAGCTTCGGATATGATATCGCTAATGATTCCAACATTTCCTTTAGCACGCATGAGATTGGTAAGCTCAAATAGACAGTCACCAAAGCTATGATCACTAGAGTTCATCTTACTCAAGGCAATAGACTTATGGAGAATTTTGTCTAAATTTTTCAAGGAATAATCTGGAAATCGTTCCTCAAGAAATCTCCATATGGTGTAGGCACACTTGAGAGTAGGCAAACATCTAATCAAGTTTCTAGGCAAGCCTCTAATGATGAGCTCAATAGTTCTAAGATTGCGAATCATGTCAATATCTTCATCTAGGGTAGGGTGCAAAGGATCAATATGAGGTGCACAAGGGCTATTAATGTACTTGTTCAAATGATATTCATTGAAAATCTCAAGCATTTCATTTTTCCACTCATGAAAATACTCTCCATCAAGAATAGGCACTCTATGTCTAAGACTTCCCAAAGTAGAGACATCCATCTTCCTCCAATGGTGTTTAAACCAAGGCAATGGAGACCAAATCTCTGATACCAATTGAAAGGATCGAGAAGAGGTGTCTAGAGGGGGGTGATTAGACACTAAGTGCCAAAAGTTGCAGTTTTTAATATTCTTAAGTTTAAGTGGAGTTTAAGCACAAGTTTAACAAACACAATACATATCAAGCAAGCATGCAATGAGTATATGAGCAGCGGAAAGTAAAGCATGCAACTTGCAAGAATGTAAAGGGAAGGGTTTGGAGTATTCAAACGCAATTGGAGACACGGATGTTTTTGTCGTGGTTCCGATAGATGGTGCTATCGTACATCCACGTTGATGGAGACTTCAACCCACGGAGGGTAACGGTTGCGCGAGTCCACGGAGGGCTCCACCCACGAAGGGTCCACGAAGAAGCAACCTTGTCTATTCCATCACGGCCGTCGCCCACGAAGGACTTGCCTCACTAGCGGTAGATCTTCACGAAGTAGGCGATCTCCTTGCCCTTACAAACTCCTTGGTTCAACTCCACAATCTTGTTGGAGGCTCCCAAGTGACACCTAGCCAATCTAGGAGACACCACTCTCCAAGAAGTAACAAATGGTGTGTTGATGATGAACTCCTTGCTCTTGTGCTTCAAATGATAGTCTCCCCAACACTCAACTCTCTCTCACAGGATTTGGATTTGGTGGAAAGAAGATTTGAGTGGAAAGCAACTTGGGAAAGGCTAGAGATCAAGATTCATATGGTTGGAATGGAATATCTTGACCTCAACACAAGTGTAGGTGGTTCTCTCTCAGAAAATGTGTATTGGAAGTGTAGGTATGTTCTGATGGCTCTCTCCACGAATGAAGAGTGGGTGGAGGGGTATATATAGCCTCCACACAAAATCTAACCGTTACACACAATTTGCCAAACTCGGTGGGACCGAATGGTTAAACTCGGTCGGACCGATTCAGCAAACCTAGTGACCGTTAGGATTTTCGGTGGGACTGAGATGCAACTCGGTAGGACCGATATGGTTAGGGTTAGGGCATAACGTAATCTCGGTGTGACCGATTACACAAACTCGGTGGGACCGATTTTGGTAATAAGCTAACCAGAGAGTTGGTCAGGCAAACTCGGTGAGACCGATTACACAAACTCGGTGGGACCGATTTTGGTAATAAGCTAACCAGAGGGTTTGCATTGTAATCTCGGTAGTACCGATTGCTCAAACTCGGTGAGACCGATTTTGGTAATGGACATACACAGAGAGATTACAATCCCATCTCGGTGAGACCGAGATCCCTATCGGTGAAACCGATTTGCTAGGGTTTGTGGCAGTGGCTATGACATCTGAAACTCGGTGGCGCCGGATAGATAGAATCGGTGGGGCCGAGTTTGACTTTTGGTTTAGGTCATATGTGGATGTGGGAAGGTAGTTGAGGGTTTTGGAGCATATCACTAAGCACTTTGAGCAAGCAAGCCATTAAGCAACACCTCATCCCCTCTTGATAGTATTGGCTTTTCCTATAGACTCAATGTGATCTTGGATCACTAAAATAGAAAATGTAGAGTCTTGATCTTGAAGCTTGAGCCAATCCTTTGTCCTTAGCATCTTGAAGGGGTTCCACATCCTCTAGTCCATGCCACTCCATTGTTGAACTTATCTGAAACATACTAGGTAAAAGTGTTAGTCCAACAAGAGATATGTTGACATTAATTACCAAAACCACCCAGGGAGCACTTGTGCTTTCAATCTCCCCCTTTTTGGTAATTGATGACAACATACATCAAAGCTTTAGATAAAGATATAGAGAATAGCAAGTAAAGCTTTGGAAAGACATGTAACATGCATAGGCTCCCCCTACATGTATGCAATCATGTGAATATTGAATATAGGAGCATGTGAATGCGTAAACATGACAGAGTAAGCAATGTGTTACATGTATCTTGGCTATATGCATCAGAGCAAATGATGTGAATGTGAGAAATGTACCTTCATGCTCATGAGTCCTTCTTGCAAACAGTATGTACATCAGCAAGAACTTCTCATTCACATGACTGTGATGCATATACTTACCTTGTGGTCTTGAGTTGGCTTAGGATGGGATGAACCTGCGCAAACAAGGTTAAATAACACAGATACACCTACTGACCAGAGCAAGCAAGAGAAACCACAAGAGAACCAAGACTGGGATGACATGTAGAGTGAGTACTAAGTACCACATTGGATATAGACATGTCCCCAAAGGTAAAGATATGCAATAAAATCAGAGATTTCCTTCCCTTAGATGTCTTGCTCCCCCTGAATCTGCATGGGATATTGGGAGAAGATAGGGAACAGAAAATCAGAGCAACAAAAAGGAAACAACAGAGCTTGAGCTAAAGCAAGCAACCAAACATGTCTTTCCCCTCTTAAAGACATGTGACATCTCTCCTCTTGAACACCAAGCATCTGGGGTCTTTGATGATTTTACTTTCTCCTAGTTGAGAAACTCTCTCCCCCTGAGTATTCTCTCTTTCTCCCCCTATAGGAAGGATTAAGCTTTGATGTGATCTCTCTCTCCCCCTTTGACATCAATTTCCAAGAAGGGCTCTTCTGGACATGTGATACAAATGGGTTGGTCCTTGAGTCACAGAGCAAAGCGGCATGTCTAATATGATGCTGGTAGAGGACAAGAATCATTGAGTGGAGCTGGAGCAAACAGAAATCAGGAATAAGTGGCAAGTTGGTTTTCCTGTGATGGAATCGGTGACTCCGAGTTGTGTGCTTCAGTTGCACCGAAAGATTTAGATTGGGACGAAGAGAACAAACCGGTGTGACCGAGTTCATCTAGAGTGAAACCACTTGTCACCTCAGCTCACTAGACAAGTAAGATCTCACAAGGATATGCAAGGAATTTACTGAAAGATTTGCAATGAATTGGATGCAGAAAATGCAGAACAAAAAGGAAAGAAAAGAAACTAAAAGTTCTAGATGAAGTTTTTTTTTGAAAGGGGAAACAAATATGCAAATGCAAAAGCACGGAGAAACACTAGAGAACTTCATCTAGAAATGGTCGGTGACAAAGTCACCTATGTTAGAGTATATTGACTTAGGAGTCAAGTGAGAGCACTTGATCATAGGTCATACTCATCGTTTAAGCTCAAAATGGGGTTACCATTTTTCGTTTAAGCATCTTGATGTATTCACATCTTGTCGAGTTGCTTTGGCTCATGACTTGGAGTAAAGCTTCTCTAAGATGGAATAACATACCTTGGGTGGTGGTGTTGATCTTGATCATATAGTTGAACTTCTGTGGGTTGCTCAAGGTTGATGTAGTTCATCAAGAGTTGGGAGCACCACTTGGAGTTTGAGTTCATCTACCTACATGGGTTAGCTTTGCAAGGAAGAGCACTTGTGTATCCAAAATGACAATCATGAGACTCAACATAGAATTTGCCAAAGGATATGTTTGAATGGTTTCGTGCTTCCTTGTCTTCAACCACCATTGTGTAGAGACTTGGTGATGTAGAGATTGCTCAAGATGTGAGTGAGTTGCAATCTCATAGATTTAGATTCAACCAAGTACCTACACGGGTTAGATAACATGCAAGGTACAAATATATCCAAGACATATGAATAGCATCATAAGAGAAATATCGAGGATTAGTCATAGGCTCATGCCCCGCATGTATCAAATGGAGTTCCTACTCCAAGTTTGAAGCATCAATGATGTTCAATTCACCTCTCAACCTGCAAAACACTTTCTCATCAAGTGGTTTAGTGAATATATCCGCCAATTGCTTATCGGTGCGAACATGCTTAAGGTTAATGTCCCCTTTTGCAACATGATCTCGAATGAAATGATGACGAACTTCAATATGCTTAGTTCGAGAATGTTGCACGGGATTGTGAGCAATCTTAATAGCACTTTCATTGTCACATAGCAATGGAACATGTTTCACATATATCCCATAATCTTTAAGAGTTTGGGTCATCCAAAGTAATTGAGCACAACATGAACCAGCGGCAATGTATTCCGCTTCGGCGGTGGATAAGGATACCGAGTTTTGTTTCTTGGAAGACCAAGACACAAGAGATCTACCAAGGAATTGACAAGTACCCGAAGTGGATTTTCTATCAACCTTGTCTCCGGCATAGTCCGAATCGGAGTAGCCAACAAGATCAAAAGAGGACCTCTTAGGATACCAAATGCCAAAATTTGGTGTATGGATTAGGTATCTCACTATCCTTTTCACAGCCTTAAGATGACATTCTTTAGGAGCAGCTTGATATCGTGCACACATGCACACACTTAGCATAATATCGGGACGAGAGGCACATAGATATAACAATGAACCAATCATAGAGCGATAAACCTTTTGATCAACCGGTTCACCATCTTTGGTCAAATCAAGATGTCCACTAGTAGGCATGGGTGTAGTCATACCTTTGCATTCTTGCATATTGAACTTCTTGAATAAGTCCTTGGTGTACTTCGTTTGAGAGACAAAGGTACCTTCCTTAGTTTGCTTGATTTGCAAACCGAGAAAGAATTTGAGTTCACTCATCATAGACATCTCAAACTTCTCCGACATTAGCTTTCCAAACTTCTCACTAAAATGAGGGTTAGTTGAACCAAATATGATATCATCAACATAAATTTGGCACACAAATAGTTCTCCATTAACCCTTTTAGTAAAAAGAGTAGAATCAATTTTACCAATTTCAAAGCCTTTTTCAATAAGGAACTTGGTCAAGCATTTATACCATGCTCTAGGAGCTTGTTTAAGACCATAAAGGGCTTTGTGAAGTTTGTAAACATGATTAGGTTTCTTAGGATTGACGAAGCCGGGAGGTTGCTTAACATAAACTTCTTCCTCAATTTTGCCATTTAGAAAAGCACTTTTAATGTCCATTTGGTACAAGGTGATATCATGGTGATTAGCATAAGCAAGTAAGATGCGAATGGACTCAAGTCTAGCAACGGGAGCATATGTCTCACCATAGTCCATACCTTCAACTTGTGTGTAGCCTTGGGCGACGAGACGTGCTTTGTTGCGAACCACTTGTCCATCTTCATCTTGCTTGTTGCGAAACACCCATTTGGTACCAATGATGTTGTGGTTGTTGTCGGGCTTCTCGACCAATGTCCACACTTGATTTCTCTCAAAGTTGTGTAGCTCTTCATGCATAGCGTTTATCCAGTCCGGATCCTCCAATGCTTCTTCAACCTTCATAGGTTCAATGCTAGAGATGAATGAGTAATGTTCACAAAAGTTAGCTAAACGAGTTTTAGAGCGAGTGATTCTCCCGGTTTGGATATCATTGTAGATTTGCTCGACGGGATGATCCTTAGCAATTCTTGCTCGAACTCGTGAAAGCTTTTGCTTGGGTCGGGGTGGAACATCCTCTTCATCTTGTGCTTCTTCTTGGCCTTCTTCATTGTTGACGTTGTCGTTCTCTTGTCGTGGTGGAGAAGGAGGTTGTTGATGTTCATCTTGGTGCGCTTCCTCGTTTTCTTCATCTTGGCGTGTCCCACTTGTGGATGCTTCCGTATCAACTCTTGGTTCACCTTGTCGTGAGGTAGAAGCTTCCACTTGGACGGACGAGGTACTCTCCTTCACTTCCGTTGGACGAATCTTGCCAATGGACAAGTCTTGAATTGCTTCTGAAGGGTCTTTGTCTCCTACATCAATTGGCAATTGCTCTACTTGCGAGCCGTTAGATTCATCAAACTTCACATCTACCGTCTCTTCAACCTTTTGGGTGAAATTGTTGTAGACACGGTAAGTGTGAGAGTTTGAGCCATAACCAAGTAGGAAACCTTCATGAGATTTAGGAGCAAATTTAGAACGACGATGCTTATCAAGAATGTAGCACTTTGAGCCGAATACTCGAAAGTATCCAACTTGGGGTTTGTTACCGGTGAGGAGCTCGTATGCCGTCTTGCCGAGTAGCTTGTGAAGATACAAGCGATTTGTTGCATGACAAGCTGTCTCAACCGCTTCCGCCCAAAAGTGCTTTGGCGTTTTGTACTCATCAAGCATCGTTCTTGCCATCTCAATAAGAGTCCGGTTCTTCCTTTCAACAACTCCATTTTGTTGAGGTGTGTACGTAGCCGAGAACTCGTGTGAAATCCCTTCTTCGTCAAGAAAGGTGTCCACATTTGCATTCTTGAACTCCGTTCCGTTGTCGCTCCGAACCTTCTTGATCTTCACGTCAAACTGATTTTGGGCCTTCCTAGCGAAGTTTTTGAAGATCTTTTGGACCTGCGATTTGTCATCAAGAAAGAACACCCACGTAAATCTTGAAAAATCATCAACTATGACTAGACCAAATGAGTTACCACCGAGACTCTTGTAGGCATTTGGACCAAAGAGATCCATGTGAAGTAGCTCGAGTGGTCTTCTTGTGGTCATGATGTTCTTCGCGTGGTGACTTCCTCCAACTTGTTTCCCTGCTTGACAAGCACTACAAAGTCTATCCTTGTCAAATATGACATCTTTTATTCCAAGGATATGATCACCTTTAATAAGCTTATCAAGATTTCGCATACCAACATGACCTAGTCTTCTATGCCACAACCAGCCTTTAGAAGATTTGGTAATTAAGCAAGTTCTAGGTTGAGCCTTTTTAGTGAAATCAACAATGTAAAGATCTCCTCTACGTATACCGGTAAAGACCATTTTATGATTGTCTCTACGAAACACTTGGCAATCTACTTCAGTGAATAAGACATTGAAACCGAAATCCGCAAGTCTAGAAACTGAAAGTAAATTGTATCCAAGGGATTCAACGAGCATGACATTTTGTATGGAGCTATCATGTGAGATGGCCACCTTACCAAGGCCAACCACCTTACCCTTTGAATTATCACCAAAAGTGACATATTTTCGAGGGTCGTCGTTCTTAGCAAGCTCACAAAACATATCTTTATCTCCGGTCATATGATCAGTACATCCACTATCAAGGACCCATTCCTTTCCTCCAGCCATGTAGCCGCGAAGATTTGCCATAAGACCAAAATGCCTCATTGCATCATCAAGATCATAGTCACTATCATCATCTTCATCATAGTATCCATGTTCAACATCATCTTGTGATTGATCAATTCCTAGAGAGGGTAATTCATTAGATAAATGATCATCACAATGGTTACCTTTATGAATTCTAATAGCATCGGATATGATATCGCTAATGATTCCAACATTTCCCTTAGCACGCATGAGATTGGTAAGCTCAAATAGACAGTCACCAAAGCTAGGATCACTAGAGTTCATCTTACTCAAGGCAATAGACTTATGGAGAATTTTGTCTAAATTTTTCAAGGAATAATCTGGAAATCGTTCCTCAAAAAATCTCCATATGGTGTAGGCACACTTGAGAGTAGGCAAACATCTAATCAAGTTTCTAGGCAAGCCTCTGATGATGAGCTCAACAGTTCTAAGATTGCGAATCATGTCAATATCTTCATCTAGGGTAGGGTGCAAAGGATCAACATGAGGTGCACAAGGGTTAGTAATGTACTTGTTCAAATGATATTCATTGAAAATCTCAAGCATTTCATTTTTCCACTCATGAAAATACTCTCCATCAAGAATAGGCACTCTGTGTCTAAGACTCCCCAAAGTAGACACATCCATCTTCCTCCAATGGTGTTTAAACTAAGACAATGGAGACCAAAGCTCTGATACCAATTGAAAGGATCGAGAAGAGGTGTCTAGAGGGGGTGATTAGACACTAAGTGGCAAAAATTGCAGTTTTTAATATTCTTAAGTTTAAGTGGAGTTTAAGCACAAGTTTAACAAACACAATACATATCAAGCAAGCATGCAATGAGTATATGAGCAGCGAAAAGTAAAGCATGCAACTTGCAAGAATGTAAAGGGAAGGGTTTGGAGTATTCAAACTCAATTGGAGACACAAATGTTTTTGTCGTGGTTCCGATAGGTGGTGCTATCGTACATCCACGTTGATGGAGACTTCAACCCACGAAGGGTAACGGTTGCGCGAGTCCACAGAGGGCTCCACCCACGAAGGGTCCACAAAGAAGCAACCTTGTCTATTCCATCACGACCGTCGCCCACGAAGGACTTGCCTCACTAGCGGTAGATCTTCACGAAGTAGGAGATCTCCTTGCCCTTACAAACTCCTTGGTTCAACTCCACATTCTTGTCGGAGGCTCCCAAGTGACACCTAGCCAATCTAGGAGACACCACTCTCCAAGAAGTAACAAATGGTGTGTTGATGATGAACTCCTTGCTCTTGTGCTTCAAATGATAGTCTCCCCAACACTCAACTCTCTCTCACAGGATTTGGATTTGGTGGAAAGAAGATTTGAGTGGAAAGCAACTTGGGAAAGTCTAGAGATCAAGATTCATATGGTTGGAATGGAATATCTTGACCTCAACACAAGTGTAGGTGGTTCTCTCTCAGAAAATGTGTATTGGAAGTGTAGGTATGTTCTGATGGCTCTCTCCACGAATGAAGAGTGGGTGGAGGGGTATATATAGCCTTCACACAAAATCTAACTGTTACACACAATTTGCCAAACTCGGTGGGACCGAATGGTTAAACTCGGTCGGACCGATTCAGCAAACCTAGTGACCGTTAGGATTTTCAGTGGGACTGAGATGCAACTCGGTAGGACCGATATGGTTAGGGTTAGGGCATAACGTAATATTGGTGTGACCGATTACACAAACTCGGTGGGACCGATTTTGGTAATAAGCTAACTAGAGAGTTGGTCAGGCAAACTCGGTGAGACCGATTACACAAACTCGGTGGGACCAATTTTGGTAATAAGCTAACCAGAGGGTTTGCATTGTAATCTTGGTAGTACCGATTGCTCAAACTCGGTGAGACCGATTTTGGTAATGGACATACACAGAGAGATTACAATCCCATCTCGGTGAGGCCGAGATCCCTATCGGTGAAACCGATTTGCTAGGGTTTGTGGCAGTGGCTATGACATCTGAAACTCGATGGCGCCGGATAGATAGAATCAGTGGGGCCGAGTTTGACTTTTGGTTTAGGTCATATGTGGATGTGGGAAGGTAGTTGAGGGTTTTGGAGCATATCACTAAGCACTTTGAGCAAGCAAGCCATTAAGCAACACCTCATCCCCTCTTGATAGTATTGGCTTTTCCTATAGACTCAATGTGATCTTGGATCACTAAAATAGAAAATCTAGAGTCTTGATCTTGAAGCTTGAGCCAATCCTTTGTCCTTAGCATCTTGAAGGGGTTCCACATCCTCTAGTCCATGTCACTCCATTGTTGAACTTATCTGAAACATACTAGGTAAAAGTGTTAGTCCAACAAGAGATATGTTGACATTAATTACCAAAACCACCCAGGGAGCACTTGTGCTTTCAGGATGAGCAATACTCTATCTCTCAAATGAGCTAAACCAATGCTAACCCTAGCTAGGATGAATGGGGGTCTATTTATAGTCTAAGTGCAAATGGGGGCGAAGTGAAGGGGTACATGGGCCTCGGGCCCGAACACTGTGCGCAGACAGGTACCGGACGTCTGCTGGGGACCGGTCGTCTGGTGTCTCAGGAGCTGCCGGACGTTCGGTGTCCTCCAGTCGTCCGCTGGTTCCGCTCTGTGATGGGGGTGCCGGACGTCCGGAAACGTCGGTCTTCCGCTGACTTTGGTTCGGGTGCAGGTGCGTCGGTCGTCTGGTCCGGACCGGATGTCTGCTCGTTTGCTTCGGGTGTGGGGGCACCGGTCGTCCGGTCTGGACCGGACATCCGCTGGCTGGGACTCGGCTGATGCTTCAGGCGCCGGACGTTCGGTCCCGGCCGGTCGTCCAGTGGTTGGGACTTTTCCGGCAGCCCTTCTTCTTCTCCGTCTTCTCGTCCATCTTCCTCTTCTTCTTGTCCGTGCTCCTTAGCTTCTCCATTGTACCTGAGTATGCACAAAGTATCCATATGAGGTAGTAGCCATGCTTCATGTGCATCAAAGTGGAATTGTGAGAGGAGAGATGTCACCTCGGTTTCAAGGGCTCTTGCACGTGATCGAGTCATGGGTCCAGTAGGCAGTTGATGAGACAATGGTAGGTCCATGGGGATGACCTTGGGATGCTCCGCATCATCTCCCCTCCCTTGGGGAAGATCCATCCTCGGATCAAAATCTTCATCACCATGGAAGGGAGAGAGATCTTTGACGTTGAAGATGTCGCTCACGTTGTACTTGTCGCGCGGGAGGTCGATCTTGTAAGCGTTGTCGTTGTAGCGTGCAAGCACCTTGAAGGGTCCATCCGCTCATGGTCGAAGCTTGGATTTGTGTTCTTGTGGGAAGCGGTCCTTGTGAAGGTGTAGCCACACTCGATCACCAATGTTGAAGACCATAGGTCGCTTGTTGAAGTTGAGCTTGGTCGCAAGGCGTTGAACTTGGCGCTCGATGGTGTTTCTTGTATCTTCATGCATCTTCTTGAGATGTGTCACACGCGCACTTGCGTCCAAATTGATGCGCTCTTGGAGTGGTAGAGGAAGAATGTCCAATGGTGACAATGGGTTGAATCCATAAACGACCTCGAAAGGCGACTTGCCGGTTGTTGAGTGTCTTGCTCGGTTGTAGGCGAACTCGGCGATAGGTAGGCACTCCTCCCACTCCTTGATGTTCTTATTGATGAGTACTCGAAGTAGAGTGGAGAGTGTGCGGTTTTTCACCTCCGTTTGGCCGTCGGTTTGAGGATGGTACGCCGTGGAGAAGAGTAGCTTGATTCCGAGCTTGGCGCATAAGGTCTTCCAGAAGTAACTCAAGAACTTGACGTTGCGGTCCGAGACGATAGTCTTTGGCACACCATGTAGACGCAATATTTCCCTACAAAAGAGATTAGCAACATGTGAAGCATCGTCTATCTTGTTACAAGGAATAAAATGTGCCATTTTTGAGAAACGGTCCACAACGACAAATATAGAATCTTTCCAATTGCGAGTCCAAGGCAAACCAAGTACGAAGTCCATGCTAATGTCTTCCCATGGTTGGTATGGAATCGGTAGAGGCATATAGAGACCATGAGATTGAGCTTTGGACTTAGCTTTGCGGCATGTCGAACATCGGTTGGTGAAGCGATTGACGTCCCGAAACATCTTTGGCCAAAAGTAGCTCTTCGAGAGCGTGGCAAACGTCTTGTCGCGTCCGAAATGTCCCATTAAGCCTCCTCCATGTGATTCCTGCAAAATCAACAAACAAAGGGACGGCTTGGGGATGCAAAGTTTGTTAGCTCTCATAAGATAGTCGTGTTTGATGTAATAGCGTTCCCATGATGTATGCGACAAACACTTGGCATAAGGAGTGGCAAAAGTTTCGTCATGCGCATACAATTCTTTGATATGCTCTAAGCCAATGACATCTAACTCAAGTTGCGTGACTAGCATGCATATGCGAGAAAGAGCATCCACGACGATGTTTTCTTTACCCTTGATGTACTTGATGACACAGGGAAAATACTCAATGAATTCACTCCATTTAGCATGACGCTTGTTCAACTTAGTTTGACCCTTGAGATACTTGAGGGTCTGATGATCGGTATGAATGATAAACTCATGGGGACGAAGGTAATGTTCCCATTCATGTAAAACGCGGACTAAAGCATATAGCTCTTTGTCATAGATGGGATAGTTGAGTGGTGCTCCGGAAAGTTTCTCACTAAAGTAAGTTGTGGGGCGCTTCTCTTGTGTTAACACACCTCATATGCCATTACCGCTAGCATCGCAATGAATCTCAAAAGGCTTGTCGAAGTTGGGTAAAGCAAGCACGGGAGCATGAGTAAGCAAATTCTTAAGCTCATTGAATGCGGTATCTTGGGATGGTCCCCAAATAAACGGCGCATTCTTCTTGCTCAAAGCATGCAAAGGCGAAGCAATGGTGCTAAAATCCTTCACAAAGCGACGATAGAAACCCGCAAGACCAAGAAAACTACGCACTTGATGCAAGTTGGTTGGTTTCGGCCAAGTCTTAATAGCATTGATCTTGGACTCATCTACATGAACACCCTTAGAAGAGACCACAAAACCCAAGAAAACGAGCTTATCAACACCAAAAAGGAAATTCTCCATATTAGCATAGATATGCTCTTTCCTAAGAGTTTGCAAAATGGTGCGGACATGGGTGACATGCTCTTGGATAGATTTGCTAAACACAAGAATGTCATCGAAGTAAACCACAACAAATATACCAATGTAAGGGTGAAAGACATGATTCATAAGGCGCATAAAAGTGCCTGGTGCTTCCGAGAGACCCATAGGCATGACTAACCACTCATACAAACCAAACTTGGTTTTGAATGTGGTTTTCCATTCATCACCCTCTTGTATGCGGATTTGATAGTAACCACTCTTAAGATCAATTTTGGAAAATAGAGTGGCACCACTAAGCTCATCTAGCATATCATCTAGGCGTGGAATGGGATACCTATAACGAACGGTGATAGCATTGATAGGTCTACAATCGGAGCACGTGCAAAAGCTACCGTCACGTTTTGGCACAAGAATGACCGCTACGGCACAAGGGCTCAAACTTTCACGCACATGACCATGGTCTATGAGATGCTTTACTTGCCTTTGAATTTCTTTGGTTTCTTCGGGGTTGACGCGGTAGGGAGCTTTATTCGAAAGCGGTGCTCCGGGGATGAGGTCGATGCGGTGCTCAATGCCTCGTAGTGGAGGTAGTCCCGGAGGGAGATCATCGGGGAAAACATCTTAAAATTCCTACAAAAGAGAAGACAACACTAGAGGAAGAGTGTGAGAAGTGTTAGTTTTTGGTGTATTGTCCTTGCACACGAGGTAGTGTAGGACACTAGATGGGTTCTCACACACTTCTCTCATCTCACGTTTGGTGGCAAATAGAACTAGGTTCTTATTTTCGCTCATCATGGAGGCACTCAAATTGGGCTTGTGGCGCTCACTCTCTTTTTGGTGGCTCACTCTCTCACCATTCTCTCCATGATGGGTGTCTTTCTTATCGGCGATCACTTGGCTTGGAGACATGGGTCGTAACACAAACTCCTTTCCTTGCATCTTGAAGCTATAGTGGTTTGTACGCCCATTGTGGACGACTCCTCTATCGAATTGCCATGGCCGTCCAAGTAGAAGATGGCAAACGGTCATTGGGATGACGTCGCACTCCAAGGTGTCTTCGTAGGCGCCGATTTTGAAGGAGACTTGTACTCGGTGCTCGACTTGGATAGTGTCGGAGTCACTAAGCCATTGCACTTTGTATGGATGTGGATGCTTCGTCTTGGGCAATTGGAGCTTGGAGCAAAGTTCTTCACTTGCGAGATTGTGACAACTCCCTCCATCGATGATGACCTTGACGGATCGTCCATTGATGTCGGCCTTGGTGTGGAATATGGTGCATCTTTGGTCTTCTTCTTGGTGATGTTGGAGAGTCAAGACTTTGGAGACAACAAGTGCGGGACTTGAGTCTTCATCACAAAATACTTGTTCTTCATTGTTCACTTGGCGGTGCATCGCGACTTGCTCAAGGGCTTCCATTTCTCCTTCGCTCATGGAATCATAAGTGCCATCATCGTTGAAGATCATGGTGTGCTTGTTGGTGCACTCATAGGACTTGTGGCCTCGGCCTCCGCAAGTGAAACACTTGAGGGAACTCATCTTGACGGTCTCATTGGTTGGGGTTGCTGATGATGAAGCTCTCGGCTTGAAGTTGCTTGTAGTAGGTGAAGCTTTCTTGGAAGTCGACTTGTCGATGTTGGAAGTAGACGGTCTTGTAGTCGGTGTTGGAGTCGTTGAAGCTTGGTTATTGGAGAAGCCGTAGGACTTGGATGAGAACTTGGCATACTTGAAATCATCTTTCACTTGTCGTTCCACTTTGGTAGCTTGGTGCATGAGCTCGATAAGATTTGAGTAGGGTTGGAAGTCGGCGATCTTCTTGATAGGATGATTGAGTCCATTCAAGAAACGTGCCATAGTTTTCTCATCATCTTCCGTCACATTGGCTCTTATCATTGCAATCTCCATCTCCTTGTAGTATTCTTCAACGCTCTTGGTTCCTTGTTTGAGTTGTTGGAGTTTCTTGAAGAGGTCGCGGTTGTAGTAGGTAGGTACGAAGCATGCTCTCATTACATCCTTCATTTGTTCCCAAGTAGTGATGGGTTGATCACCTCTTGCCTCGCGGCGTTCAATGACTTGTTCCCACCAAATGAGGACATAGTCTTGGAACTCAAGGGATGCCATCGCGATCTTCTTCTCTTCTTCATAATTGTGCAAACGGAAGATCTTGTCAACTTTCAATGCCCATGAAAGGTATTCTTCGGGATCGTTGCTTCCGTTAAACTTGGGCATGGTGAACTTGAGCTTGCCATAGCATTGCTCTTCATTGTGTTGGGGTCGGGGATGATGACGCCCATGTTGTAGATGATTGTCCAACTCGTGGTGCTCTTGACGCGGAGGGTTGTCAACCTTGTGTTGCTCTTGTCGCGGAGGATTCCCATTGTTTTCATGCTCTTGATGAACTTGATGGTCTTGGCGAGCTTGTGGAGGAACACGTCGAGCTCGAGGGGGAACTAGACGATGCAGGCGATCTTGAAATCGTCGTTCATGAAGTTCTTCGCGAAGTGCTTCCTCTTGTTCACGTGCTTGTCGGCCTCGGCCGGCAACGGCTCGACTCGCATCACGTAGAGCTTGTTGCGCCTCAAGTGCTTGAGCGTCACGGAGTTGTTGTTCTTGACGTTGAGCCTCGACATTTTGTGCATTTTGGTGCAGACGCGGGCATTCTTCCTCTTCATGTTGGCATTGTTGTTGCCGTTCTTGAGCTAGCGCAAAGGCTTCTTCGGCTTGACGTTGTCGGCGCTCTTGAGAGTCGGTGTCCCGAAGCGGATTAAGGTTTGCTTGATGGTCGGTGCGCGCGGCTCGACGAAGAGTGTTCGATGTTGGTGTACTTGAGTCGGAATGGCGACTTGAGCGGCTCCTTCTTGAAGTGGAAGAAGAGCGGTTGAGCAACAAAGCGCGAATCTCGTCCATCCTTGCGTCATTCTCTTGCTTGTGATCGTCTAGCTTGTGGTCGAAGTAGTCCTTTGTACGTTGCTCGGAAAGTCGCAAGTCGGCGGCAAGGTTGTTGATGCGTTCACTCATAGCTTGTTGCTCTTGATGCAAAGCATGTTGTGCACCAAAGAGGTGACTCTTGGTGACGAAGGAGTTCATGTCGTCGTATTGATCCATGAAGAGTGGGTTGGTTGAAGTACTTGGCCTATCCATCATTCCAAGAGAAGTGTGAGTGGTATAAAGAGAAGAACGAATACCAAATGTACCTTGACCGAAGTTGAAAGTGAATCGATGATCACTCCAATGTAGGACAAGGAAATAGCCCAATTGGTACGAATTCTCGTCGGTTTCTCACACCTACACAAGTAAAAGCTTATGGTGGAGCTTGGTTAGGATGGTGGCACAATTTTTAATGTGAATGTAAGCAAGATTCAATAATGTTGGAGAAGATTCGCAAGATGCAATGTAACAAGTAGACCAAACATATACGGTACACGGAAACACACACGCAAAAAGATAAGTGGGGTTGTGTAACCAATGATGAGCCAAAATGTGGTATCCACAAAAATGCTCTTGTTGCACAACACTAGAGAGACACTAGCACAATTGCACGATAGGCGGATACAAGAACTTGTGCACAACCTACTTAGCAAAAATGCAACGACTTCTATCCCAAATATGTTTTATGCAAGGTGTTTCTATGATATGATCCAAGATGATCGAGCATGAAAATCTTAATGTTGTATGATGCGATGGTTCTTGCTTAAAAGCTCTTTGCTTATCTTTCTTCTTTGCTTAAAAGCTTGGTTGGCTCTTTGATGTTTGAGCTCTTTTCTCATGCAATGCTTGACGAACCAAGATAGCAAGTGAGTATGCGATGAAAACTTTGTGACACAAGAGATGATACCAATATAGGCAACAATGATGTATGTATGTATGCTATGGGAACTATGATCACTAAAGTGCACAAGTCTCGTTGCCGGCAATACTCAATGGCTAGTCTCGATGGGTAAGCAACGCAAAGGAGTAAGGCGATGATGGCTATCAATGTAATGACAAGAGTGATATGTCCAATATCAAGATGAAGTTACCGGTCTTGCTTCCAGTATGGTGTCAAAATGGTGGCACGAATACCAAGTCGAAGTCGAGGTGGTCGTTGTTGATGACGCGTCCGTGGCGAAGATGAGCGGCGGTGATGTCGATGTCGAACCGTACCTAGATAGCCAAAACACAAAAGGATACGTTACCACAACTCAAATTCTCAAAACCAAAGATGACCAAAATCGTCAGAGTAGGTAGCGGTTAAGTGGTGGTGTGGGTTGGGATATTGGAACGGTTTGCGGAAGTTGGAGGTGGTGTAGCAGATGATGTGGTGGAAGTAGCGGTCTTCCAGAAGTAGACGGATGTCCGGTCGCCGGTCGTCCGGTAAGGTCGGACGTCTGGTGCTTCCTGGGTCGCCGGACGTCCGGTGAAGTGACGGTCGTCCGGTGGTTGGGGTCAACGCGAAATTTCAGATCCGGGCGGTGATTTTGGGGATTCTGGGAGGGATTTCGAGGTGGAGATGGTGGGGGAAGGCTAGATCCACTTGCAACACAACAAATTCACGGATCAAAACCAACAAAACATCATCAAAACTCACAAAACACAAGAAAAATTTTAGGGCTATTTTTGTGGGGATTTTCGGATTAGGACGAAAAACAACAAAATCAAGCTAGAAAAACGAAGAGGGGGGCTCCGAAATCGTGATCAACCTTGCTCATGATACCAAGATGATGTAGGCTAGAGACCCTAATCGCCCGATCTTTCACGAAAGGAGCGGATCCCGGGAAAAACACGAAGAACACGAGGATGAACGGAAGGAAAACACAAGAGGAAATCACTAAACCGACACGAATAAGTCACACATGGGCTAGATCCTCGAGTACATAGAACGATACATGAATCCATAGACAACTAGGGACGATACACGATAACCGGTTCTTCTCCGTGAGGAGGTCTTGAATCCACAAGGTGATCTTCCCTTAGAAAGGGGTCTTGAATCCAAGGTGGATCTTCTCCGAAGAGGGGCCGCGGTCTCTCTCGTGGAGTAGATCCGATATGGATGAGCAATGCTCTATCTCTCAAATGAGCTAAACCAATGCTAACCCTAGCTAGGATAAATGGGGGGTCTATTTATAGTCTAAGTGCAAATGGGGGCGAAGTGAAGGGGTACATGGGCCTCGGGCCCGAACACTGTGTGTAGACAGGTACCGGACGTCTGCTGGGGACCGGTCGTCCAGTGTCTCAGGAGCTGTCGGACGTCCGGTGTCCTCCGGTCGTCCGCTGGTTCCGCTCTGTGATGGGGGTGTCGGACGTCCGGAAACATCGGTCTTCCGCTGACTTTGGTTCGGGTGCAGGTGCGCCGGTCGTCCGGTCCAGACTGGACGTCCGCTCGTTTGCTTCGGGTGTTGGGGCACCGGTCGTCCGGTCTAGACCGGACGTCCGCTGGCTGGGACTCGGCTGATGCTTCAGGCGCCGGACGTCCGGTCCCGGCCGGTCGTCCGGTGGCTGGGACTTTTCCGGCAGCCCTTCTTCTTCTCCGTCTTCTCGCCCATCTTCCTCTTCTTCTTGTCCTTGCTCCTTAGCTTCTCCATTGTACATGAGTATGCACAAAGTATCCATATGAGGTAGTATCCATGCTTCATGTGCATCGAAGTGGAATTGTGAGAGGAGAGATGTCACCTCGGTTTCAAGGGCTCTTGCACGTGATCAAGTCATGGGTCTGGTAGGCACTTTATGAGACAATGGTAGGTCCATGGGGATGACCTTGGGATGCTCCGCATCAAGAATGGATAACCTTACTAAAATGGAAACTATAACAATAGGTCCTCCGGCCAGGTGTGCTAGGCATGACATCACCTTATTGGGTTAGATAAAGACCAATCTTATAACTCTTGGAAATATGTTCCAACCATCACATCTGACCGAGATCCAGATCTGATTGGTGTTAGGATACCTCAGACTTAGGATGCCTGAGAAAAAAAGGTGCAACACAAATTGATGAGATGACATAGTAAGATTCTCGGGAATTGAACTATGGAAGCGGGTTCCGAAACAAGATTTCATCATTAAACCAAGGAGAGGATGCGGAAGTGGCTAATGGACTCTGCGGCAATTCATCGGGGTTTCCAAAAGATGGATTTCTACAATTAACTGAACAAGGTGATGGCCTTGGATACACCGAAGTTTATAATGAGGTATGTTTGATGAGAACACCCTCAATTAAATATTGAACGAAAATGCACCTGGAAATATGGACCAAGTAGGACGATCAAAGTTAGAATGGTGATTCGATAATAAAACTATCGGCCATTCACTTCAAAACAATAGGGTTGCCAGAAGTTTTGAATTCACACATCATAGTTCATTTCCCAGTATTCCAGTTAGCAACAACAGGGGGGCAAAAAATTGAATGGAGATTGCGAGAAGTATTACCACATCAAGAATTCTTAAGAGGTGGAACAATTCTCACAACATCCTTGACGTAAGGATGGTAATACCTCAAGGTAGAACATAATACAAGCTGGATAGTAAGTTGCATCCATGACATGAACAAGTTTGTGATGAAAGTAAGGTAAGGATGATGTTGATGGTAACTCAATTTACCAAGGGATGAAGATGGTACTTATCACCACGAATTCGATTGATATCCTGTAAGGAGTCAAAATGTTGATGACGATCACGATACATTTGTCAAGAGGTTCCATGCAAATGTAATCGATCAGCGACGACATCAAGCAGAAGCAAGGGTGAAGCAAAGGGTTAATTGGAACCACGGATACGACACAAACTCGGAATCTAGCTTGATGTTCAAGGCGAAAAGATATGACGAGGAAGATCGACGTAAGTTCAGCTCATCGTCAAAAATTGTGCTCCGGGAAGAAGGATCAGTAGCACAGTTAAAATTTAGTAGGATAATGATATAGTCAATCAGGCTAGGGATGGCTTGAAGGATTATTAAACTCATAAGCAACAAAAAATTACTTAAGAGTTATAGAATCGGAGTGCGGAATAGACTCACTTATTGGTGTTCTTGAGTGATGATACGTCTCCAACGTATCTATAATTTTTGATTGCTCCATGCTATATTATCTACTCTTTTGGACATTATTGGGCTTTATTATCCACTTTTATATTATTTTTGGGACTAACCTATTAACTAGAGGCTCAGCCCAGAATTGTTGTTTTTTTGCCTATTTTAGGGTTTTGAAGAAAATGAATATCAAACGGAGTCCAAACAGAATGAAAACTTCGGGAACGTGATTTTCTCACCGAACATGATCCAGGAGACTTGGACCCTACGTCAAGAAATAAAGGAGGAGGCCACGAGGTAGGGGGCGCGCCTACCCCCCTAGGCGCGCCCTCCACCCTCATGGACCCCATGTTGCTCCACCAACATACTCCTTCCTCCTATACATACCTACGTACCCCCAAACGATCAGATACGGAGCCAAAACCCTAATTCCACCACCGCAACTTTCTGTATCCACGAGATCCCATCTTGGGGCCTGTTCCGGAGCTCCGCCAGAGGGGGCATCCATCACGGAGGGCTTCTACATCAACACCATAGCCTCTCCAATGAAGTGTGAGTAGTTTACCTCAGACCTTCGGGTCCATAGTTATTAGCTAGATGGCTTCTTCTCTCTTTTTGGATCTCAATACAATGTTCTCCCCCTCTCTTGTGGAGATCTATTTGATGTAATCTTCTTTTTGCGGTGTGTTTGTTGAGACCGATGAATTGTGGGTTTATGATCAAGATTATCTATGAACAATATTTGAATCTTCTCTGAATTCTTTTATGTATGAGTGGTTATCTTTGCAAGTCTCTTCGAATTATCAGTTTGGTTTGGCCTACTAGATTGATCTTTCTTGCAATGGGAGAAGTGCTTAGCTTTGGGTTCAATCTTGCGGTGTCCTTTCCGAGTGACAGTAGGGGCAGCAAGGCACGTATTGTATTGTTGCCATCGAGGATAACAAGATGGGGTTTTATCATATTGCATGAATTTATCCCTCTAAATCATGTCATCTTGCTTAAGGCGTTACTCTGTTTTCATGAACTTAATACTCTAGATGCATGCTGGATAGCGGTCGATGAGTGGAGTAATAGTAGTAGATGCAAGCAGGAGTCGGTCTACTTGTCTCGGACGTGATGCCTATATACATGATCATACCTAGATATTCTCATAACTATGCTCAATTCTGTCAATTGCTTAATAGTAATTCATTCACACACCGTAAAATACTTATGCTCTTGAGAGAAGCCACTAGTGAAACCTATGGCCCCCGGGTCTATCTTCATCATATTAATCTTCCAATACTTAGTTATTTCCTTTGCTTTTTTACTTTGCTTTTATTTTACTTTGCATCTTTATCACAAAAATACCAAAAATATTATCTTATCATATCTATTAGATCTCACTCTCATAAGCGACCGTGAAGGGATTGACAACCCCTTATCGCGTTGGTTGCGAGGAGCTATTTGTTTTGTGCACGTACGAGGGACTCGCAGGTAACCCCCTACTGGATTGATACCTTGGTTCTCAAAAACAGAGGGAAATACTTACGCTACTTTGCTGCATCATCCTTTCCTCTTCAAGGAAATCCAACACAATGCTCAAGAGGTAGCAAGAAGAATTTCTAGCGCCGTTGCTGGGGAGGTTCACGCAAGTCAAGATTTGACTCCCGACAACAAGCCATTTCTGGCGCCGTTGTCGGGGAGGTCCGCGCAAGTCAAGATTTGACTCCCGACAACGAGGCATTTCTGGCGCCGTTGCCGGGGAGTCTACGCAAAAGTCAACATACCAAGTACCCATCACATACCTTTATCTCCCGCATTACATTATTTGCCATTTGCCTCTCGTTTTCCTCTCCCCCACTTCACCCTTGCCGTTTTATTCGCCCTCTCTCTCTCTATCCTCCCTCTCTATATATTTGCCTCTTTTCGCTCGCTTTCCCCTCGCCATGTCAGAACCAAAAAGAGTTGGGGGTTCTCTCCCAAGTTCTAGTGCTTTCGACAATCCTGCTATCTTATCTAAACTCATAAATCGGAATGCTATGGAACAAATTGCCGGAGTTATCATGAGAACCTTAGTAATTTTGATGAAGATGATTTTGGAATTTTTCGTTATTTACTTGATGAATCTTTGAAAGATGCTTGGGATAGGCTGTTAAGGATCCGGGCTAGCTATGTACCCCAATATCAAATTGAGGTTTACTTAAAAAGCTTTTATGTTGGGCTGCCCGCTTCGTTCAAACAAGTTTTAGATTCTATTTTCGAGGGGGGTTTTCTTGAAGGGGACCCCATAGATACCTATGAGAGGATGAAAACTATATTTGGGCACCCCATTAACGAGAAAGCGGAAATCACATCTCTTTTGCTTTCTTGCCAAAACGAATCTATTAAAGAGATAAAAGCTAGCCTAGATGCCAATTTCCATAACATTCTTAATATTTCTTATACCATTAATGGACATGTACTTTTTCAAAATAGAAATATTAATTCCATAGATAACAAGTTTGCTCTCTTTTTCCCTAAAACCAAAGATGGCAATACCTGGATCTATCCTTGCTTTTTATGCCTAGCTAGGGGCGTTAAACGATAGCGCTTGTTGGGAGGCAACCCAATTTTATTTTTATTCCTTGCTTTTTGATCCTGTTTAGTAATAAATAAATTATCTAGCCTCTGTTTTGGTTGTGTTTTTTGTGTTTAATTAGTGTTTTTTCCAAGTAGAACCGTTGGGAAGACTTGGGGAAAGTCTTGTTGAACTTGCTGTAAAAAACAGAAACTTTAGCGCTCACGAGAACTGATGTCATTTTTATTTGGAAAGTGATATTTAGTTAATTATTTTTGCATATGATTAATAGATAAATTACTCACTTCCAGCAATTTATTTTAGAATTTTTGGGGTTCCAGATCTTGCGCTAGCTACAGATTACTACAGACTGTTCTGTTTTTGACAGATTCTGTTTTTCGTGTGTTGTTTGCTTTTTTTTATGAATCTATGGCTAGTAAAATATTTTATAAACCATAGATAAGTTGGAATACAATAGCTTTAACAACAATATAAATAAATAATGAGTTCATTATAGTACCTTGAAGTGGTCTTTTGTTTTCTTTCGCTAACGGAGCTCACGAGATTTTCTACTTTAAGTTTTGTGTTGTGAAGTTTTCAAGTTTTGGGTAAAGATTTGATGGATTATGGAACAAGGAGTGGAAAGAGCCTAAGCTTGGGAATGCCCGTGGAACCCCCAAGATAATCTAAGGACACCTAAAAGACAAAGCTTGGGGATGCCCCGGAAGGCATCCCCTCTTTCGTCTACTTCTATCGGTAACTTTACTTGGAGCTATATTTTTATTCACCACATGATATGTGTTTTGCTTGGAGCATCTTGTATGATTTGAGTCTTTGCTTTTTAGTTTACCACAGTCATCCTTACTGTACACACCTTTTGAGAGAGCCATACATGATTTGGAATTTGTTAGAATACTCTATGTGCTTCACTTATATCTTTTTGAGTTATATAGTTTTGCTCTAGTACTTCACTTATATCTTTTACAGCACGGTGGTGGATTTGTTTTATAGAAACTATTGATCTCTCATGCTTCACTTAGATTATTTTGAGAGTCTTAAATAGCATGGTAATTTGCTTAAATAATCCTAATATGCTAGGTATTCAAGATTAGTAAAAAAATTCTTATGAGTGTTTTGAATACTAAGAGAAGTTTGATGCTTGATGATTGTTTTGAGATATGGAGGTAATAATATCAAAGTCATGCTAGTTGAGTAGTTGTGAATTTGAGAAATGCTTGTGTTGAAGTTGGCAAGTCCCGTAGTATGCACGTATGGTAAACGTTATGTAACAAATTTGAAACATGAGGTGTTCTTTGATTGTCCTCCTTATGAGTGGCGGTCGGGGACGAGCGATGGTCTTTTCCTACCAATCTATCCCCCTAGGAGCATGCGCGTAGTGCTTGGTTTTTGATGACTTGTAGATTTTTGCAATAAGTATGTGAGTTCTTTATGACTAATGTTGAGTCCATGGATTATACGCACTCTCACCCTTCCATCATTGCTAGCCTCTTCAGTACCATGCATTGCCCTTTCTCACATTGAGAGTTGGTGCAAACTTTGCCGGTGCATCCAAACCCCGTGATATGATACGCTCTTTCACACATAAACCTCCTTATATCTTCCTCAAAACAGCCACCATACCTACCTATTATGGCATTTCCATAGCCATTCCGAGATATATTGCCATGCAACTTTCCACCATTCCGTTTATCATGACACATTCATCATTGTCATATTGCTTAGCATGATCATGTAGTTGACATAGTATTTGTGGCAAAGCCACCGTTCATAATTCTTTCATACATGTCACACTTGGTTCATTGCATATCCCGGTACACCGCCGGATGCATTCATATAGAGTCATATCTTATTCTAAGTATCGAGTTGTAATTCTTGAGTTGTAAGTAAATAGAAGTGTGATGACCATCATTCATAGAGCATTGTCCCAAAAAAAGAAAAAAAAGAAAGGCCAAATAAAAAAATAAAAATAAAAGGGATAATGCTACTATCCTTTGCCACACTTGTGCTTCAAAGTAGCACCATAATCTTCATGATAGAGAGTCTTTTATTTTTGTCACTTTCATATACTAGTGGGAATTTTTCATTATAGAACTTGGCTTGTATATTCCAACAATGGGCCTCCTCAAGTGCCCTAGGTCTTCGTGAGCAAGCAAGTTGGATGCACACCCACTTAGTTTCTTTTGTTGAGCTTTCATACATTTATAGCTCTAGTGCATCCGTTGCATGGCAATCCCTACTCCTTGCATTAACATCAATCGATGGGCATCTTCATAGCCCATTGATTAGCCTCATTGATGTGAGACTTTCTCCTTTTTGTCTTCTCCACATAACCCCCATCATATTCTATTCCACCCATAGTGCTATATCCATGGCTCACGCTCATATATTGCGTGAAAGTTTATAGGTTTGAGATTACGAAAGTATGAAACAATTGCTTGGCTTGTAATCGGGGTTGTGCATGATGAGAGCATTCTTGTGTGAAGAAAATGGAGCATGACTAAACTATATGATTTTGTAGGGATGAACTTTCTTTGGCCATGTTATTTTGAGAAGACATAATTGCTTAGTTAGTATGCTTGAAGTATTATAATTTTTATGTTAATATGAACTTTTATCTTGAATCTTTCGAATCTAAATATTGATACCAAAATTAAGAAGAATTACATTAAAATTATGCCAAGTAGCACTCCACATCAAAAATTATCTTTTTTATCATTTACCTACTCGAGGACGAGCAGGAATTAAGCTTGGGGATGCTTGATACATCTCCAACGTATCTATAATTTTTGATTGCTCCATGCTATATTATCTACTGTTTTGGACATTAATGGGCTTTATTATCCACTTTTATATTATTTTTGGGACTAACCTATTAACCGGAGGCCCAGCCCAGAATTGCTGTTTTTTGTGTGCCTATTTTAGGGTTTCGAAGAAAAGGAATATCAAACGGAGTCCAAACGGAATGAAACCTTCGGGAACGTGATTTTCTCACCGAACATGATCCAGGAGACTTGGACCCTACGTCAAGAAATAAAGGAGGATGCCACGAGGTAGGGAGCACCTACCCCCCCCCCCCCAGGCATGCCATCCACCCTCATGGGCCCCCTATTGCTCCACCGACGTACTCCTTCCTCCTATATATACCTACGTACCCCCAAACGATCAGATACGGAGCCAAAACCCTAATTCCACCGCTGCAACTTTCTGTATCCACGAGATCCCATCTTGGGGCCTGTTCCGGAGCTCCGCCGGAGGGGGCATCCATCACGGAGGGCTTCTACATCAACACCATAGCCTCTCCGATGAAGTGTGAGTAGTTTACCTCAGACCTTCGGGTCCATAGTTATTAGCTAGATGGCTTCTTCTCTCCTTTTGGATATCAATACAATGTTCTCCCCTCTCTTATGGAGATCTATTCGATGTAATCTTCTTTTTGTGGTGTGTTTGTTGAGACCGATGAATTGTGGGTTTATGATCAAGATTATCTATGAACAATATTTGAATCTTCTCTGAATTCTTTTATGTATGATTGGTTATCGTCTCTTTGAATTATCAGTTTGATTTGTCCTACTAGATTGATCTTTCTTGCAATGTGAGAAGTGCTTAGCTTTGGGTTCAATCTTGCGGTGTCCTTTCCCAGTGACAGTAGGGGCAGCAAGGCACGTATTGTATTGTTTCCATCGAGGATAACAAGATGGGGTTTTATCATATTGCATGAATTTATCCCTCTACATCATGTCATCTTGCTTAAGCCGTTACTCTGTTTTCATGAACTTAATACTCTAGATGCATGCTGGATAGCGGTCGATGAGTGGAGTAATAGTAGTAGATGCAGGCAGGAGTTGGTCTACTTGTCTCGGACGTGATGCCTATATACATGATCATACCTAGATATTCTCATAACTATGCTCAATTCTACCAATTGCTCAACAGTAATTCGTTCACACACCGTAAAATACTTATGCTCTTGAGAGAAGCCACTAGTGAAACCTATGCCCCCCGGGTCTACCTTCATCATATTAATCTTCCAATACTTCGTTATTTCCTTTGCTTTTTTACTTTGCTTTTATTTTACTTTGCATCTTTATCACAAAAATACCAAAAATATTATCTTATCATATCTATTAGATCTCACTCTAGTAAGTGACCGTGAAGGGATTGACAACCCCTTATCGCGTTGGTTCCGAGGAGCTATTTGTTTTATGCATGTATGAGGGACTCACACGTAACCTCCTACTGGATTGATACCTTGGTTCTCAAAAACTAACGGAAATACTTATGCTACTTTGCTGCATCATCCTTTCCTCTTCAAGGAAATCCAACGCAGTGCTCAAGAGGTATCAAGAAGTGACAAACAACCTGGCACCCATGAAGTGACAATGATAGGGAAAGGTAGTACTTCATCAAAAGTTTCATAAGATGTAGTGCAATGGCATGATATCCTCGAGATACCAGGGGTAATACTCGAAGGTAGATCATAATAGAGGTTGGGCAAGCATATTGATTTGTAGAAGACAAGTGCTTTAACTTGTCCGAGAAATGGGATCAAAGAAGAACAATCATGGTCGGAACCATGGTTGAAAAGGACTAAACATAGATACAAGACGAACTTATAACAGGGGGATTATTATTATTACAAGAAGCTTCGATGATAAGTTCCACATCGGGTCCATGGGCATGAACGCAAAGGCTCAAGGCCGACTGCCACTTCTTCAATGCATGACCTTTCGTATCACTTCTCGCTTTGGATGAAACTGTAGTGTAGAAATTTTATCTGGCGAAACATCAGAAGAATATGGCTCGTGAAAACTTTTGGGTTCATACGGTTTGGGGAAGGCATAGGCTCAACCCATAGGGGCACCTTAGGAACATATAACACAACCTTCAGGAGTAATAAACAGAAGCTCGAAAGCAGAGCAGGGTTGAAAAAAGGAGAGGATACAATTTACCAAAGGCATTATGTATCGGAGAAAGAACTCACAAGGTGATAAGTTATGAAGGACACTGTCGGATAATAATCCAAAAATGGATATGGCGATCCACAACGGAGCTGATGTGAGCACTGGCACACAACCAATGGAAGAAACAATGCAAAGGCATTGTGATACATCTCTGTCGTATCTATAATTTTTGATTGTTCCATGCCAATATTCTACAACTTTCATATACTTTTGGCAACTTTTTATACTACTTTTGGGACTAACATATTGATCCAGTGCCCAGTGCCAGTTCCTGTTTGTTGCATGTTTTTTGTTTCGCTGAAAATCCATATCAAACGGAGTCCAAACGGAATAAAAACAGACGGAGATTTTTTTTGGAATATATGTGAATTTTGGGAAGTGAAATCAACCCGAGACGATGCTCGAGGGGCCCACGAGGCAGGGGGCGCTCCCCTGACCCTCGTGGCCACCCTGTAAGGCGGTTGGTGTCCTTCTTTCGCCGCAAGAAAGCTAATATCCGGATCGTGTTAAAATCTCAGCCCAATCGGAGTTACAGATCTCCGGGAATATAAGAAACGGTGAAAGGGAAGAATCTGAAAACGCAGAAATAGAGAGAGACAGAGAGACAGATCCAATCTTGGAGGGGCTCTCGCCCCTCCCATGCCATGGAGGCCATGGACCAGAGGGGAAACCCTTCTCCCATCTAGGGAGGAGGTCAAGGAATAAGAAGGAGGAGGGGGGCTCTCTCCCCCTCGCTTTCGGTGGCACCGGAGTGCCACCGGGGGCCATCATCATCACCGCAATCTTCACCAACAACTTCACCGCCATCATCACCAACTCTTCCCCCCTCTATGCAGCAGTGTAACCTCTCTCTTACCTGTTGTAATCTCTACTTAAACATGGTGCTCAACGCTATATATTATTTCCCAATGATGTATGGCTATCCTATGATGTTTGAGTAGATCTGTTTTGTCATATGGGCTATTTGATGATCAAGATTGGTTTGAGTTGCATGTTTTATTATTGGTTCTGTCCTATGGTGCTCTCTGTGTCGCGCAAGCATGAGGGATCCCCGCTATAGGGTGTTGCAATACGTTTATGATTCGCTTATAGTGGGTTGTGTGAGTGACTGAAACACAAACCCGAGTAAGGGGGTTGTTGCGTATGGGATAAAGAGGACTTGATCCTTTAATGCTATGGTTGGGTCTTACCTTAATGATCTTTAGTAGTTGCGGATGCTTGCTAGAGTTCCAATCATAAGTGCATATGATCCGAGTAGAGAAAGTATGTTAGCTTATGTCTCTCCCTCAAATAAAATTGCAATAATGATTACCGTCTAGTTATCAATTGCCTAGGGACAAATAACTTTCTCGTAACAAAAAGCTCTTTACTAAAACTAACTTAGTTGTGTCTTTACCTAAACAGCCCCTACCTTTTATTTACGTAATCTTTACTATCTTGCAAACCTATCCAACAACACCTACAAAGTACTTCTATTTTCATACTTGTTCTAGGTAAAGCGAACGTCAAGCGTGCGTAGAGTTGTATCCGTGGTCGATAGAACTTGAGGGAATATTTGTTCTGCCTTTAGCTCCTCGTTGGGTTCGACACTCTTACTTATCAAAAGAGAATACAATTGATCCCCTATACTTGTGGGTTATCAAGACCTTTTTCTGGCGTCGTTGCCGGGGAGCAATAGCGTGGGGTGAATATTCTCACGTGTGCTTGTTTGCTTTATCACTAAGTAATTTTTATTTGTTGTTCTTAGTTGTTTTTTATCTTTAGTTACGGATATGGAACATGAAATACCAAAAACATTAGGTGTACTTTCTACTCATGGAGATGGGGAACCTCCTAAAACCCTCGATGTTGGTTATGTGAAAGATATTATGTACTACTTTAATAATCCTGAGAAAACCCCATTCAATTATGTAATGGGAGTAACGTTGGATCAACGTGAATACTTTAGGGATTACTGCTTGACACAAAAAGGGAAACAATTATGGGATCAAATTCATATATGGAACTGGTATGCTAGGCAACTATGCTTGAGATATGATTGTACTTGTTGCTCTAGGGTGAAGGCTCCACACCTTCCCTTTTCATGTGAATTTAATGATAATGAAACCTTGGCTTCTTATGCTAGAGGTATATATGATTACTATGATGTGGAACAAATAGAAGAATTTGTTGCTTTTAAGGGTGCTTATGAAATTGAATCTTTGTTTGAAAAGAATGAAGCTTTTGATGATGATGTTTATAGGCCTAAAAATTTAGCTATCCTAAAATATTGCTATGATAATTATGAATATAATTCCTATATTAATGCGCTTATTGAGAAAGTCTCTGCTGTCCAACAAGAGACTAATATTTTGCAGGAATCTATGGAAGAAGAAGTTGATGAAACTGTGACCTCATTGGATGAAAAAGATGAGGAGGAGAGCGAAGAACAAAAGGAGGAAGAGCAGATTGATCACACGTGCCCACCTTCTAATGAGAGTAACTCTTCAACTCATACATTGTTTAATTCCCCTTCATGCTTACTGAAGGATGAATGCTATGATAATTGCTATGATCCTGTTGATTCTTTTGAAATATCCCTTTTTGATTATGGTTGCTATGCTTGTGGCCAAGATGCCAATATGAATTATGCTTATGGAGATGAACTTGCTATAGTTCCTTGTGTTAAACATGAAATTGTTGCTATTGCACCCACACGTGATAGTCCTATTATCTTTTTGAATTCTCCAAACTACACTATATCTGAGAAGTTTGTGCTTATTAAGGATTATATTGATGGGTTGCCTTTTACTACTACACATGATGACTTTGATAGATATAATATGCATGTGCTTACTGCTCCTACTTGCAATTATTACGAGAGAGGAACTATATCTCCACCTCTCTATGTTTCCAATACGATAAAATTGCAAGAAACTATTTATACTATGCATTGGCCTTTACTATGTGTGCATGAATTGTTCTTTTATGACATGCCGATGCATACGAAGAGAGTTAGACTTCGTTGTTACATGATATATGTTACTTTGTGCTCACTACTAAATTACAAATCATTGTTAATTAAAATGGGCTTTGATATACCTTGGGATCTGGGTGGATTCACTACTTGAGCACTATATGCCTAGCTTAATGGCTTTAAAGAAAGCGCTGCCAGGGAGACAACCCGGAAGTTTTAGAGAGTCATTTATTTCTGTTGAGTGCTTTATATAGTTTAAAAACAACAAAAATAAAGAGGGGAACCCAAAACTTTTTCAAAAAGGAAAGTGAAAGTGAGAAAGACGAGCATTGTTGAAGTGGGAGCTAGCCTTGAACTTTGTTCATGCTCACGGAAACTTTGTGAATCTTGATTACAGAAACTTTTCAACAAAAATAATTATCCCCTTGTACAATTCCATTGTATTATAAAAAATAATGTGACAAGGTTTGCCTTTACGATGTTTACATTTGCTTGATGGTTTGTATGGTGCAGGACAGAAACTTTGGCTGTAGTGCGCGATTTTACATTTTTTTACTGGAACGTCAAATGGTTCTGATTCTTTTTGCACTGTCTTTATATAATTTTTTTATTTTTCCTAATTTTGGCAGAATTTTTAAAGTATCATAAGTATGGTGCATGTTCAGATTATTACAGACTGTTCTGTTTTAGACAGATTCTGTTTTTGATGCATAGTTTGCTCGTTTTGATGAAACTATCGATTCATATCAGTGGATTAAGCCATGAAAAAGTTATATTACAGTAGACACAATGAAAAAACAAAATATGAATTGGTTTGAAACAGTACTTAGAGTAGTGATTTGCTTTATTATACTAACGGATCTTACCGAGTTTTCTGTTGAAGTTTTGTGTGGATGAAGTGTTCGATGATCGAGAAGGTCTCGATGTGAGAAGAAGGAAGAGAGGAAAGAGCTAAATCTTGGGGATGCCCGAGGCACCCCAAGTAAATAGTCAAGGAGACTCAAGCGTCTAAGCTTGGGGATGCCCCGGAAGGCATCCCCTCTTTCTTCAATAAATATCGGTATGTTTTCGAATTCATTTCATTCATGTGATATGTGTAAATCTTGGAGCGTCTTTTGCATTTAGTTTTCATTTTTTTTCTTTTATGCACCATGCTGGTATGAGATAGTACTTGGTTGATTTATAGAATTCTCATTGCACTTCACTTATATCTTTTGAGTATGGCTTTATAGAATGCTTCATGTGCTTCACTTATATCATTTGAAGTTTGGATTGCCTGTTTCTTTTTACATAGAAAACCGCCATTTGTAGAATGCTCTTTTGCTTCACTTATATTTGTTAGAGCACGGGCATATCTTTTGTAGAAAGAATTAAACTCTCTTGCTTCACTTATATCTATTTAGAGAGATGACAGGAATTGGTCATTCACATGGTTAGTCATAAAATCCTACATAAAACTTGTAAATCACTGAATATGATATGTTTGATTCCTTGCAATAGTTTTGCGATATAAAGATGGTGATATTAGAGTCATGCTAGTGAGTCGTTGTGGATTGTAGAAATACTTGTGTTGAGGTTTGTGATTCCCGTAGCATGTACGTATGGTGAACCGTTATGTAACGAAGTCGGAGCATGATTTATTTATTGATTGTCTTCCTTATGAGTGGTGGTCGGGGACGAGCGGTGGTCTTTTCCTACCAATCTATCCCCCTAGGAGCATGCACGTAGTACTTTGTTTCGATAGCTAATAGACTTTTGCAATAAGTATGTGAGTTCTTTATGACTAATGTTGAGTCCATGGATTATACGCACTCTCACCCTTCCACCATTGCTAGCCTCTCTAGTACCGCGCAACTTTCACCGGTACCATAAACCCACCATATACCTTCCTCAAAACAGCCACCATACCTACCTATCATGGCATTTCCATAGCCATTCTGAGATATATTGCCATGCAACTTCCATCATCATCATATACATGACTTGAGCATTCATTGTCATATTGCTTTGCATGATGTAAGATAGCTAGCGTGATGTTTTCATGGCTTGTCCTTTTTTGATGTCATTGCTACGCTAGATTATTGCACATCCCGGTACACCGCTGGAGGCATTCATATAGAGTCATATCTTTGTTCTAGTATCGAGTTGTAATATCGAGTTGTAAGTAAATAAAAGTGTGATGATCATCATTATTAGAGCATTGCCCCAGTGAGGAAAGGATGATGGAGACTATGATTCCCCCACAAGTTGGGATGAGACTCCGGACGAAAAAAGAGAGAGAAAAAGAGAAAGGCCAAAAAAAGAGAAGGCCCAAAAAATGAGAGAAAAAGAGAGAAGGGGCAATGTTACTATCCTTTTACCACACTTATGCTTCAAAGTAGCACCATGTTCTTCATATAGAGAGTCTCTTGAGTTATCACTTTCATATACTAGTGGGAATTTTCATTATAGAACTTGGCTTGTATATTCCGATGATGGGCTTCCTCAAATGCCTGAGGTCTTCATGAGCAAGCAAGTTGGATGCACACCCACTTAGTTTTCAGTCTGAGCTTTCATACACTTATAGCTCTTAGTGCATCCGTTGCATGGCAATCCCTACTCACTCACATTGATATCTATTGATGGGCATCTCCATAGCCCATTGATACGCCAGTTGATGTGAGACTATCTTCTCCTTTTTGTCTTCTCCGCCATCATATTCTATTCACCTATAGTGCTATGTCCATGGCTCACGCTCATGTATTGCGTGAAAGTTTAAAAGGTTTGAGAACGTCAAAAGTATGAAACAATTGCTTGGCTTGTCATCGGGGTTGTGCATGATGTGAATATTTTGTGTGGTGAAGATGGAGCATAGCCAGACTATATGATTTTGTAGGGATAACTTTATTTGGCCATGTTATTTTGAAAAGACATGATTGATTTATTAGTAGGCTTGAAGTATTATTGTTTTTATGTCAAATGATAGACTATTGCTTCGAATCACTCGTATCTTAATATTCATGTCGTGATTAGATTACATGATCAAGATTATGCTAGGTAGCATTCCACATCAATAATTATCTTTTTTTATCATTTACCTACTCGAGGACGAGCAGGAATTAAGCTTGGGGATGCTGATACGTCTCCGCCATATCTATATTTTTTAATTGTTCCATGCCAATATTCTACAACTTTCATATACTTTTGGCAACTTTTTATACTATTTTTGGGACTAACATATTGTTCCAGTGCCCAGTGTCAGTTCCTGTTTGTTGCATGTTTTTTGTTTCACAGAAAATCCATATCAAACGGAGTCCAAATGGAATAAAAACGGACGAAGATTTTTTTTGGAATACATGTGAATTTTGGGAAGTGAAATCAACGCGAGACGATGCTCGAGGGGCCCACGAGGCAGGGGGGGCGCACCCCTGACCCTCGTGGCCACCCCGTAAGGCGGTTGGTGCCCTTCTTTCGCCGCAAGAAAGCTAATATCCGGATAGAGATCGTGTTAAAATTTCAGCCCAATCGGAGTTACGGATCTTCGGGAATATAAGAAACGGTGAAAGGGAAGAATCTGAGAACACAGAAACAGAGAGAGACAGAGAGACAGATCCAATCTCAGAGGGGCTCTCGCCCCTCCCACGCCATGGAGGCCATGGACCAGAGGGGAAACCCTTCTCCCATCTAGGGAGGAGGTCAAGGAAGAAGAAGGAGGGGGGGGGATCTCCCCCCCTCGCTTTCGGTGGCACCGGAGTGCCACCGGGGGCCATCATCATCACCGCAATCTTCACCAACAACTTCACCGCCATCATCACCAACTCTTCCCCCCTCTATGCAGCGGTGAAACCTCTCTCTTACCCACTGTAATCTCTACTTAAACATGGTGCTCAACGCTATATATCATTTCCCAATAATGTATGGCTATCCTATGATGTTTGAGTAGATCCGTTTTGTCCTATGGGCTATTTGATGATCAAGATTAGTTTGAGTTGCATGTTTTATTATTGGTGCTGTCCTATGGTGCTCTCCGTGTCGCGCAAGCATGAGGGATCCCCGCTGTAGGGTGTTGCAATACGTTCATGATTCGCTTATAGTGGGTTGCGTGAGTGACTGAAACACAAACCCGAGTAAGGGGGTTGTTGCGTATGGGATAAAGAGGACTTGATGCTTTAATGCTATGGTTGGGTTTTACCTTAATGATCTTTAGTAGTTGCAGATACTTGCTAGAGTTCCAATCATAAGTGCATATGATCCAAGTAGAGAAAGTATGTTAGCTTATGCCTCTCCCTCATATAAAATTGCAATAATGATTACCGGTCTAGTTATCGATTGCCTAGGGACAAATAACTTTCTCGTAACAAAAAGCTCTTTACTAAAACTAACTTAGTTGCGTCTTTACCTAAACAGCCCCTACCTTTTATTTACGTAATCTTTATTATCTTGCAAACCTATCCAACAACACCTACAAAGTACTTCTAGTTTCATACTTGTTCTAGGTAAAGCGAACGTCAAGCGTGCGTAGAGTTGTATCGGTGGTCGATAGAACTTGAGGGAATATTTGTTCTGCCTTTAGCTCCTCGTTGGGTTCGACACTCTTACTTATCGAAAGAGGCTACAATTGATCCCCTATACTTGTGGGTTATCACATTGAATTATAGAAACAACTGACTAAACCAAAGCTCAAATCCAAAGGAATTGTGATTTCCAAATCAAGGGATCAGAAGCCAACGGTCTGATTAAGAATGCCTAAGTAGAATAGACTTAGGGGTAAAATCGATGACAATTTGATTGGTCGAGAACCAGCTCACGTTTAAAAAGGACGTCTGAGCCGGAAGGATAATTTTCAGGGAATAACTGATGATTGCATGCATTCACACACATGTTGAATCAACATGATCAGAATGTCAATCACAAGGATTTTAATGGTTATTGCTAGACAAATGGAATTGTCCAGACTGCAAGCAGACAAGTATTTGCAAATCAATAGTTTGTAGAGGATTACTGGAAGATCGGGTAGTATTTCAATGTATCTAGTGAATCCTATGAACAACTAGTAATGAATGGTTCCTCGATAAGTGTGAAGAAACAAATCGTAGGGATATTTTTGCGGCAAGGAACCGCAAGGCAGTGGCATAAGGGATTCTTGGAACACCGACAAGTATTACAGGGTATCTTGTAATAACAAGACCAACTGGGGATGAATGTAAGGATGGCAAGTGCATGTAGTTATCCATAAGGGTTGACGGTGGAAGGGGAATTGCAAACGCGATGAACACAAGTTCTTGGGATAACAGCGGAGAGTATCATCGGGGTCTTCTAATGAATCAGGCCATCATCTGGAATGAAAGGGCTCTACGGGAGGAAGTAGTTACGAGATCCTAGTTTTAGAGTTAGCAAAATCGTTTAACCCGAATAGAAGAGATGTCAGAGTCCCAGAGTATAGGTCGAGGAATAAAAGATCCTACTACCACCCAATGGCGACGTGGGCCTGTAAGCCGCACAACCATGTTAGTACAAGTTTTGCAATGACTAGACTCAACTTCGGCCAAGGAGTTTGGAAGGGGATTCCTACAGGCATTCGGCTCTGATACCAACTTGTGACGCCCTCGATTTGACCGTACACTAATCATACACGCAAACGTGTACGATGAAGATCAGGGACTCACGGGAAGATATCACAACACAACTCTACAAATAAAATAAGTCATACAAGTATCATATTATAAGCCAGGGGCCTCGAGGGCTCGAATACAAGAGCTCGATCATAGACGAGTCAGCTGAAGCAACAATATCTGAGTACAGACATAAGTTAAACAAGTCCGCCTTAAGAAGGCTGGCACAAACTGGGATACAGATCGAAAGAGGCGCAGGCCTCCTGCCTGGGATCCTCCTAAACTACACCTAGTCGTCGTCAGTGGGCTGCACGTAGTAGTAGGCACCTCCCGAGCAGTAGCAGTCGTCATCGACAGTGGCGTCGGGCTCCTGGGCTCCATCGCCTGGTCGCAGCAATCGAGTATAGAAAGGGGGAAAAGGGGGGAACAAAGCAACCGTGAGTACTCATTCAAAGTACTCGCAAGCAAGGAGCTACACTACACATGTATGCATTGGTATCAAATGGAAAAGGGGTAACATATGTGGACTGAACTGCAGAATGCCAGAATTAAGAGGGGTATAGCTAGTCCTATCGAAGACTACGCTTCTGGTAACCTCCATCTTGCAGCAGAAGAAGAGAGTAGATGGTAAGTTCACCAAGTAACATCGCATAGCATAATCCTAACCGATGATCCTCCCCTCGTCGCCCTGTGAGAGAGAGATCACCGGTTGTATCTGTCACTTGGAAGGGTGTGTTTTATCAAGTATCCGGTTCTAGTTGTCATAAGGTCAAGGTACAACTCCAAGTTGTCCTGTTACCGAAGATCACGGCTACTCGAATAGATTAACTTCCCTGCAGGGGTGCACCACATTTCCAAACACGCTTAATCCCCTTTGTCCGGACACACTTTCCTGGGTCATGCCTAGCCTCGGAAGATCAACACGTCGCAGCCCTACCTAGGCACAACAGAGAGGTCAGCACGCCGGTCTAAATCCTATGATGCAGGGGTCTGGGCCCATCGCCCATTGCACACCTGCACATTGCGAGGGCGGCCAGAGAGCAGACCTAGCAACCTCCATTACAAAGGAAGTTGCGTTACGCGGTCCAACCCGACACGCGCCGCCCAGTCGCTAACGTCACGAAGGCTTCGACTGATACCACGACGTCGAGTGCCCATAACTGTTCCCGCATAGTTGGTTAGTGCGTATAGGCCAGTGGCCAGACTCGAATCAAATACCAAGATCTCGTTAAGCGTGTTAATTTGAAGTAACCACGAACGCCGAGCAGGGCCAGGCCCACCTCTCACCTAGGTGGTCTCAACCTGCCATGTCGCTCCGCCACAAAGTAACAGTTGGGGGCCGTCGGGAACCCAGGCCCACCACTACCTAGATGAAACCACCTGCCCCTTCAGCCCCCACATCGGAATCACCTGCGGGTACTCTACGAGCCGACTCGACTTTAGTCACCACATGTATCACATATAATATATATAAGAATATACCTGTGATCACCTCTCAAGTGATCACGGCCTGATAGTATAGCATGGCAGGCGGACAAGAATGTAGGGCCACTGATGATAAACTAGCATCCTATACTAAGCATTTAGGATTGCAGGTAAGGTATCAACAATTGTAGCAACAATGACAGGTTATGCATCAGAATAGGAATAACGGAAAGCAGTAACATGCTACACTACTCTAATGCAAGCAGTAGAGAGAAGAGTAGGCGATATCTGGTGATCAAGGGAGGGCTTGCCTGGTTGCTCTGGCAAGAGAGAGGGGTCGTCAACACCATAGTCATACTGGGTAGCAGCGGCGTCGGTCTCGGTGTCTAGCGAGAGAAGAGGGGGAAGAAAAAATGAATATAATGCAAACAGATGCATAGTGATGCATGACATGACAAGTAGCGGTGCTAGGGGTGCCCTAACGCGGTATGAGGTGATGCCGGTGAAGGGGGCAAACATCCGGGAAATATCCCCGGTGTTTCGCGTTTCCAGACAGATGAACCGGAGGGGAAAAGTTGTGTGTTAGCTATGCTAGGGGTGCGTAGCGAACAAATGGGTTGTGAATCCGGATTCGTCTCGTCGTTCTGAGCAACTTTCATGTACAAAGTTTTTCCCATCCGGGCTACGGTTTATTTTATATTAATTTTAAAAGATTTAAATCATTTTAGGATTTATTTAATTATTTTAAATCAACATTATCCAGAACAGTGCACGCTGACGTTAGCATGACGTCAGCAGTTGACCGTTGACCTGGTCAACCTGACAGGTGGGTCCCACCTGTCAACGACTGTTTGACTAATTAACAGGAGTTAATTAGATTAACTAGTTGTTTGGTCAATTAATCTTAATTAGTTGATTTAAACAGATTTAATTAAGTTATTAAGTTATTACTTAATTAATTTTATTTTTACTATTTATTTTTTTAATTCTTTTTTATTAATCGTTCTCGTTTCGGGGGCGCGGGGCCCCTGGTCAGTGGCCCAGAGGGCCATAGCGGGCGCCGGTCAGCGGTCAGCGGTTCTAGGCACGGGCGCCGGGTCGCCTGGACCCGGGCACGCGCGGGCAGGTCGGCAGCCACGGCGCACGGCCAGCGGACCGGAGCGACGAACGGGAGGGCGGCGGCTGTGCGGGCAAGCGCTGCGGGCGCGTGGACGCAGCAAGTAGAAGCTGCCAGCGGCAGCAGGCGGGCGAGCCGCGGCAAGCAGCATGCAGCGGGAGAGGTGCCGCGGCAGTGGTGGGGCTTCGGCGACCACGGCCAGCGTGAGGGCACGGCCGGGGCGGCGCGTAGGAGTGGTGAGGGGAGCAAGGAAGCAGCGGTGCAGCGATGATGGTGGCCGGAGGCGGCGGGGAGCGTGCGGGTGGCAAGCAACATCAGCGATGGCGGGAGACGAGCAAAGGGGCAAGCATGGGCGCGGGCGAAGCACGGCCATGACGGCCTCAGGCGCGGGAAGGTGGCGTGGAGCAGCGGACACGACGAACGTGGCACGGGCAGGTGGCTGCGGACGCGCAGCAACGGACGTGGTGCGGCGAACGACATAGAGACGGGGGCGAAACGGGGATCGAGGGCGCGCTCACCGGGCCCTGTAGATGTGCAACAACGTGCTCGTGGAGGGGTTGATGGCGGCATGCTCCGACGATGGGGACAGCGTCCTCGGGAGCGAGCAGATCCGTCGAAGGAGAGGGGGATGGGAGCGCGAGGTGGCGGGTGACGGAGCCGGTGAGGGAGAGTCGGGGTCGGGCAGCCCAACGGGAAGGTTCGACGAACGGCGGGGCGGCGTCGGGCGATGTCAGGCGGCGAGATTGGGACGATCCCGATCTGGATCACGGGAGGCGAGGGGAACGAGCGACGTGGGGGGAGTGGGGCGTCGGTGGGTAGGGTTAGGAGTGGAGGGGGTTATGGGGGACCGGGGTGGGCCAGTCTGGCGGCCCATCGGCCTGCTGGGCTGAGGCCCAGATGGGGGGTTCCTTTCCTCTTTTTTTTGTTAGTTTGTTTTCTTTTTATTTATTTACTTTTCTGTTTTAAAACATTTTAATTTATTTAGGAATTTTATAAAATTGTGTCTTCTACATCATAATTATCTAGGTAATATTTAGTACAAACCGCACATTTTTATTTTAATGTTTGAATTTTTTTTATTTAACTTTATTTTAAATTTGAATTTGAATCGGTTTTGAACTAACCCGAGATTAACTACAGTGACAGAGGTGACGTGACATCGTTAACGTGGGATTACTGTAGCATGATTACCCAGGCGTTACAACAAATGTACGGAACACATTCCCATTCGTTAAGAAATATCATTTCAAAATAGGTCACAAGATATGCACATGAAAACATGTAAGCAAAAATAAAATACCGATGCAAGAATGAAAATGCACCATTGCAATAAGAAGTATTATTTTGCAATACACACTCAAAACCATTGTTGCAACACACTTCTCATGTGTACGCAACAAGAAAACATGTGCTTGCAACACATCCACCTAACCTTTGAAACATAAAATTTTCAAAAATTCTAGCCCAACATCCTCCACATCTCTATGATAGTCACATCACCACAGCTTGCCATAGGAGAATTTTGGCTCGATGGAACTCCATACGTCACCAAGTATGATAAAGCTTGATTAATCCATCTGGAGCACCACCATGGAAGTGAGCTCCACTATGGAAGTGAGTTTATGATATCAATCTAGGGTGTCTAGGCAATGCAAGAGGAGTGGTGTAGGAAGGACACCGAAAGAGGAGGAACCAAGGTTGTCAGAATTGCGATTTTGAATCGGATCGGAGCTCTGATGGTAGGATCGCAAATCGTAGAATCTTCACTATCGGGATCGTAGAAACGTAGATTCTATGAACTAAAATCATAGAATCATAGGGGATAGTTTGGATCATAAAGTCGTAGAACCGTATAACAGAATCACGATTCTAACAACCTTGGGAGGAACCACTATGAAGTGGAGGAGAAGCATACCTTCATGGATAGGACAATGAGGTAGAGTTGGAGAAGAGGTTACCGGGAAAGAGATGACAAGGAACAAAGCGAAGAACTAGAATACATGGACAATCATGGTCGATTCAGTAAAGATCTAGTAGTTGGATCCGTTGGATGGCAAGAATCATTTCCATCATTAATATTATTCTTATATTACCAATCCTCACATTGACCCATATGTTCACAACTAAAAGTTGGCATCGCTCGACCACCAACAACTAATTTTTTTATATACTTATATAAATTAAAAAAGCATATTCTTGATTAACCCTCCTACTATAAACCAGCATAAAACATTTTTACTAACCAAGAATATTTTTGAGATAGTCCTAAACTATTCAAAGGAAACAAGTGAACCTATGACCATCAGTTGACGTATATACTATATATCAAGGCAAATCATCTTATCCTTTATCTAAAGAAATTAATCCATAATGACATACTTGGTTGACTTGCTTCAAGGCAGCCAATACATATTCTTTTTCCTAGTAGTCTAGCAAAGAATCATCATCAATGACCTAGGGGCATTCTTGACCTCGTCGTGAAGCATCGACGATACTAATGTTGGTTAAAATTCACGAGGATCATCCTGCCACAATATCTTCTCAATCATAATGGATTTTGTATCTCAGGTGTCAAGCCATGACCAACTAAGCTATATCCAATCAATATAAGGGGCATTGAGCATTATTAGGTTGTCGCTTGAATCAACAATTCTAGGTGAGATGATAAATGGGTCACTAGAAGGTGAGGATACCAAGCATTGCAAGCATGCCAAAATCTAGAGAACTATAAAAAAACTAAAGGTGTAGGATGCACAAGGGTTTTACATGGATTGTGGGGATGTAAGGAGATAGACAAGTTTAAATGCAACTAATGGCACGTACATCCTTTAATGGTGCAACTAAGTGTGTGCATCTCGAGGGGGGGGGGTATAACCATCTCGATGAATATAGTGTAATGACTCGTTCCCTTTAGGTGAAAACTTGATGTTCATGCCATGAAACCCCAAATAGAAAAGGATAAAAGGTAACTCCATAAGAATAAATGTGGTTATGCAAATTGTATCAAGTTTGATGACCCGATGAGCAATAGCTAGCTGAAACATTATCCATCACATGCATTCCAACATTAATTCTTACACAACGTTCCAAAATTATATGCACAACCATCATAGAGGTGCTGACATTGATACACCACAACAAGTTGTTCACATCTAACTAGCATAGGCGTACAATAATACCCATACACATGTGCTACACCTCAGATCGAGAGATGTGCATATACAATGTGCACGTATATGTCGCTGATCAAGTTTAGTGTGTCTATTCTTAGATGACGAGTTGGGAGAGTTCTTCTTTTTCATTATCCAGAAAGGGCCTCAAATCAAGTTGCTTCCGGGGTGGGGCGTTCAGTTATTCGTAGCTAGCTTCACACTTGCGTCTAATTTTGCTGCTTCGTCATGACCTAAAATTGATGAGTAGCAACAAACTATCTCATGGGCATGCTCACATTGAACATTTCAATATATAAGAAATGACTTCTTCTAAATGTACCTTTGGTATCGCTTGATGTTGGATGACGAGCAATGCATAATTTTTTAGCCGTCGCAAGAAACAACCTGAAAGAAACGACGAATGCATAATTGCTTTAGTTTTTCTAACAACTTTCTAAAGTTGCATGTTCAGGAAAAAATTCGGCACAAGTGCTCTTCATATTTCGGCTCTGATTTCTATACAAAATTCACCATAAAAAAGCAATAATAATATGTAGTCGGTTATGCCACCTATTTGTTTTGATCACGCACTATTAGGGCATCTATGATACGGGGATGGTTGTTCTTTTTTACTTTTGAGAATATCAGTGAAAAACTAAAAGTTTTCCAAAAACAACAATTAACAATATCCTCTTGCGATGTTAATTCATGGCGCAGAAGGATGTATGAAGAACAATACTTACTCCCATGGGACATCCCCAACAAGCATCCGGTCGCCTTCAAAGTCTTCATATAGAAATATGAAGTCGTCACTATTTGCATAATCACCTTCTGCAGAATCCAAACTCTGATAATCTGCAGCTGCATTTACGCAATCCAATCCAAGAATTCAATATAATTGATACATAAAAACATGAAAAGACATCGCACTCATAGCAAAAGAGAGACAATACTGCACAATTCTAACATGCCATGTGTTTTCAATGAGAAATACATGTTTAAAAATAGTTTATTTAACGAGGTTTAGAAATGGCTTTTTTACCGGGTGGGGGGCGGGGGAGGAGGGGAATAGTTAAGTGTTGTGAAAGTCAATTTAATTTCCATCTAAATAAAACTCATGCTAATTTCACAACGAATTCTAACTGGAAGAGTACATTGACCTAGGGCCCCGTGAAGCCCATGGTGTTCACATGGTAGGTGAGCGATAGCCTGGTTAAGATGAATTGCCTTAGACCCAGGAGGACAAGGGCCCAATTGGCCACACGAGGTGAACGACATGGACAATGCTAACCTCCCATTTGGGCTTAATGAGCTTGTTATAAATTTGTTGAACTCTGGTCAAAATCACAACATACTCAATATGTTACCGCCCTCATCAAAGAAATAAAAATCAAAATGGTACCTTGTTTTATCATGGAAAATGTGTTTTATTTAACGTCGTCAACCAACCGTCAAGTTTCTTTAAATCGAGGCCCTATTTTCAACGGTAGGAAAATATATAAAAAATGTGAAAGGAATTGTAAAGATTCACTAGAAGTAGAAATCCCATCAAACATAATAAAAATTATATCTATCTCCATTGACCACCAAACCACCACTGTTGGAACAAAGCCGCCGACAAGCCTCTATCGTTGCTCCCATACCGGAGCCAGACAGACCTTGTCGATAACGGTCAGAAAGTCTTCGTGCATGTGTCCCTAAGAACCAGTGCCTCGGAGCCACAATCATCACAATTAAGCCCTTGAATCAATCTGATGAACCTAACACCAAATCTCGTCGTTGCGTATGCATGACGAGAAACCATAACCTCGCCGCTCCAAGGAGATGGCAGGAATCTACTTAAAAGCTCTGTTTAATCCGTCCCTATGGACGAACTTGAGGAGAATCAAAGCCCAGAAGACTGACTCTAAGAAGTTTCCCCATCCATTCGAGAGTCATTCATGCCAAGAAAAAAAAAAGCCTACCTATCTACTGGCCGGAGCCGAGACATTAGGATTTCTTTCCGAAGAGGCAAGCAGAGAGGAGGCGAATCCATAATCTCTTTGCCGAGATCGAGGGGCAGAAGGCTTCTGTGACTAATTATATTTTTGGTTTTGCTAAAACACATCTAGATGTGCCCTAAATATTACACATCTACATCCTTTATGTCCTTCGTTTTAGACGGAGATTCATGCGTGTATTTTTTTCTTTTTTCTTTTTTCTTTTTTATGTTTGATTGAGTTACTTAGATGTACACTAATTAGGATACATGATGTGTGCCCTAGATATACTATTTGAGAGCAGTATCTTGTTGGGGAAAATAATAATGGAGAGCGGTACTCACGGCAGAAGAAGTTTCTTGTCATCTTGGTGAGCGCCCGCGAGAGGGAGTCGTAGCTGCGGTGAGCTCTCAGGTTGATCTTCCTAACGATCAGGCAGCCATCCATGTGCACCTTGGCGAACATGTTTGCCTGCAGCCGCTGCGGTTCTGCGGTGACCGTACAGCTCCTCGGCGCCCCAGCCACCTCCTTATCATCATCGGCTGGCGAGACCGCGGCGGGTATCTTCGTGTTCTTTGGGCCGTCGGCCTGCTTCACGCCGGCGTCGGGTTTTAGCACGTGCGTGGCGGTGACGAGGTGGCGCCGGGTGGTGTGCACCGGCGGCCAGCCCACAGCTGCCGAAGGCACTGAGACCACACTAGCATCGCTGCTGATGACAAAGAATTGAATGCAAATATTAGGCGCCCATGAATACGTTGTGCAGATCAGGTGCAAATGTGTGCAATAATACATGCATGAATGCAATGCAATTTACTTGCCTGTGGTTAATTATTTTCCTAGAGTATTTAAGATGAACGTGTTTGTTGATTACTTCGTCCAGATTTATTGGTCTGGGAAGCCAAGACGTTAAGACCAAAGAGGAGTACGCGGATGTTACTCCGTTTGTTTCTCTCCTTTTAATTATCTGTCACGTCATCTTTTTTACCTATGTGACATGCACGGTCATAACTATGTTATTCTCACTATAATAGTCCAAAGGTGAAGATGCTAAAATTATAAATGAGATGACATGAATTTCATATGGTCATCTGGCCACATGGCAACAGTCTAGCACGTCCAGCCGCCCAATTATTAGAAGCAACACATCCACGGACGGACACACGAAAGTCGTTTTTATGGAAAAGACTGCACTAGTTCTCTTTCTTTCTTTCTCTCTTTTCTGTGGGAGGATGGGGGAAAGACTGCACTGCGCTGCATGCACAATCAAGCAGAGCCATGCTGCACTCATCATTGCTGCTCCCTGGGCCGGCCTGCGCTGAATATTCTCGCTTAATTCCTTGCAGAGCAGAGGAGATCTTCTCTATGTACGTTACTCGCTAACGGTATCTATCCGGCCGCGTATGGCCGGCCGGCAAAAGCATTGTGAGAATTAACCCACGTACGTCCATCAGGAGGTTATATATACATGTTTTCCCTGTATTAGAAACCCTAGATGTCAAGGACTCCATTTGGTGCACACACATATACAATGCGTACAAGAATCTATTCGCAATCATTTCTAAACGCAGTTCTAAGCACACGAGGACCTGAAAAATACTAATCAATGCGCTCTAGTGGAGTGGTAGGGGTTCAAAATGTTCATGATTGCAATCATTTGTGCCTATGTACGTAGAGAACGTGAATTAATCCCGCACTTTTCCCTCGTATATACTTGTTTGTTTAATTCATGATTGCTGAGTGCTGAAACTTACTACCTCCGTCCTGTTTAAATTGGTCCCCATTGTATTCCATGTCAAATTTTAACCATAAATTTAACTAACAAAATATTCATGCATGTCACCAAAAATTATATCATTGAAAACTATATTCAAATACGAGTCCAATGATATATTTTTTTTGACATGTATTAACACTTTGTTAGTTAAATCTTTGATCAAAATTTGACACAAATTATAAAGAAGACCAATAAACCAGGAAGGAGGTAGTAGTTAGCATTATAAACTCATTACACGACAGGAAATCCATATTTTGACAGCTGACACATTTTTAGCTAGCTAGAGCCGTTGGATGCCATGATGGTGAAAAAACATGCAGGAGTAGGAGTGGCTGCTAAAACTGAGTAGGTAATATGCATGTAGATGCATATGCATATATGTGTGTTGCTCAATTAACTATCAGCACATAACATTTGGCTCACCTTGTCCCATATGTTGTTGCCACCGACGCCTGCGCAATGCTCCGGTCCTGCTCCGCGGCCGCCTTCTGCTGCCGGGCGGCGAGGCTCCAGGGGTGCATGAAGCCGGTCGGGCTCGGCATGAACACCGCCGCCCAGCTGCTGCTAGGCACAATGCCATGGCAATTACCAGCACGCCCTGCGCTAAGCGTGTTCGCAGTGGCGGTACCAGCGATGACCATGTCACTGCTCTGCACTCGATCGACATCGCCGCCACCTTGAGGACCGTTGTAGCGTGCCATGGCGGTGCCACCGCAGCTGGCGGCGCTGCAGTTACCTCCGGGAGACAAGGAGATGCCGAGGCTGAGGTCTAGATTGCTACCGTGGAAGCATGCGCCACTAGAGCTCGCTTCCTTCGCCACCTTCATGCCGGTGGCTGCAGTGGCAGCGGTGCTCTCTTGCCTACCAAGAGGAGGAGGCGTCTCAAACGATATAAGATTCATCATGGCGGTGGAGCAAACTAACCAACGAAGACAGACAGATGGTAGCTAGAAGCAAATGAGATTGATGAGACAGAGGCAACAGATGTGAGAAGAAGAGCGGCGAGCTGAGTGAGTGAGTTGGTGAGCAGAAAGATGGTGTTATGGGTGGAGGAGAGAATTAATATGTCGGGAGAATATAAGAGATGGTGCAGTGGTAGTGGTTGATATGGTATGGATAGATAGATGGTGTACATATATGTAGGCAGATATATAGAGGTGCAAGCTATGGCTAGGGAGAAGGGCGGGGCAATGATTTCATACAAGATTTTGTAAAAAGATGGGAGTATCATGTGCAAGAGATATGATCAATGCCATATCTATGTACCCATGCTAGTGTAGTAGTAGTTTCATGATGTTGTTTTGTGTACCTAGATGTATAGCCATCACATGCACTTCTTAGAGCGGACTTTGTGCACCAGCTGAGTGCCTAAAGTAGTATCGAGTACTTTGAAAATATAATGTTTTAAGCATTTACAAAAACATTGCCCTAAAAGGAAACAAACTAAAAGAAATAAAACAAACTATGTCAAAAAAAACGTACATAAACTACACATTTTAGAATATGGAAAAACAAGCATATAATAGTGGAATTTGGGAAATAATATAATTTGCACACTTATTGTGTAGAACTTATGTGTATACATTTCTCATACTCAAGGTTGTTCAAACAACAAAGCCACATTAATCATCTCTCGCCACATTGAAGATAAATACCACCACAATTATGTCACAACTTGCAGAAAAACCACCACTTTACAAAATGGCAGAATGAGTCGAGCGTTATCGTTGACAGTGGCAAAAAATGTTGACCAAAATTTTGAGTCACATTTTGATGTGGCAAATTGCTCACGTGACAAAGGGATACAAAACATTGACTGACGGCCGTTTAAAAAATGTGGGTCCCACTCGTTAGTCATCTTCTTTCTCTCTTTGACGGTTTGACCACCCCCTTCCCGTGGCAACTAACAAATGTTGACTCCTGCGTTGGCTACACCTCGGCGTCCACCATGACGACGTCACCAAAGTGGTTGGCCTTGGGCGACGCCTCAGTGGTCGCATCATGGTTGGCCATGGGTGGCGCCTCAGGTCAAGGGCGGCGCCTCGGCAGTGTCGTGGCTAGCTATGTCAGGCTGGGCCTGGACATCCATGGGTAGGAAGGCGTTGCCGCCGTGGTAGGATTCCTTGGGCGTCAGGGTGTGTCTGCGCCGTGGTCGGCCGCCTTGGGCGCCTCCGCCTCGACATCTAGGGGCAGGGCGTCGGCGGGGAGACAAAATTTCATCTTGGTGCCAAGGGTGGGCGGGGAGGGGGCGATGGGGGAGGACATGGAGCAACCAGTCTCGCGCTTGGTGCCGGTGGCAGGCGAGGAGGGGACGATAGGGGAGGAGATGGATCAGTTGGAGGAGGCGATGGTCATGGAGGTCCGGGGGGATTGGGGATCTGGAGGTAGAGGGATTCACTAGGGTTTCTTCTTTTAAGTTGCCACTGCCCATTTTAACATCCACCAGTCAATGTTTTGTATTACCTTTGTCCCGATGGCGATTTACCATGTCAAAAGGAGATTCAGATTTTGGCAGTGTTTCTCGCCACTGTTAACTATAGCATTTTTTCTGACATGTTTTGTAAAGTGGTGGTTTTCTGTGAGTTAACGATTATGATGATTCTATGCATTTTACTCGGATAAATTGCACCTCACGGCGATGGTGTTGTCGCGAGTGTGCGCGCATACACACACATATAACCTATGCACACACACACACACACGCACATGAAAAAAAAATGAACAAAGAGGAAAGGAAAACCATGACTGATTAAACAGGAAAAATCAACCCAATTAATAGCAAAATGTTCTAAAAAACTAATAGCAAAAATGTTTAAGAAACTCTGGATACGCAATGTTAAAACTGTGAACCTACAATACTATAGATACATTTCTGTTTTTTTTAATGCATACATTTGAAATACACAATCCGTCCCAGTTTGCCTTTGCATACATGCATGTATGTAACCCGCAAAAAAAAAACATGCATGTATGTCCTCTGAGACAAGTCATTCTATAGAGGATCTAACCTTGTATTTTTCTTGTTTGGCATGGATGTGCGGCTGGCTAGCTGGTGCATGGTGGGGATGAGACCATCATCTCCTCCACCATGCACGGTGCAGTACTTCCTGTCCGCTCCCTTTAATTATTGCTTCGCAACCCTACTTTGCATGCACCGGGAAATTCCAAAAGGAACACGTACAACAACCCCCCCCCCCCCCCCCCCCCCACACACACACACACACATGCATGCATACCGCATATACAACATAATATACGCCGCACACACGCACTAGCTAGCCGCATCAAGTTCAAATCACCGCCTACCAAGAACATATCATTCTACTACAAAAACAAAAAATAACTCCTCTTTTTAAAGGAAATATATATATACTCCCAATATAGTAACTGTAGTTGGCCGATGGTTCTTGATGCTCGAACCCCCAATATGCATGCATGCATGCATCCACGCAAGTTTGTCTTGTCATGCTTAATCCTGCAGTAATCTGATTGCGATCTTATATGAAAATATTGTTCTAGGTTCTCGAAGATCAATTGTCCTTTGTGATCCTTGGTTTGGATACGGTGCAGTGATTATTGCACGTGTTCCTTTTGGTTACTTAATTCTTGAGATGAGATTTGATTAGGATGAGATCTTTGCCTCCAAACACGGCCGGTCGGTATCTGCCTAAATTACACTTTATCTTGTGAAAAGAATCGTGGCAGGAATAATCAAGATTTAGAGGATATATGGAGATCGAAACTGCTGCAAATCATACAGCTAGGAGGTATACGTTGTGCCATCTGAAACAAGGATAATCACCGCTTTCATGTTTTTTTTCAGAAAGGCCGAAGGCTATTAAATAAAACAAAATCTTATAAGAACTTCCTTACAAGAAGAATAAAAAATTACAGGCAGTCTTTGAAGATATGAGCATTGTCCTCCTTCTGCATCCACTTGCGATGCGTGACGCGGCATGAGAAATACTCGTTGACACCTCTCGGCCTCCATCTCATCGGAGCAACTTTGTCGAAACTCAGAAGTTTGTAGAAGGATTGGCCAGGATGTTCTCAATGTAAATCAGAAGACACTGGCAATCCCAAACTGAAAGAATTGCCGTAAAGGAGAATCCAACACCAAAGAGGGCGAGAAGATAATGCCAACTCCAGCCGGAGAGAGAAGGTGGACACAAACCTCACAAGTTACCCGACGGAGCCATATCTTGCCGAGCTTCATCGGGCAAAAATGGAAATGTAGAACAAAAACAAGTGCAATGTCATCCCCTTTGTAGGTTGTCACTGTCGTGAACAAAAGCTAACCTCGCTAGACTGAGTGTCCGACAATCTTCACCATCCCGCAACTCGTTGATGTCACTCCGAGGAACAACATTGATATAGAGAAAGTCTAGAAACCATTATTCGCATTGCCGACGCTGCCCCAACTTCACCGATGAAGACAAACTCCAAGATCCTACGACACACTGACCGGGAAACTCGACTAGGGGTTCCTCCATCCTCCCGCTGCCGCAATGGCAGACGGGTGCCAGGGGAACCCGCGACGCCGCCGATGGGTAGAGGGGACAAGCTAGTCGTCTCCTGATCACCTCATCTCTAGCAAACCCTAGGAAAACATTTCATTCGGCTCTGCATGTCTTATTTATGCTCCTTATCATGTTACTTTGGTGTTCATGCATTGTGCTACGACTCACAACTGAAAGCACTGCAAGGTGAATCATCTTTATATAGCAAATGATGATTATTTTTCATTATCATGGTTTAATCAAATACTCCCTTTGTTCACAAATATAAGATGTTCTACCTTTTTATGAATCAGATGTATATAGATGCATTTTAGTTTGTTGATTCATTCATTTCAGTCCGTATGTAATTCATAATATCCAAAACATCTTGTGTTCACGAACAGAGGGTGTAATATTTCACCATTCGATTCTATATAGTTAAGCATTCACAAAGCCATGCTGCTATAGCTAGCCGTGGATCGGGGCACCTATACGATCACCGATCTACCCCTAGCAAAATGGGGAGAAAGGATTTAGGTCTCTGCCTGCTAGTCCAGCTCACTCGGTCACTCCATGAATCAATGATGCATGCACGTACGCACGCACATTCGTGTGGTGCCCTATGTTATGTAGAACTATGGATTGACACGACGACACAGTTAAAGGGGCGTCGAGCATGCAATCACCTGGATTCGAGACGGTCGTGTCAAAATGATGCCAGTTGAGCCATGATAATCCTAAGCTACCTAGAAAGGCACAAACATGCACAGGCATACGTGTGCATTTCACGCTGCATCAGGCTAGCCCTACCCACTCGTCTAGCCAAACATGGACGGGCAATCCTACTTTGTGGACGGTCACTGTGTCTGCCCACTGCTACGAAATGGCTTAACATTTTTATCCGAAAAGGACTTGGATCTAGCAATATAGATAAATTTAAAAAAATACATCAAGATCATCCATGGATGCATTGGCTCGAGGGCACCCCCACCATTTAAAATTTTTAGAGTCTGCTGGGTAGGCATTCTCAAGAAATGGTTGCTCTAGGACGACAAGGTGATAACCTAATTTCAGTACATTATATTAATATTATGTTGGTCAGCAAGAAAATATGTTGGTGAATTATTAGTGGTAGTTGTAGTAGCGGCTTGGAATTTCGGAAGGTTGTCTGAGACTAAAATAAAGCAGATCCGGACCGTCCGACACATTTTTGCCTTGGTTGTGAGATTTCGCGTGGAATAAAGGGGAGGTGCAAGAGGTGCTAAAGCTTGTCTTTGTCGATGATATTGATGTGTTTAGGCACATCTTGTCATTATCCCACTCTGGTCATCAGAAGTTCCACACTAAGCACAATACCCATAGCCGTAGGTCCCTATGAAATTTCACTCTGGTTATTTCAACCGATCGTGTCCACAGAAGTTGGATTATAAAGTATGTATTAAATTTCACTTTGGTACCTGTAATTTGAGTTTGTGACCTTGTACATAAAAATAAAGGGAGTAGCATCGATCTTCATAATCGTATACACCTCTGGCGATCGTGATCATTTGGAAGCATAATTTTAGTCAACAAACGTCTGGTCAAGAAACTACTTCTCGAGGCGCCGAGAAGCGTACATGCATGAACCTGGTTAATTATGGGCATGCACTGATCACAACTGGGAACTCTAATCTCTTGCTGATAACGATGATGATAATGCCAAATCTTTCTGCTATCATGGAAAACACATGAACTAGTTAAAGCTTGAGTCACGCATGCGTACTTAACCATGAGCAAAATTTCAAGAGGATGTACACAGCACCTGGGTAATTAACTTCATGTCCCGTTTTAAGCTAATTGAGCCAGAGATGAGAGGATGATGATGAGTGAGCCTATTAACGAGGCGACATGCGTACAAGAAAACATGATGATGATCACTTTGTTTTCCTTTCCTCGCCACCTTTTGTGACCCCCTTTTTTCTCTCCTTTGTTTTGTTCCTTTTATCGTCTTTCTCGCCTGCCTTACTTTCTTAATGTTGCAGATCCAAAGGACAAAAGCTGGGCCATTAGGGCATGCATTAGGCTATGATAAAAGGGTAAAGCCAGAAATTAGACAAAAAGGTGGCATAAAGGCTAGCCTTTCTGTATTAATGTGCTACTATTTGGAGTAGTAGTATTTGCACATGTTCACCGTCGCCAAGTAATGGTTTTATGCAGGCTTTTATCCCATTTAGCACTGCGTGCATACTCCTCTATCGTCGAATGTCCTAATAGGACCCTTCGCATAATTAAAAATGTTTGAAAGTTGCTACTAAAAGTAATCAAAGGCCACGGCAAAAATAAAAGGAGTAAATTGCAGTTTGCCGCAGCTAATTAAGTTGCTCACACTGAGGTTTTTTAGCGTGCTTCCTCTTACCTCCCCTTTTCACATGAGGTAAGAGTATAAAATTGATCTGAGCCGTTGAGGAGGGGTAAGAGGGAGCATGTTAAAATTGCTTGCACTACTATATAGGTTCTATCCACATAATCTCTAGGGTTAGAGAAAAACATTTTGGCATGACACAGGCAAAAAGGTGACTTTAACTCGCTGGAAACATGTTTACCAAAAGCTAGCTAGCTATCCCATGTGAAACGCTACGAGACCTTTTACGGTACATCAAACTATTTTGGGCCGTTTATTTTTATGATCCGATGGCCCAGAAGTCGTAATACTACACCAGAATTCGGGTAGTATATTTCGGCCTCAGGGGCATTTTGGGTAGTTCATGGTCATAAACACCCGCAGCAGCAGGCTCTATCCAGAATTAAGACGAAGGGGAGATTTGGAATTCCATGTCATCTCTTCTCCAGCGTCGCATCTTCTCGGCACTACAATGGGCGGGTTACAGCCAGCGCCGTCCGGCGCCCTGCCATTGCCGTCCTTCGCCCGCACCCATGCAACACCATGTATTGACCTCTCACGCCTCCCCTTCCCTCGCCGCCCCTATCCGTTCCTCCATCGCGTTCATCTCCCCACCACCATCTCCCTGCACAGCAGCTCGGCGACCTCGGTCCAGCCGTCGCCGGGGGCATGGACACATGCACGTACTAGGGGGAAAACCGATGTGCAGTCTGTGTGGGGAAAAGAAGAGAAGGCAAGAAGACGAAGGTGCTACTAGTCATGCAGACGAGGGATCCGCCGGTTCTAGGTTCAAGGCAGCGCCCTGTATGCAGGGTATTCTTGGACTCGTTCTTGGGCCTTGGCGCGACGGTAGGCAGGGATGTGCAACTGGTGGGGGAAGGCGGCGGGATGACCGACGAAGGACATACAGCTGCACCGGCGGAAGGAACTTCGTTAGTGCGTCATACAGCTGCGACTATCTCAGTTAACTAACTAGATTAATTATTAGGATAATGAAGGAGAAATTTAACCCTGTTGGGAAATTACCGATCTATCCTCAAACAAATTCTAAGCCGAATTGTGCTAGCCATTGGATCAACTCAATACCACCCATTATATCCAGTAGTATGATGTACCGTAAAAACTCTCAACGCTAAACCTTAAGCGTCTTAAGCCCTATCAATAAATTCTTATCTGTACAGAAACCAGCCAAAAGGTGACATGGAAACTCTAGTGCCAGCGCCTCGTCCTGCAGGAAGTATACCTCCAGGCAGCTGAAGGTGGACATACGGCCGGAGAAGACGTGTACGTGTGTTTGGAGGCATGGATGTATGGAGCATGCAGCTAGGCCATATCCCAAGTTTCCAACCCCACAGCAGCAGCACACACAAACGCACAAGCGAAAGAGAAAGGCGAAAGGCATGTTTGGCATCATTGCGGTGTTTAGATCCGGAAGAGACGCTAGTCGGGTCGGCCTACTTTTCTTTTTGCCACCCCGGCCGTGCATTGCTTTAGCTCCAAGTGGCACCGTATAGTCTTGCATGCACTACAAAATTCCTGGTGCATATACGTACGTATATCCGAATCTTATTTGTGTGCATTTCCGTCCGTGCTCTGTGTATATGAAACAAAACACAGCTAATTAGTCTCAAGATGTTATGTTGGCTTATTAGTCTCTCCGAGATGCTTATAGGGATAAGGTGTGCGTTAATAAGGATGATTGTATGCTTATGTATGTGAGCGACTTCGATTGTACTGTGTTAAAAAAATATGAAACAAAATATAGCTAATTAGTCATGAAAACACGAGGCGTATCATTCGAACTTAGCTAGGTTTATGAGTTAACTGAACAAGGAATACCGCCTCTCAACTCTGAAGAGAAGAGTCGGTGTATCGGTGTTTACGTGACTTGTAACTTGATCTTTATTATATGAATGAAACACGTACTAATATGAAAAGAAAACTCTGAAGAGAAGGGAGAGGCGTGTGGCAGAAAACATGTGACATGCATGCTCTATAAACTAATACGGCAATACGTACATGCTTTTGTCCATCATCAACAATTTTGCATTGTCTTTAATATATGTGCGTACTCTAGAAAAACAATACATGCTTTTGTCCATCAATCAATAATTTGCATCGTCTTTAATATATGATACGCACGTTCTGCGTATTCTAGAAAAAAAATACTGTTTGCATCGTGCAAAGCTTCGAAGACGATGCACGGGGGTACAAATATACATACACATATACCATATATAGTGCGATCTACGTTCGATCTTAATCACCACGTACTGCCCTACTTCACGACCGGCCGGGACGCGCGCACGGGCCACCGAGATCCACCGCTCATCATCACAGCTCCACACAACCCAACCCTCTACTCTAGCTAGCCAGGCTCCAGCTGCCACCAGAAAAGAAGAACCGGGCCGGGCGAGCTTTTGCCCCGTGCGGCGTACTACGTCTTTCGGGCAGCTGCTGCATCTCGTCCGCCTCGCAATCGCTCCCAAAACTGGCGGTCACCACTCACCACGGCTCCTGATCTGATCATGGCCGCCTTGACTGCCCTACCGGTTCCATTCCATGCATGGGGTCCTTTGAATTCCAGTTTCAATTCGTGGCAGCCTTTCTTCCCTTGGCATGCACTGGCCGCGGGAGGGGAAAGGCCCACGGATTCAGATCAGATCTGTGTGTTTCTGATGATGACGGCGAGATTATACATACATGATACGTACATCCGGGCAGACCAAGGATGCATCCACCTTGCCCCTGCTGGTGCCAGAAATTTCTTATTTTCTCTGTTCAAAATTAGTTGGCGCTCAAACAGATGTGTTCATTCCAACTTCGTCCGGTGATACAAACAGCCTCAACAGAGCAAAACTCAATGGAAGAAATCATATGAAAATTAGTAGGGGCTCGTTCGGTTTGGAGGAATTGAGTAATTGACTTGCCTTATTCCTACGCGTAAAAATAAACTTTGAGTGGATGTGTAGTTTTCTCCAAAAATACAAAAAATGAATATTATTCCTACGAAATTCCTATACGCATTTCCTACAAACTGAATGCATATATAGGAAATTTTCCTATGAAATCCTAGTTCCTATGTTTTTCTTATAAAATCCTCCAAACCTAATGAGGCCTAGGATGTGAGCAGTTTCCAAAAGTTTTTATAGTCCGTGTGTATATGAAAGGGCAATGATGGTATAGTAGGTAACATTCAGAACCCTGCATAGAATTCTGAACCTGGGTGAGCATGCGACTTGAGTCCTGCCACCAATGAAAGCACCGATTGACTAACCTCACACAACAATGATTGGAAAATACTGGACTTATAGCTAGACAGAAGAAGAAAAGGGGACGGTTGAATTGGTTCACGTATGTTGGTATGGTACAGACAGACTTCTCAACAGAACTGAATTGAGAAATATATTCTGGTTTCTGCTCTTGAAAAGGTGAGAAATATATGATTTTCCTTTTGCTGATCATCTCTTTCTAATGTTCATGAACCCGCTAGACTCTGGATTGATTGTAGTAGCTCTCTAGAGGTTTCCGGAAGCTGTAAAGAAAACAATTGATCTTGTTATGGGAACCAGAAAATGATGATGGTGAATCTGTACTTAAGCACCCTACTTTCCTTTGTAACCTGTGTATATCGCCCATTTATTTGCTGGATCTCGTTTTTCTTCTCTTTTTTCACTGCTGGATGCCTGGATCTTGTTCTTAGCATGATGATGTTGTGCAAACTCATCTTAAGTGAGGTAGAGTAATTGATTTTGTTGGCCATGTTACGGTACCTGTGTTCAATGCGCTCAAAGTCGAATTTAAGTAATATGCCATCCTCTCTATACAACATGATCTTTTTTTAGATGTATACAACATGCATTTGAAAACTCTTGGAAGATAGGCTTTTGTCCCGTTTTATAAACTGTCAAGAAGGAGCTTAGGATGAAACCCCACACGGCCAAGCTAGATACATGGTGCTCATGAGCACATCTAACAAAGCTTACGAACAAAGCAAGCACACAAAGGATAAAAGGAGAAATGACGCATGACCCCACTGAAGCCCTCGCCCGCTAAAACGTTCATTAAGATCTATATCATTTGATGATGCCATGTGAATCGCTATGTGAAGTGTATGGCTAACCAGATAACGAAGCAGACTACTATGAGACAAAAGATCATCTTTCTAAAGAGATTTGATTTAAAATTCTTATATGTCCAAGATCAACACAGAAATTTGTTCAAAGGTTTTCCCTTTGTCTATGTCAACAAACTATTTGAAATACCTCGACTTATTTAGAACCAGTCCAGAGTCAAATAGCAATGATTTGACGCACTTCGATTAATATAGGACTTCTGGCCCTAAAGGGAGAACGAGGGAAACGGATCCTCAATTCAAAGTGGGTAAACAAAGTTCCATATATTGAAGCCGCTACATGTACTATGTGAATGGTGCACAATTACTTTAGCATAGGAGGAGTAGCCACCGCTCTACCTTATAGATGGAAGGTTAACTGTTTAGATTTATGTGATCATTTTTTACACAGGGTTGTTGAATATTAACAACTTATTACATAGAAACCATTTTTTCAAAGCAAGTTGAACATGTAAATTTATTAGTGGAGAAGAAGCCCACCACATGGATCTGCCGTGAGATTGCCGCAAGTGCACAGAACCGCCCTGACTGTCGCACCAGCGCTCCACCAAGGCACGCCTTGATTGTCAAGGCCAAGGAAAATTGGGAGACAATGGAGAACATTGTGGAAATACAATCAAACTAGGTTAAATGCAACTGAACGCAGTAGCAACATTCCCTTGAACACTAAACTGTTATAAGCAGATTAGGTGCAATTTGAGCAGCATTACCAATATTTACTTGAATGCCTCAAGTAGAACAGAACAAACAAACAAGCATAACTAGCCACACATCAATGAAAGGTGATTTTGCATAGGCAAAAGTTATACATCATTCATAGATGATCCAGAAAATTTCAGCACTTGTAGATAACAATCTCAAGAAAGTGCTAAAACAGGACAACTGCAGATATGTCAACCTCCACCATGAGAAACGGTCTACAGTAAAGAACTACAGAAGTAGATTATACTGCAGCCAGCTGCCATCTTTACTTAACACTCGTTCAAGCATGGGGAAATATACTGGCTAAAGCAAAAACAAAACTCATGAGTTCCATCTAGCGAAGGAAATGGTCTGTGCATGCTTCAACTGCCTCAAGCCAGGATCGCCTGCCCAGGGGCGCGTTTAGCAATGGGGCCATGGACACCAAGCAGCTGCACAAGAGTTGGAAGAAGAATCAGTACGAGACTGTGTGAGATAAATGTTACAAGTGTAAGAACCAACAATAGACAAGCAATTCAATATGCAAGTACATGGAACGAAAACATACCAGCAAACAATACATAGAATTATACAAGTTCAGAATATGATGCAAGAGAACTATGACAAGCAGTATATAGGAATATAAAGATAGTTATTACAAAAAACATATGGTCATTCAGGTTTAACTTGATATTAGCCCTTAAGTAAGCATCATGTTAACATGGAACAAATTTGACCAACTTAGTACCACTGATAGATTATTATTAGGAATCAGAATATTTATATTATGATACACACAACAATAAACTGGAGCTCAGACTTGACTGTAACAAGCAGTAAAAATGTGGAATGGAATTAAGCAACCAACATTACATTTTAAGTTTTGCGAATTGTATAGTCTAGTAGAACAGAACTGAAGCAAACATTAAGATGTTTCAGTGGGAAAAAATGTATCACCTTAGCATTGACACCATCAGGCACGATTCTTCCCTCACTCTTGTACTTGATGTAATCAGCCCTGTTGAACTTGGTAAAGCCCCTGGAAAATCAAGTGCAGATTAGCAATGCTTCAATCTAGTCATCTCATAGAATTTCCGACTTTCCATAACACAATGAAACAACCAGTATAATTTGATAAGACAGGTGACATACCACTTCCTGCTGCGAATGATCTTTTGACGGCCAGGGAACTTGAACTTGGCACGGCGGAGGGCTTCATCAGCATGAACAGCATTGCTCTCCTTGCAGCGCACAGATAGGAGTACTTGGCCAATGTCCACACGAGCACAGGTACCCAGAGGCTTCCCAAAAGCACCCCTCATTCCAGTCTGGAGCCTATCAGCCCCGGCACATGAAAGCATCTTGTTGATACGAAGGACATGGTATGGATGGACCCTGACCCTCAGGTGGAACGCATCCTTTCCAGCATTCTTCGTCATGTACTTGTTGCAAGCAATACGGGCAGCCTCAAGAGCCTCGCTAGAGACATTCTCCTTTTCCCAGCTGACCAGGTGGACGCAGGAGGGGAACTCATCCACTCCCTTCTTCTTCATCCCAACATCATAGATCCTGATCTTCGGGTCAGGTACACCACGACAGTACCTTGACTTGGGGTATGGCTTGTTTTTTATCTGGCGGTAGCACCTAGCAGGTCCTGATCAGAGGAACAAAGCACCAAAATTATTAGAAACCAAATACACATGGAGGGGTCTCAATTATCAGCATTGAATCAGGAAACAAAAATTTGAATAATAGAAGAGGTAAAGCTCATATCAATCAACAAAATACATTAGCTAGGTGCAATCAGAGAGGAACAAGTCAACTTGAATGACACCTCAGAAATGCTTTCACTAACCAAAACTTCTCAGAAAATCAGCACACAGTTTATAATATGCAAGGTGGCAGCAGAAATAGAAAATATTGCAGTCATGGCTTTCCATGAAAGCAGCACAGGTAGAAATTTACTTCTTACATAACCCAAAGGGAAAGTTGTGGCTGTGTGGCCAAATTTAAATCATACAAAGATTCTCTACAAATTACAGTGAACCTACAGCCTTAACCAATGAAATGTATACAGAAGGTAATAGTTAATACCAACATTAACACAAATCAAGCAACAAAAATGGAATGGGGTGACATAGATAAACACCATCATATACTCCACAACAATAATTCTGGTTTTAACGAAGTCCACAGAAAATGATGTGGATCCTAATAAACAGACAGTGTACAACTAACATTTTTTAGTAACAACATCATACGTCACATCTGAAACCTATAAACACATTAACATATTATTACAACAAGACCCATGCAAGAAAAATCAGAGGTATTGCAGAGTAGCATGGTTACAAATTGGCAATCACAATATACACATGAAACAGAAATGATTAGGAGAGTAAAATTCCCTGGAAACCATGCCAAACGAACAGCTTTTAGACAATACTGTTGCCCTAGTTCTGAAGAGGTTAGAGCTCAACATTAACACGATATTGATGATAGCAAAAAAGATTTGTATAGACAACAGCCGATCAAAGCCACACAATCTACATCATACAACACGGGGAAAAACTCTAGGACCAGAGCATCAACTTACCTACAAGGTGTCAAATGCAAATAGAACCAGCATTGCCAAGTCTAAAGGGAATAACCACGGCATCCATCCAATTTTACCCGAAACGCATAGGCGCAGAGATGCCAAACACCGAAAACTCGACAGCGGTGGGCAGAGACGTAACCCTAACATGATACCATCTCAAGGGAACTCGCGCGCGTCGACATCTCACACAGGGCTAGACCGCTAGATCAGGCAAGACCAAGGCACGGGAGACAAAACCCTACCGCACAGCCGCGTCCACACATCGCACGGATCGAAACGTAGCGAGATTATTACAAGAAAAGGGAGGTAGGGAACGGAGATGGGACGGATCGAGCGATCTTACGTCTCCCCATGGCGAAGGCGGTGGCGATGCGACGCAGGCGGGAGAGGAGGAGGCGACGGCGGCGGCGAGAGGAAACACAGGAGCAGTAGGGTTGGAGCCGGGGAGGGCTTATATGCGGATGGACGTGGGGTGGCGTGGCTTCCGCGGTGGACCTGGGGCCCCACGCCTCGTTTGGCTGGGCCGGGTAACGTGTTAAAAAAGACCTGTTTACGGGCCCAGTGACCAGAGTAATTTAATCCTCTCCTGGTGACCAAGGAGCAACTAGTTAACGAGCGCTCCTTCGGGAGCATTGCAACGATCAGCGCCATTTGGCGCGCTCTCGGCCATTCGCCATGTGTTGCGCTCTGGACGCTTCCTTCGGATTTTGTTTTTTTTTCGCACACGTTTTCGGCTTTTTAAACGGTTTTTTCCCGGGTTTTTTGACGTTTTGGTTTTTCCCCGGTCTTTCTTAGCTTTCCGATAAAAAAAGTTGAAAAAAAATATTTTTTGCACGAAAAAAACGCGTTTTCTTTTATTTTCCTTTCGCGAAAGTCACGGTTTTTCTTTCGCGAGAGGCACGGTTGTGCTTTACGAGAGTCACGGCCGTGACTTTCAGAAACAAAAAAAAATGCGTTTTCGGTTTTTTTTTCGTGAGAGTCACGGTTTTGCTTCCGCGAGAGGCACGGTTGTGCTTTTGCAAGAGTCACGGCCGTGCCTCTCGGAAAAGGGAAAAACAAAACGTGTTTTCTGTTTTTTTTCTTTCGTGAGAGTCACGGTTTTGCTTCTGTGAGAGGCACGGTTGTGCTTTCGTGAAAGTCACGACCGTGCCTCTAGGAAAGGGAAAAACAAAACACATTTTCTGTTTTTTTTCGTGAGAGTCACGGTTTTGCTTCCGCGAGAGGCACGGTTGTGCTTTCGTGAAAGTCACGGCCGTGCCTCTAGGAAAGGGAAAAATACGTGTTTTCTGCTTTTTTTCTTTCCCGAGAGTCACGGTTTTGCTTTCGCGAGAGGCACGGTTGTGCCTTCGCGAGAGTCACGGTCGTGCCTCTCGGAAACGAAAAAAACATGTTTTCTGTTTTTTCTTCTTCCACGAGAGTCACGGTTTTGTTTTCACGAGAGGCACGGTTGTGATTTCGCGAGAGGCACGGGCGTGCCTCTTTTGGAAAGGGAAAAAACCGTGCTCCCTGTTCGGTTTTTTCACCCGGTTTTTTTCGTCTGATTTTTTCGTTAAAAAAAAGTTCGTCAAAACCTATCAACATGAGATCTAGTTTTGAAGATCTCGACGCGAGGAATCCAGTGGTGAAAACGGTTCGAGATTTGGATGCACGGTTTAAGAGATAAAACGTTTTGAATAAACGAATCTATGAAAAAAAGGAAAACTCCCTGGTTGCGACAAGTGGCGCGCTACATGTGCGCCACTTGTCGCGACCTGGGAAAGTGGAGTGTTCTTTGCAATGAGTACTCCTTAATTAGTGATTTCGTGGTGACCAGGACAAAACCCAACAGAATTAACATGACACATGTCGCCTGCAAATGGCTAATGACGTTTGCAACCCATATCAAAATTCAGTTTTGCTAAAGCACATCTAGATGTGCATAAGTATTGCACATCTAAGTCCTAAGTCATTGATCTTACATATTTATTCTTAAATTTCCACCCTCAACGGATAGCTCGAGATGATCAATCTTGAAGTGAGAAGAGAAGGATTGCCTCAGTCCAAGACGCGGAACAACAGAGTTTTCTTTTGAAGAAACACTATTATTATGGGGATGTACACGCGGTAGAAAAATTATGCCAATCTATTGAGATATGGTATGCGACAAGTGAATATTTGAAACAAGAAATAAATTCAAATTTTCGGATAACGGATCCTTCTAATCCAGTCTATCTAATGTCTTTTTCAGGAGCCAGAGGAAATACATCTCAAGTACACCAATTAGTAGGTATGAGAGGATTAATGTAACAAGTTTCTCTTATTCTCGTTTGTTCCTTCTTTTAGATAAATACTTAAAAATCCCCTTACAATAACAAATCCAATTTAGAAGGGACTTCCTTCCCGTGTTGGGAAAACTTTTCTTAGGGGTGAAGATCTCAGCAAGATATGAAGTTCTTGAAGAATGAAAAAAACTGATCTTCTTTTTAGTATTTTAGACTAAATTCTTTTGTTCCTCGATGCTCAATCAAACCCTCTTTTTTTAAGATGGAATCGTCCTCACAAGTTCCACATCCCTAAGATTTTTCACATCCGCTGATAATTTTTGAGATATCAAGTGCTTTTGCATTCTTGATTTAGGGCTAGTTCTTTTGGCGGCTTAAAAATTAAGCCGCCTCCTCCCTAGCTTTTGTCATAAGCCCCCTTCCTTATTTATTGGAGCTTCTGAACTAGTTATGGGATTACTAATCTAGAAGCCTCCATAAATTTTGGGAGTGGCTTATTTTTTAAGCTGGGGAAAGGCAGCTTATTTTTTAAGCCGCCCAAAAGAACTGACCCTTAGAAAGGAGATGTTCAGGGTTGTTGGTGTTTCATATGCCGAAATCGTTGCCTCTATGAAAAGTATTCCCTTCATTTCACAATGTAGTGCATCCCCGTTTTTCGAGAACTAAGTTTGACCATACATTTAATCAACGAGACCGACTGCGAATTTAGTGGTATATTTTTTGCCCCCGCTGCAGTGAGTTTCGTTGGTTAAATTTATGGTCAAATTTAGATCTTGAAAAGCATGATTACACTATATTGTGAAATGAAGGGAGTACTGGATTTGCTTCCAAGGATGGCATGCGAATAAACATTAAGACTGGCACGTCTTTGCTCAGGACAACTTTGTTGACTGACTAGTTCGATGGATTTTCTTTGAATCAAAGGCCCTGAACTGGTTCAAAGGAATAGGAAAAAACACATGAATTCCAATAAAAATGGTCAAATCAAAGTCAAACCCTAAACATTCCCTGAAGTTCAAAAGTCACTATCAATGAATTCCCGAGTATAAGGGGGTGTTTGTTTTCAGGGACTTCTTTGTGTAGAGACTAGAAAAAGTCCCTCTTAAAGACTTTTTTACCAAATGGGAGGGACTTTTTAGGGACTAAACTAGACATTTGGGACTAAATGAAGAAGACTCTCAAAGAGAGTCTTTTTTGGGACTTTTTGGGACTTTTCTAACAATGCCCCTCCATGCATTTAATGGCCCGCCACCCTATGGTGTTGTTTGATTGTTATTTTTCTATATACTAGGGGCAATATGGTCATTTAATCTCTACTTTTAATGGAGCAGTTGGTAGTTTCGCTTTCAGGTTTTTTTTCGTCCCACCACTTTCGTCCGGATTTTTTTCGTAGGTTAACCATCGTAGATTTTTTTCGTCGCCTCCCCCAGTTCATCGGTTTATTTTCACTTCACCCTCTCACACAACGAAAAAACTGAACGGATCAGAACTTTCCATACTGACGAAAATTATTTAGTAATGTCTTTATGCAAAAGAATCAATCACAATCAATTTCTAAAGATCAAATCTAAATTAATTAATCTTCATAACGTTTGTTTCCTTCCGAATCACGTCCATAACTTTCCTTCCTTGTTTGGGCAGAAACGGTTTGGTAGCAGAGATTAGGAAGCTTCCTATGAGTGTAGTAATAGGAAGTATTCTTTTTTTTTGATGATTCGTTTCCATGCATGATGATAATAAATTAGGCCAACATTCACCACTATTTATCAACGTCATCAATCGTATCCATTCCTACCAGTTTTAAGGGAATCTGCTCGCTATGTCTTTTTTAAGGGGATCCGCTCGCTAAGTCGTCGTCACACGTTATTTTCACAAGCAATTCCCCTAAAAAAAGGCGTGGGTATTGGTAGTTGAACGCCCGCTAGGTTTTCCGCCTGTCCCATCCTCGCGCTGTGCCGCCGCCACCCGCCGAATTTCCAGCCGCCCGAGCCCGTTAACTTCGCCAGCCATCGGGTCGACTGCCCCCGCCCCAAACCCCCATCCCCGAGCACTAGCTATCGCCACCACTTGGTAGTCTCGCTTCCAGGTTTTTTTTCGTCCCACCACTTTCGTCCGGTTTTTTTTCGTAGGTTAACCATCGTAGATTTTTTTCGTCGCCTCCCCCACTTCATCGGTTTATTTTCACTTCACCCTCTCACACAACGAAAAAAACTGAACGGATCAGAACTTTCCATACTGACGCAAATTATTTAGTAATGTCTTTATGTAAAAGAATCAATCATAATCAATCTCTAAAGATCAAATCTAAATTAATTAATCTTCATAACGTTTGTTTCCTTCCGAATCACGTCCATAACTTTCCTTCCTTGTTTGGGCAGAAACGGTTTGGTAGCAGAGATTAGGAAGCTTCCTATGAGTGTAGTAATAGGAAGTATTCTTTTTCTTGATGGTTCATTTCCATGCATGATGATAGTAAATTAGGCCAACATTCACCACTATTTATCAACGTCATCAATCGTATCCATTCCTACCAGTTTTAAGGGAATCTGCTCGCTATATCTTTTTTAAGGGGATCCGCTCGCTAAGTCATCGTCGCACGTTATTTTCACAAGCAATTCCCCTAAAAAAAGGCGTGGGTATTGGTAGTTGAACGCCCGCTAGGTTTTCCGCCTGTCCCATCCTCGCGCTGTGCCGCCGCCACCCGCCGAATTTCCAGCCGCCCAAGCCCGTTAACTTCGCCAGCCATCGGGTCGACTGCCCCCGCCCCAAACCCCCATCCCCGAGCACTAGCTATCGCCGCGTTGCCGCCCCAAGCTCCACGCCACCGGGAACGAATCAAGAGCCATCCCGACACCGCCGTCGCCGGCCCAGCACCTCCAGCCTTGCATGGACAGCTTCAATGTGCAGTCTCCCTTGCTGCCTCACCTTCTGCCAGCGCATGCAGCGGCGGGGTTGGACGCGTGCGTGCTTGCTAGCTTGCTCTCTGTGCGTACGTACTTGCTCTGCGTGCGTCCCACCGGCCAATGCGCATGATGCGTGTGTGCCTGCTTTTCTGTATGTGTATGCCAGCGTGATGCGTGTGTGCGTTGCTGTGTGTGTATGATATAGATGGCCCGAGTGTGTGCAGGCTGTGCTCTGCTCTCTGCTGATCTATGTGTTGGTGTTCCTGCTATATGTTCATGTCATACAAATGAAATTTCTGTTAATCTTTTGACATGTTGAGTTGGTTCTCTCTGTTTTCTGAGGGGGTGAATGCAAAGCAGTCTATTAAGCCAGGCACAATTGCTGAGCTAAATTGACAAAAAAATATTGATAGCCATAGTTGTAGTTTAAGTAGTAGCGAGTTGTCTGATATGTATAAAGAGCCCGTTGCAACTGAGCCCGTTACTAAATTGACAAAAAAGGTCGCCAGTGTCACTTGATATGTATGAGAATATTAAATGTATTATTAACATGATTAATATTGAACTCTTAAAGTTAATGTGGCCCCGTTGCAACGCACGGGCGTTCTTCTAGTAACCTCTAGAAAGAGACTAGTGACTTTTTAGTCTCTGCAAACAAACAAGGAGGGACTTTTTAGGGACTAGAGACTTTTTAGTTGGGACTAGAAAAAGTCCTAGGACTTATGAACCAAACAGGGCCTAAGATGTGCATGCTTTGGCAAAGTCTCCAACCCCATAAATATTACTCCCTCCATTCCAAAATACAGTGCGCCCGCGCTTCCCGAGGTCCAACTTTAACCATAAATTTAACCAACGAGACCAACTACAACAGAAGAAAAAATTATATAATTGAAAACTTCTTTCGAGTACGAATTCACTGATATAATTTTTGCTCCCACCGCAATCAGTCTTGGTAGTTAAATTTACGGTCAAAATTAAAGCACGTGGATAGAGGAAGCACTACATTGTGAAATGGAGGGAGTAGTTCATGTGTGATGCGTAAATCAATAACTCTAAATGCGTAGTAATTTGAAAAGGAGGTGCAAGTGAATTGTAAAATTCACGTGTTTCTTGTCCTTTAAAATAGAGATCAAAGGAAACTTGCTTCATATTTCCTTCTGTTCCATTTGTTTGAACCAAAATGCAGAGGATTCTATCCTTTTCATCCCGCGATCACGGGATCTCGAGCAGGGATTCCAAACTCCCCCTGCCAAAACTTCACGTGCGAAAGACCACTCAATGCCATTACTGGTGGGATCAGTTTCATTTGGAACATTTCCCTAAAAAACTTTCATTTGGAACAGGTCTAAATGTGCACAAATTTGAATAGGTGTGACGACCAGCATCTAGCAATCTCTACAGCAAAAAATTCTATACACTCCACGGGTACTCGACTAGCGAAATTGCACAGGCAATTGTTTAGTGATCAGTATCCTCTATTTCAAGAGCTACCACTACAAAATTAGTACTGCTAGATCAGATGGAGATCCATGAAAAGGATGAAACTCATGACATGCACTACTAGCTTTCACCAGAACCAAAAATACAAAAAAGAAATCAGCTGCATGAAATGCTGGAGAAGATCATAGTACAACTGTCAGCATGGATTCCTTTTTCCTATTGTTTGGCAAGGCCAACATGGATTCTTCGGAGCAGATCAGTAGAATCATTGTGAACATCAGGCTTAGATACAATAACCAAGTGAAGAGAAAACGACTGCAGACCAAGCAATAACGCCCATTTCTCTTGCCGATCCCATATCATAGCTGGCACTACCAAAAATGAGGATTGCAGTCTTGTGCATACAGCTTCTGGTATTAGCGGAACCAATAAAGTACAAAAACAACACGTTAGAATTCAATGACTCGAGGTAGTATGGAGAAGATGAGGGATGGCTTACAGTGAACTGCTCTCTGCTATGTACAGACAGAAGAATCTTATGGGCCACTAAATGGCAGGTTCGGTATGTGTTCCGGGCATTGTTGCTTTATCTGTGTCATCAACGAGTCGGCGGAATCGTGCCGCGAGTTCTTGGTAAAACTTCATATCTGATGGACTTACTCGGTCGATTGCCGACTTGAAGTGTGTAGTTGCTACTTCTGGGATGTCAAAGTTCTCCTGGTGGAAATGCAAATAGTCTATCAGCAAGCTTCTAGTGAAAATACATCTACTCATCATGTACCAGAATGGGCAAAGAGCAGGTAGCATACATCAAGAGCAGCTACAGCGGCTTCCCTGCAGACGAGCTTTATGTCAGCACCGGTGTAGCCTTCTGTGAGTCTAGCGAGTTCGTTTAGATTAACATCGTGACTGCAGGGAATGCTGCGTGTATGAATCCGGAAAATATCTTCACGGTCAGCTTCATCTGGTGGCTGAACATCAAGCAGTCTATCGAAACGACCTAGTGCATACATCATTCATTTAGTTGAACCAACATAATACAGAAAGCATTTCATATGTAACCCAAGCAAGGAACAAAGGCCATAAAATACATGTGCATAGTCCGTGTAGTTAAGATGGATGACCTGGTCTCAGAAGTGCAATGTCGATTTTGTCAGGACGATTCGTAGCTGCAATAACAGTGACACCAATCTTTTGGTCCAAACCTGTTGCAATCAGAGTAATTATAAATGGCTAAAACCTAACCAGCAAAGATATTTAACATGAGTCCAAATCGTAGGTTATCAGCATTTCCAACTAAGAATGGAAAGACAAGCAAATAGCACAGAACCAAGTAACTAATAACACAGTAAGATACCAGGGCCTCAATTTTGACTAGTAATTACCGTTAGCCCATTAATGTTAGGTGCTCAGTTATGTGAACACCTTGGTGCAGCAATAACATCCATTTTAATGTATGTAACCTAGGCTTCTTATATAAGATTATTCTGTTACTTGTATCAAGAATGAACCACATGTGTGGAATCAACCAGTAGAAGCTAAAGAAATCGTAGAGACGTCAGATCTAATCTAATTTGCATGCTTGACTGCTTGGTTTGTGTAGCGACGGCCTAATAATCACAAGAGTAACCTACTCCCAAAGGAAGTAGGGAAATCAACCAACAGTCCCTAAGGAAGTACTAAGGCTTACCATCCATTTCCTGTAGCAGCTGACTGAGTACCCTATCAGCAACAGATATGCCATTATTTCCATGGCCACGAGTTACTGCAAGCCCATCTATTTCATCAAAAAATAATATTGCAGGCGCATTATCCTTCGCCTTCGCAAATAATGATCTCACTGCCTTCTCAGAGTCACCGACCCATTTGCTGAAAAGCTCAGGACCCTTAACTGCAAGGAAATTCATTTTTGCTTCAGAAGCTACGGCGCGAGCCATCAATGTCTTACTGCAACCTGGTGGTCCAATCATTAACAATCCTCTAGGAGGGCGGATCCCTAAGCGTTCAAATGCGTCTGGGCATTTCTGTGGCAACTGGATGGCTTCAATTAACTGCTTCTTAATCCTGGCTTGACCACCAACATCCTCCCATTGTACCTTCGGAAGCTCTAGCATTACCTGTACAGGAAATGATGGGAGGTATCATCATTGTGCTATGTTCTACAGATCACACATATTTTACTGATGTTGATGTTTATTTCCCACAAGATAATAACACATCACAGAGCATCTCAACCAACCAAATCAAGAGCACCTAACATTAAACTGGATCATTATAACAGAACTTCATATCATCCTGAACTGTGCATGTTTTAGTCTAGTTTTCACTTCTCGTCGGTTGGAATTCATGACGCGGATATTGACACAAACATATGAAAAGAAAAAGGGAAAAAAAAAAAAGAGAAGAAATGTTTCTTACAAGATAAGAACTATTATGAAAGAAACCACAACAAGTAATAAGAGAAGAAATCTGAAAAAAGAAACACTAAATGAACATATAAGGTGCGTAAAAATGATACCTCACGCATTGCACTTGGTCTAACTTTCATTTTAGCTTGTTCAAAGTCATCTTTAATCACCAACAATAGCAACTCATCTTTCTTATCATTCAGCTCGCTACTTTCTATGATATCACCTCTATTGGTCCAGCTATAATCCTCCGTTGACATGGTTAACTTTGAGAGAGATGATGATAATGAGCTTATTTCATAACCCAAAAGGCCATCAATTTCTTGAATATTAGTCTTTTCTGCATGTGTGGCACGATCACCAAGTGGTTGAGTTGAACTTTCTTTTACACTGATATAACGGCGAAGAGCACTCAATGCAGCCTCGTTGCAGAGTGCAGCTAGATCAGCACCCACGAATCCATGAGTGGCAAAAGCAAGGCACTCAACTTCCTCACTAGTGAGAGAGTGGTGAACTCCACTTAGAAGGAGGTGAAGTATGTCCAGCCTCTGTCCTGGAGATGGTACTCCTGCAAGTGAGCCATTTTACAGACAACGAATTAATCAACTATGAGTTACTTAACAAATTATCAACTGGACAACCGTGTTATTTCAACATTAGGCTTGTCATTGATAATAGTCAGCTTGCATTTGATGCCATCTATAAGCGCATGGCCAACCTCAGTTTACCCTAAGTTATGAAAACAGCTGCTGAAGTGACACAAGTAACAGTATATACAGGGGCATAACGTCTCTTAAGTAGCACAAAGTACTTAGAATGCAAGATAATTGTCATTTCACCCCAAACAGATCATGTTACCACCAAAAAGAATCCTAGATGATTCGGCACATATACTGGTACTGGTTTTAGTTGCACACAATACCTTAAAAGAGAAAAACACTGACCTAGAATAGATATAAAGCTGCGGTATATGAAAAACATCAGAGATCTACCTATTTCAATTTCTTGATCGAATCTTCCTGGGCGCAGTAATGCACGATCAATACTTTCAGGCCGATTTGTAGCAGCAATCAGGATAACACGATCATTACGGCCAATCTCATCCATCAGTTTTAACAGAGTGGCAACCATTCTAAGAGATAACTCCTCGCCTCCATCCTTCCTGGCTGGAGCAATCGCGTCCAATTCATCAATAAATATCTAATATCAATGAAGGTACATATTATCAATCCTCAATATTGTTATAATTAAGAGATAACATACTTCCTCATTGTAATATAGAGAAACCATTGGTAATTAAGTAACTCAATCCATAGGCATAAATAATCAGCAGCTATTGTTAATTAGACCATTCATAAGTCCTCATCATAGTATAGAGAAACCATTTGTAATTACATACTTCATTCAATCCATAAACGTTGATAATCAGCAGCTATTACTAATTTTGATCAGTAATGACAGCTATTACCCAAAATCTACTTCATAAGAGATTTTTGTTTTTTATCTTCTTCAAATAAAATAACAGTGTTAAATCGATTTTAAAATGGTAACTTCACTTAAAATGTAAAACAAAAATTGTAAAGGATGAGGTTCCTCCAAAGATGGATATCCAGTAAAATGCATATAGGCATGTTGAATACTTTTATCAAACCTTTATTTTCATTTTGAACACTAAGGGATAAACATTTGAGAATAGGAATCATTTTAACTCAGATTCCAGAAGTCATGAACAAAAGATTGCTCATTTTTCTACCCATGATACAGGGTGAGGGAGATAATGTTAAGAAATTATGACATTAGCCTCCTAAAAAGGTACTTCCTCCATCCGGAATTGCTCCGTCCAGATGTATCTAGCACTGAAATACGTTTAGATACATCTGTTTGAGCGTCATCTAATTCCGGGCGGAGGTAGTAGTATATTAGAAGTAAGTTTCAAGTGCAGTTGACATGACAATAAAAAGAAGTGGTTGGCCATTAGAAGAAAATCTAACCACAGCAGGTGCAGCTTGCTTAGCTGAAGTGAAAGCATCATACAATGCTTGTTCACTTTCACCGTGATACTGACTAATGATCTCTGGTCCATTGATTGTAAAAAGATTGGCTCCCAGATCATAGGCACATGAAGAAGCAAGAGAGGTTTTCCCTGTTCCAGGTGGACCATAAAGAAGAATACCTTTATACCTGCAATGAACCAACAGTATATTCTTAACTAACAAATAAATGTGTGTGCAATTTAGCAGGGACAAGTTCACACTATACCTTGGTAAATCATGCAAACCATTCCTCGGCAGACTAATTTGATCTGCCAGCGAAAATGAAATCATTTCTTTTACTTTTGCTGATACTTCAGATAACCCACCAAGCCTTTGGTTAGGATTGGTATCTTCATTTCCTGTATCAGCACACACGGAATATTCTGGTGGGAGCCCTAGCTTATCTGACCCAAACTCCTTTGAAGATGACAAATCAGAAAGGTGCACTTTTGTGGTTCTGTTGACAAGGAACAAAGCAGGGGTTTCAACCAATTTACCAGAGACCTCTGCATTAGACATTGAATTGTTTTTCTCATGCACTACATCCAGGGCAGAACCATCTGTTTCTGCACGCAAAACTACAAACATAGATAGTTTCCCGCACATTGGGAGAGGAACGTAGTTTCCTTTCAGTAAGTGCCTACCACCGAGCCACCGTGATGCAGAAGTCTGCAGCAAGTCATTTATTTTATCATCTGCCAATACTGATTTTGCAGTGGCTTGATCCAAGCACAATGAAGAACCACTGTAAGATGCACCGTGATGGGATTCATTTCTGCATGGAGAAGTTGAAGGAATCCTTTTAGGTGACTCCATAACCATCACATTTCTTACAGGATGGCAATCAGACTCTGACTTATTATGGCTGCATGGTGCAACTTTTGGTGGAACTAGACTAAGGTAGAGATCACTGCATTTTATCACCCTCAAAAACTCACCACCATCAGTTTGTTTTGGGGCTTGAGATGTATATAGGGGGCTAATTAACAAAGGACGACCTACTACAGGGTATCCCAGCGTGCAGGCAAGGTCCCAAGAGAGCTTGATGCCATTCTTTTGAACCTGATAAGAGTGACCATCCAATCAAAAACTTTTATAGTTTCGTATTCGCGACAATTATACACGAAGGGAAGAAAGATAACAAAGGCACGTACCTCACATGAAGGGAAAACTTTGGCAGTCACAAAGTTCACCCCAGCTTCATTAGAGATGAGATCATTGTCCACATCAAGATCAAAGAATCTGGTGCACTCCTCCAATAAGCTATCAAGTGGGAATTCATCTAAACTGTTACTACTTGAAGAAATGAGTGACACCTAAGAACAAGGAGACAGAGCTCAGCTGACTTGAACAAAACAACAGATAGACACTGGTAAGCTAAAGTTTTATCTTCATTGGAACCCATGGGAAGCTCGAATGTCAGTTCTACAACCAGGGTATCATAATCCACTGTATGTGTTAATCTTGTTTTCAGCAACAAGCTGTAAATATGATGCTTTGTGGCAGTATTGAAAAACAGTGTGGATCAATCAGCACATATTCAATTGAGCAGATAGAACATCAAGGGGCCACTGTGAGATACATCTACACAGTCAAAGGTCAGCTCACAATCGAAATTTCAATAGCAAGAACTGATGTTACATGGAGCATGGATTGAAGTGTAAAGTCTAGTAAACTAGTTCGGTGCAGAAAGAAATCCTAATTTTGAGGAGGAGCATACAGAGACGAGACACCCATGCCGCAGCCCGGAGCTGGCCATGGCGTCCCCGGAGAGCCAGAGCCTCCCCTCGCCACCACGAATCCCGCCCCTGGAGACCACATCGAAGACGGTGCCGGTGAAACAACCGGCGCCTCCGCGGGGTACGAGCGCCGGGTACCGCGCCGCTGCCGCTGCAGCGGTGGACGGGAGGTCCAGGATGCAGCCGCCGGTGCCTTCACGGGCGCGAGAGAGGGGGGTACGAGGTGACGGCTGCGGGGACACCGACGGCTTCTGCTTCTTCTTGCCCTTCGAAGACATGGCGGCGGTTCCGGCGAGCTTTTGGGGTTAGCTAGGGTATAAGAATGGGAATTTTATTATGTCTCGAGAGAAGTCCATATTAGTACCTCCTTCAAGTCCATATTTACCCTCCCCTGTTGTGGAGCGTCGCCAAATAGGATTTGATCATAAGAAACTTTCAAATTGGAGTTAAATTGAACTAAATTTGCTTAAGAGCAACTCCGACGCGCCACCCGAACGAAAGGCGGTTTGTTCGTTTGGGTCGGCCCGACGGACATTCATGTCCGCTTTCATGTTTGGGTCGGCGCTTGCGTCCAACGCTGACCCGACTGATTCCTAAGGTGGCGCGAAAAAAAAACATAAATATTTTAAAAATAGAAAACATTAATTAAACATTAATGCCGGCCACAAAGGGCGAGAATCCACGAGTCCACATTACATTAAGTACAAACATTTAATTAAGCTAAAAATTAGGAGGCGCGCTGTTTTAAGCGTCCTCGTCCTCGTCATCGGAGCCGGTGAGATCGACGAGGGTTGGCGCCGGGCCAGCCCACCGGAACGCCGTCTCCCAGGCTACGGCGACGTCGTCCGCCGGTGGCTGTACCGCCGCTAGCTGGCTGCGCCACCACGGGCACAACGTTCCTCCTCCTCCTCCGCCTCAGCATCGCGCTTCAGCTGCTCGAGTCGCCCGCCCTCGTGGCGCTCCCCCGCGAGCATGCGCTGCCGTCATTGCTCCAGGTACATCTCCTCGTGGGCCGGCATCACCCCAAACCAGACAGGCGGCAAGCTGACCCACTCGCACACGTACCCGTCCCATGTGTAGCACTCGGGCTTGATGGGGATCGGCGCCGGCTCAGGGGATGGTCGGGCCAGTGGCGAGATGACGCGGTCGCCGGCAGTGGAGAGCGCCATGGCCTCCGACAACCGCGCCCGGTACGCCTCCTCCTCCTCCTCCTTGCGCCGCTCCTCTTCCTCGTTTTCACGGAGGACAGCCGCCAGCGCCGCCTGGTAGGCGGCCTCCGCCTCCTGGTCGTCGTCGTGCACGACGAGGGACCGCGGGTTGCCAGCTTCCACATCATGGACGCCATGATGGCACTGCTCCTCGTGCTCCAACGCGAACCAGACCTCCCACTCGGGAGAGTCTGATGCGTAGACTGGGTTGAGGCGTTGCTGCGGTGTAAGCTGTTGCCAGCGGCGTCGCACCTCCTCCGCGTGCGCCGGGCCGGTCGCGGCTCTGCCGGCACTGGGATCCTCTCGGGATCCAAGTGCCAGTCTTGCGGCAGCGTGACATCGGGGTAGGGGAGGAGGACGCGGTGCTCTTAGTGCCACTTCGCCTGATGCACTGGGACGCTGATGCGCTAAAGTGGTCGGCGGGAAGACGCCGGTGGAGGCGAGGGGAGCGCGCGCTGGGCCGACGGGGGCCTTTCCCCTGTTCTTGCCAGAGAAGAACCCCATGGATAGTTAGGGTTGACGCCAATGGGGGAGCAGAGGGTGGCTAGATGGGGACAGGGCGGAAGAGGATGAGGATGAGGACGGGCCCCTCAAATTGACAAAGGACGCCCCGCAGTCGCTGACGCATGGGCCCACGGGTGTCCCGTGTCATTAATAAAGACGCGGGTGGTAGTTGGCCCGCCGTCACATGGGGACGCGGCAGACACCGAGAGGACGCGCGCGCGTCTGTTTCGCATCCGCGCCGACGCATTTCAGCCAAATTTAGGCTAAAAATGGGTTCGCCTGGACACGATATGAAAATGACCCGGCGCGTTGGGCCATCATTTCTTTCCGCGGCGATTCAAACAGACAGCTGCGGACGAAATGGGTCGCCACACGATGCAGTTGCTCTAAAAGATCAAAACAATAATGTTGGCCTTGCGGAGGTGGTGGCTCTGCACCGAGACGAGAATCCACGCCACATGGCCATTGCCTTGATTGGGGGAGGGGGGTGTGGCACGTATGTCACGTAGGTCATGACCACAGTTGGCTGATGACGATCTCTACCGGAGTGAGATCAACCCATCTCAAGGTTGTGTTATGTACAGTTTCTAAAGTTAAAAGGTGAAACTTGAACCTAATCAAAGTTGAGGGTTGTAAGTTAAACCTTAAGGCAAATTAAAGGGGGTAACATGGACTTCTCTCTTCTTATTTTGTCTTTATATTTATTTATGTGAAAACTGGTGAAGAAATGTTCAAGCTAAGATCCTCCGTATGTTACGGGCATCTCCAACTCCTTACATCAAATCGAACACCCATAACGTTTAGTGGACACGTCCATCGTATTCACAAATGCTCACCCCTGTTTTTTTCTATCTCTGGAGCACTTAAAATAATTAAAGATAAATATCATCCTACATTCATAATCATGTTGTGCAAATATTCCATCAAATTTGAAATCAACTTATTCACACATCCTTTTAGTTCTCACTACGAAGCGCTCGCAAATGCTCAACCAAATCATACCGAAGTTGTTTATGAATTGCTCGATGCCAAATCTGTTGATGCATTCGAATAAAAAATCCTCAACATCGCCAGATTCTGCTCTGGAAGTTCAATAGGATCACCCATGCACTCAAATTCCAAACAGTGGCAAGCTCTATCACCCTCATCCTCTATAATAATGTTGTGCATGGTCACACGAGTTGTCAGCACCTTTCACAACGTCTTTGCATCCCATATTTTTGCTGATCGTCGAACAACTGCAAAACAGGATTGGAGCACTCCAAGTGCTCTCTCCACATCCTTTCTAGCTTATTTTCGTCTTTGGGAAAAGTAATATATTTTCTCCCCATTGGCTCAGAGATGAAGGTCGGTGAAGGATGAATAGAATCACAAAGATTATAGCCGAGTTGTAGTCATGGCCATTGATGGCATAGTTACACAAAGGAGTTTGTCCCGTACACAACCTTGCAAACTTGGGGAGCATTGCAACAGGTTGATGTCATTGTGAGACCCGGATATTCGAAAGAGAGAGTGTCAAATCCAGAGGTCTTGTGATGAAGCTGCTTCAAGAATGATGGTGGGCTTCTTGTAACGGCCCTGATATTGCCCTTGTAGAACATATGTGCAATCCAGGGATCCAAGCATACCTAGCAACCCTCTAGCTTTCGACGATGCCCTTAGCCATGCGATGTATTGGGCAGTTGGTTTCTCTCAAGTACTCTAGTACAAACACCTTGACCACTGCGGGAGAAAATTTGAGCATGGCTTTGAGGCATGTGCTTTCAGAAATCCAGAGGTACTCGTCCACGAACCTGCAGTCGTACCATAGGCAAGCATCATTATGGTAAGTTACCTTCTGGCAACCAGAGAAGCCAATGGTTCCAAAAGCATCCTTATCTCAAGATGAAGTAGTCATCATAAGGCCGTACACTAATGTAGAGGCGATCAAACACAGTTCGGCTCATCTGAATCAATAGCGAAAAAAGGACCCGAAAATTGCATCGGGGACAAACTAGTCGTCCATCAGCATCATATGCCCACTGCCCTTTGTCTATTCATCAGACGATGCCCCCTTGATTGATCCCTAGAAATTGATAAGATACTCCTCCGCACGTTGGGAATATTCAATGACTACACGCATTATCGCATTTCATCCTCATATTCGTCCTCATCTAAGGAGCACGAATCCATGAAGTTGGCGTAGAAGTACCCCCATGGTCGAATCCATCATGTTTACTTCCTAGTAAACAATAAAAACATGAATAAATTCGGCTATGGTACATGGTCGAACACTTGCCGATGCGTGTTCCTGGCCATGGACAACAATGCGCAAGGGAAGGATGGTACCTGGGCAGCGCCCGAACCAGGGGTGGAAGGGAGGCGTATGCAAGTTGGGGTTGGTTCCTGAGTGGAGTGACGGGGGTCCAACAAGGCATGGGTTGTGAAATAGTGGTACAAGAGTGGCATCAGTCTCGGACTACACAGATACATGAGAAGGTCGGAGGGAAGGAGTGACAAAAGCGGGGCTTCGGGCGAGGTTTTTGGTTGGGTCTGGGTTGTCGGACGCCTATGGGGTAAAGGTCCGGATGCCCACTAACCCCCCCTCCATTTTACTTCTAGTGTACAAAATTGTGGTGTGTGGACGGTCCGAGGACGTTTGATGCACGACATTGGTGGGCACAAAGTGTCAGGACCGCACGTTCCGGACGTTTAGCGAAGTTTTGATGGACGACGTTGGAGCAATGCCCTAAAATGCATCGGTTCATGATTCTTGTTAATCATGTTAATCAACAATGAAAAATTGAATCTGAAATGGACCGCATAATGACGCATCAGAGAAATAGAAGGTGTGTTTGTGAAATAGATAGGACTGCATGAAAAGAAATTGCTAAAGCCGAAGGTCTAGTTGCAAAGGAAAAACATGAATCTTAGAGAAATGACGTCCCTGACAATTTGGGACATCCAAACTTAGGTCATCTCCCCTCAAAATGATTGCATACGTCTGAACATAGCTATCCGTGCGTAGTTTGCTAGCCAACACGATACCTCATCGGTCAATGGGCCAGTTCGAATGACTGAAATCTTGTAAACCGGACGCAAACTAGGGTGGCTTTGCGCGCGTCTGGATCGCTACCACGTACGTGTCCGCCACCCCGGACCCACCTATAAACCTCTCATGTGCCCTCTCCCGCATGAAGCGATCACCGCACATTCATGTTGGTCTAGAGCGCAAGCGCCGCATTCATGCCGGCCCAAAGTGGCCGTGACCTCTCGCTAAAGCTGGCATTGAAGCGGTGCGCCAGCCGAGAGCACCACCTGCGCCGTGTCCAAGTCTCCGTGCATGTTAATGCCGGAATGGACGGTATTGGATGACTATCTAATGCATTCAAAATGACTGTTGTCCGCTTGCCGACATTAAATAGGCGCAACGTACGAGATACTCACGCTGTCGCCCGCATTGCCACAAACCGCCACTTGGGCTAGACGACACCCACTATTTAAACGCAGCCTCACCTAGCACCATCTGCATGACAAACTGGTACGTCCCAAACATCTCTACTATTCCAAACACGTTTGCTCTTGTTTTGGACTCTAATTTGCATGATTTGAACGGAACTAACCCGGAATGGCGTTGTTTTCAGCAGAATTGCCATGGTGTTGTTTTTGTGTAGAAATAAAAGTTCTCGGATTTTGAGCTGAAAATTTAAAGAGAATATTTTTAGAATATATAAAAAATACCGGTGAAGTGAATTACCAGACGGGAGCTGATACGTCCATTTTGCATCATGCTTTTATATTGATATTTATTGCATTATGGGCTGTTATTACACATTATGTCACAATACTTATGCCTATTCTCTCTTATTTTACAAGGTTTACATGAAGAGGGGGAATGCCGGCAGCTGGAATTCTGGGCTGGAAAAGGAGCAAATATTAGAGCCATGTTATGCACATCTCCAAAAGTCCTCAAACTTCACGGGAGCATGTTTCAGAATATATAAAAGATATTGGGTGAAAGAAGTACCAGAGGGGGGCCACCCATCGTCCACGAGGGTGGGTGATGACCCACAAGTATATGGGATCTATCGTAGTCCTTTCGATAAGTAAGAGTGTCGAACCCAACGAGGAGCAGAAGGAAATGATAAGTGGTTTTCAGCAAGGCATTCTCTGCAAGTACTGAAATAAGTGGTAACAGATAGTTTTGTGATAAGATAGATTGTAACGAGCAACAAGTAACAAAAGTAAATAAAGTGCAGCAAGGTGGCCCAATCCTTTTGTAGCAAAGGACAAGCCGGAACAAACTCTTATAATAGGAAAAGCGCTCCCGAGGACACATGGGAATATCGTCAAGCTAGTTTTCATCACGTTCATATGATTCGCGTTTGATACTTTGATAATTTGATATGTGGGTGGACCGGTGCTTAGGTGTTGTTCTTACTTGAACAAGCATCCCACTTATGATTAACCTCTATTGCAAGCATCCGCAACTACAACAAAAGTATTAAGGTAAACCTAACCATAGCATGAAACATGTGGATCCAAATCAGCCCCTTACGAAGCAACGCATAAACTAGGGTTTAAGATTCTGTCACTCTAGCAACCCATCATCTACTTATTACTTCCCAATGCCTTCCTCTAGGCCCAAATAATGGTGAAGTGTTATGTAGTCGACGTTCCCATAACACCACTAGAGGCTAGACAACATACATCTTATCAAAATATCAAACGAATACCAAATTCACATGACTACTCATAGCAAGACTTCTCCCTTGTCCTCAGGAACGAACGTAATTACTCACAAAGCATATTCATGTTCATAATCAGAGGGGTAATAAATATGCATATAGGATCTGAACATATGATCTTCCACTAATTAAACCAACTAGCATCAACTACAAAGAGTAATCAACACTACTAGCAACCTACTAGCACCAATCCCGGACTTTGAGACAAGAATTGGATACAAGAGATGAACTAGGGTTTGGAGATGAGATGGTGCTGGTGAAGATGTTGATGGAGATTGCCCTCTCCCGATGAGAGGAGCATTGGTGATGACGATGGTGATGATTTCCCCCTTCGGGAGGGAAGTTTCCCCGGCAGAACAGCTCTGCCGGAGCTCTAGATTGGATCCGCCAAGGTTCCGCCTCATGGCGGCGGAGTCTCATCCCGAAAAGTTCCTCCCTATTTTTTTTCTCATCGAAAGACCTCATATAGGAGAAGATGGGCATCAGAGAGCCACCAGGGGGCCCACGAGGTAGGGGGGGCCCTAGGGGGGGCGCCCCCCACCCTCGTGAGAAGGGTGTGGGCCCCCTGGCCTTCATCCTTGGCATGGACTTTTCTTTATTTCTTTTAAAATGTTCTGTGGATTTTTAGGACTTTTGGAGTTGCGCAGAATAGGTCTTTAATATTTGCTCCTTTTCCAGACCAGAATTCCAGCTGCCGGCATTCTCTCTCTTTATGTAAACCTTGTAAAATAAGAGAAAATAGCCATAAGTGTTGTGACATAAAGTGAAATAACAGTCCATAATGCGGTAAATATCAATATAAAAGCATGATGCAAAATGGACGTATCAACTCCCCCAAGCTTAGACCTCGCTTGTCCTCAAGCGAAAAGCCGATAACAATAAATATGTCCTCATGTTTCGAGGTAGAGGCGTCGATAAAAATAAAATACGGACATGAAGGTATCATGATTATTCTCATACCAGCAACATATATAGATTTTGTCATATGATTACTTATGTTCAAGTGATGATCTATTCACAATGCAAAAGTATAAATCATAAACCTTATTGGGCTCCGACAAACTATAATCTTAGTCATTGAAGCAATTGCAATTTATCATAACAACGAAAAGAGTCTATGTCAGAGCTAAAAAGCAAGTCCACATACTCAACTATCATTTAGTCCTCCATAGTTCCTAACACTCATGCGATACTTGTGGTTACGGAGTTTTAATCGGACACAGAGAAAGATAGGGGCTTATAGTTTTGCCCCACAACCTATTACCTCAAGGGTAATGTCAACAATAATGGTTCATGCCCCCCTACATCCAATTAGATATATATATATATCATGTTCTTTCCAACATGCTGAGCTTGCCAAAGGATAAAATGAAAAAGAAAAGTTGAAGATCACCATGACTCTTACATAAGGTAGAAGATAATAATAAAGGATAGGCCCTTCACAGAGGGAAGCAGAGGTTGCCATGCGCTTTTATGGTTGGATATATGCAGTCCGTCGCTTTATATTGCCCCTTGTGATATGAACCTTTATTATGCAGTCCGTCGCTTTTATTACTTCCACATCACAAGATCGTATAAAGCTTATTTCTCCCACACCAATCAATCATACATATTTAGAGCAATTTTTATTGCTTTGCACCGATGACAACTTACTTGAAGGATCTTACTCAATCCATAGGTAGATATGGTGGACTCTCATGGCAAAACTGGTTTAATGGTATTTGGAAGCACAAGTAGTATTTCTACTTGGTGCTGAGAATTTGGCTAGCATGAGGGGGAAAGGCAAGCTCAACAAGTTAGAGGATCCATGACAACATACTTTATCTCAGATATAAGAAAGACATAACTCATTACGTTGTCTTCCTTGTCCAACATCAACTCTTTAGCATGTCATATTTTAATGAGTGCTCCCAATCATAAAAAATGTCAATGATAATATATCTATATGTGAAAACCTCTCTTTCCTTATTACTTCCTATTAATTGCAACAATGACCAAAGCTATGTCTGCCAACTCCCAAAAACTTTTAATCATCATACTCTTTCTATGTGAAGTCATTACTATCAATAAGATTAATATGAACTTTTTGTTTCTTTTTATTCTTTTTCTCTTTTCTTTTATTCACCCATGATCATGGCAAAATAATCAAGCCCTTGACTCAACACTAATCTTTATTATATATAGCTCACGGACTTGATTACATAGAGAGGTCATAAAGAAAAACCCAGAACTAGATCATGCCATAAACTTTATTCTACTAGATCAAGATACTACCAATAGGATTGAACTAAGAAAAACGGTAAAGATAAGAGTTGTGATTGTGATACGATACCGGGGCACCTCCCCCAAGCTTGGCAGTTGCCAAGGGGAGTGCCCATACCCAGATACTCAATTCTTCTTTGTTGGAGGAGACGACAGAGGTGTTGTTGATGATGCGGGCTTGTCATCCATCTTCCAAGGCATAGGTTCACCATCATAGAAAGATGATCGAGTCTCCGGATTCCTCAAATCTGCAGCCAAACTCATTCTTTTGAATCTATATTCATACTCACAGTTTTGGTTTTGAAGGTCATAGACTTGGGCTTGGAGGTGCTCGATCTTCTCATATAGCTTGAATATGGCTTCCTCGGTGTTCTTGGCATCCGACTTGTAATTGTTAGTGATCGAGCATCGTGTGGCTGGCATTGATTCCATGCTCCACCATCCCCTGACACTTGAAAACTTGTTGCTCCAATGCTTCGAGCCTCGTCTCTATGCTTCCGGTCCCCTTTGGTTCCTCTTCCTCGCGGATGTGCAGCAACCCATCACGCAACTCAATGGTTTGAGGGTGTCGCAGCACCTCCGCGAGGTAAGGGTTGATGACCTTCTCGAAGAACTTGTCCTTGGTGGCGCTTGGGGCCGTCATGATAACCTAGATATGTCAGAAAAACAGCTCGAAACAAAAACAGAGGAGGTTTGCGTGATACGAGAGTCAAAACCTTCAGGAGAATATATAATGAATTTTTACCGACCAAAATACGTAACGTGCAAGAAAACAGAGTCCGGGAGGCACACGAGGTGCTCACGAGGTAGGGGGGCGCGCCTAGGGGGGTAGGGTGCGCCCACCACCCTCCTAGGGCCCTCGTGTCCTTCCCGGACTGCTACTTATTTTTCTATTTTTCTAAATATTCCAAAACAGAGAAATATTGCCTTAAAAATTGTTTTGGAGTCGGTTTACTTACCGTACCACATACCTATTCCTTTTCGGAGTCTGAAACGTTCTGGAAAGTGTCTCTTATGTATTCCTCCGGGGTTACGGTTTCAATAATATTGGTTTCAACATTTATGGGATTACTTGAGATATAATGTTTAATTCTTTGACCGTTTACCACCTTAGGATGTGTGCCTTCGAAGTTGTTGATCTTTATGGCACCAGAACGATAGACCTCCTCGATAACATAGGGGCCTTCCCATTTAGAGAGAAGTTTTCCTGCAAAAAATCTTAAACGAGAGTTGTATAGCAATACATAATCACCTACATTAAACTCACGCTTTTGTATCCTTTTGTCATGCCATCTTTTAACTTTTTCTTTAAACAACTTGGCATTTTCATAAGCTTGGGTTCTCCATTCATCAGGTGAGCTAATATCAAATAACCTATTTTCACCGGCAAGTTAAAAATCATAGTTGAGCTCTTTAATAGCCCAATATGCCTTATGTTCTAGTTCGAGAGGTAAGTGACATGCTTTTCCATAAACCATTTTATATGGAGACATACCCATAGGATTTTTGTATGCAGTTCTATAAGCCCATAATGCATCATCAAGTTTCTTAGACCAATTCTTTCTAGACCTATTAACAGTCTTTTGCAAAATTAATTTGAGCTCTCTATTGCTCAACTCTACTTGACCACTAGACTGTGGGTGATAAGGAGATGCAATTCTATGATTAACATCATATTTAGCAAGCATTTTACAGAAAGCACCATGAATAAAGTGTGAACCTGTTGGGTAACGTTGCAGAAAACAAAAAAAATTCTCTATGTTTCACCAAGATCTATCTATGGAGTCATCTAGCAACGAGAGGGGAGTGCATCTACATACCCTTGTAGATCACGAGCGGAAGCGTTCAAGAGAACGTCGATGATGGAGTCGTACTCGCCGTGATCCAAATCACCAATGACCAAGTGTCGAACGGACGACACCTCCGCATTCAACACATGTACGGAGCGAATGACGTCTCCTCCTTCTTGATCCAGCAAGGGGGAAGGAGAGGTTGACGGAGATCCAGCAGCACGACGGCGTGGTGGTGGATGCAGCAGTGATCACAGCAGGGCTTCGCCGAGCTTCTGCGAGAGGGAGAGGTGTAGCAGGGGAGAGGGAGGCGCCAAGACTTGGGGTGTTCCTGCCCTCCCTCCCCCCCTTTATATAGCCCCCCTAGGGGGTGCGCCGGCCCTAGGAGATGGGATCTCCTAGGGGGGGCGGCGGCCAAGGGGGTGGAGTACCCCCGAAGGCAAGTGGAGGCGCCCCCTCCCCTAGGGTTCCCAACCCTAGGCGCATGGGGGGCCAAGGGGGGGCGCACCAGCCCACCAGGGGCTGGTTCCCCTCCCCACTTCAGCCCATGGGGCCCTCCGGGATGGGTGGCCCCACCCGGTGGACCCCCGGGACCCATTCGGTGGTCCCGGTACAATACCGGTGACCCCGAATCTTTCCCGATGGCCGAAACTGCACTTCCTATATATAATTCTTCACCTCCGGACCATTCCGGCACTCCTCGTGACGTCCAGGATCTCATCCGGGACTCCGAACAACTTTCGGATTACTGCATACTAATATCTCTACAACCCTAGCGTCACCGAACCTTAAGTGTGTAGACCCTACGGGTTCGGGAGACATGTAGACATGACCGAGACGGCTCTCCGGCCAATAACCAACAGCAGGATCTGGATACCCATGTTGGCTCCCACATGCTCCTCGATGATCTCATCGGATGAACCATGATGTCAAGGATTCAAGCAACCCCGTATACAATTCCCTTTGTCAATCGGTATGCTACTTGCCCGAGATTCGATCGTCGGTATCCCAATACCTCGTTCAATCTCGTTACCAGCAAGTCACTTTACTCGTACCGTAATGCATGATCCCGTGACCAAACACTTGGTTACTTTTGAGCTCATTATGATGATGCATTACCGAGTGGGCCCAGAGATACCTCTCCGTCATACGGAGTGACAAATCCCAGTCTTGATCCGTGTCAACCCAACAGACACTTTCGGAGATACCCGTAGTATACCTTTATAGTCACCCAGTTACGTTGTAACGTTTGGTACACCCAAAGCACTCCTATGGTATCCGGGAGTTACACGATCTCATGGTCTAAGGAAAAAAAACTTGACATTGGAAAAACTCTAGCAAACGAACTATACGATCTTGTGCTATGTTTAGGATTGGGTCTTGTCCATCACATCATTCTTCTAATGATGTGATCTCGTTATCAGTGACATCCAATGTCCATAGTCAGGAAACCATGACTATCTGTTGATCAACGAGCTAGTCAACTAGAGGCTTACTAGGGACATGTTGGTGTCTATGTATTCACACATGTATTACGATTTCCGGATAACACAATTATAGCATGAATAAAAGACAATTATCATGAACAAGGAAATATAATAATAACCCTTTTATTATTGCCTCTAGGGCATATTTCCAACAGTCTCCCACTTGCACTAGAGTCAATAATCTAGTTACATTGTGATGAATCGAACACCCATAGAGTTCTGGTGTTGATCATGTTTTTCCCTAGGGAGAGGTTTAGTCAACGGATCTGCGACATTCAGATCCGTATGTACTTTACAAATATCTATGTCTCCATCTTGAACATTTTCACGAATGGAGTTGAAGCGACGCTTGATGTGCCTGGTCTTCTTGTGAAACCTGGGCTCCTTGGCAAGTGCAATAGCTCCAGTGTTGTCACAGAAGAGTTTGATCGGCCCCGACGCATTGGGTATGACTCCTAGGTCGGTGATGAACTCCTTCACCCAAATTTCTTCATGCGCTGCCTCCGAGGCTGCCATGTACTCCGCTTCACATGTAGATCCCGCCACGACGCTCTGCTTGCAGCTGCACCAGCTTACTACTCCACCATTCAACATATACACATATCCGGTTTGTGACTTAGAGTCATCCAGATCTGTGTCGAAGCTAGCATCGACGTAACCCTTTACGACGAGCTCTTCGTCACCTTCATAAACGAGAAACATGTCCTTAGTCCTTTTCAGGTACTTCAGGATATTCTTGACTGTTGTCCAGTGTTCCTTGCCAGGATTACTTTGGTACCTTCCTACCAAACTTACGGCAAGGTTTACATCAGGTCTGATACACAGCATGGCATACATAATAGACCCTATGGCTGAGGCATAGGGGATGACACTCATCTCTTCTATATCTTCTGCCGTGGTCGGACATTGAGCTGAGCTCAATTTCACACCTTGCAACACAGGCAAGAACCCCTTCTTAGACTGATCCATATTGAACTTCTTCAATATCTTATCAAGGTATGTGCTTTGTGAAAGACCTATGAGGCGTCTTGATCTATCTCTATAGATCTTGATGCCTAATATATAAGCAGCTTCTCCAAGGTCCTTCATTGAAAAACTCTTATTCAAGTAGGCCTTAATGCTGTCCAAAAGTTCTATATCATTTCCCATCAAAAGTATGTCATCTACATATAATATGAGAAATGCTATAGAGCTCCCACTCACTTTCTTGTAAACGCAGGCTTCTCCATAAGTCTGCATAAACCCAAACGCTTTGATCATCTCATCAAAGCGAATGTTCCAACTCCGAGATGCTTGCACCAACCCATAAATAGATCGCTGGAGCTTGCATACCTTGTTAGCATTCTTAGGGTCGACAAAACCTTCCGGCTGCATCATATACAGTTCTTCCTTAAGATAACCATTAAGGAATGCCGTTTTGACGTCCATTTGCCATATCTCATAATCATAGTATGCGACAATTGCTAACATGATTCAGACGGACTTCAGCTTTGCTACTGGAGAGAAAGTCTCATCGTAGTCAACCCCTTGAACTTGTCGATAACCCTTAGCGACAAGCCTAGCTTTATAGATGGTCACATTACCATCCGCGTCTGTCTTCTTCTTAAAGATCCATTTATTTTCTATGGCTCGCCGATCATCGGGCAAGTCAGTCAAAGTCCATACTTCATTTTCATACATGGATCCTATCTCGGATTTCATGGCTTCCAGCCATTTTGAAAGTGCAACTATCCCTAGGTGGTTTTGGTAATTCATGACAACATATAGCTCATTGAGCTAATGCTATTACAAGATGACTATATTAGGAAAGCTCAATGATTGGCATGGCATGGATGTGAAAGTGGAACCCTCAAAATGCTAAGGACAAAGGAGTGGCTCAAGCTCAAAAGCTCAAGACTCTTCATTTTATATTTTAGTGATCCAAGATCACATTGAGTCTTTAGGAAAAGCCAATACTATCAAGGAGGGATGAGGTGTTGCTTAATGAGCCTCTTGCTTCATGTGCTTAGTGATATGCTCCAAAACCCTCAACTACTTTCCCATATCCACATATGACCTAAACCCTAAGCCAAACTCGGTCCTACCGATTCTTTCTATCCGGCGCCACCGAGTTTCACTTGTCATAAGCCACTGCCAAACCCTAGCAATTCGGTTCTACCGATAGGGATCTTGGTCTCACCGAGATGGGATTGCAAACTCTCTATTTCCCTTTTGTAACTTTTCGGTCTCACCGAAAGAGCGAATCGGTCTCACCGAGATTGCAGTGTAAACTCTCCGTTTCCTTTTTGTAACTTTTCGGTCTCACTGAAAGAGCAAATCGATCCCACCGAGTTTACCTGACCAACTCTCTGGTTAGCTTATTACCAAACTCGGTCTCACCGAGTTTGTGTAATCGGTCTCACCGAGATTACGTTATGCCCAAACCCTAACCATATCGGTCCTACCGAGTTGCATGTCAGTCCCACCGAAAATCTCTAACGGTCACTAGGTTTACCTTTTCGGTCCGACCGAGTTTGTTGATTCGGTCCCACCGAGATTGGAAAACTGTGTGTAACGGTTGGATTTTGTGTGGAGGCTATATATACCCCTCCACCTCCTCTTCATTCGTGGAGAGAGCCATCAGAACACATACACAATTCCAACTCATATGTTCTGAGAGAGAACCACCTACTCATGTGTTGAGACCAAGATATTCCATTCCTACCATATGAATCTTGATCTCTAGCCTTCCCCAAGTTGCTTTCCACTCAAATCTTCTTTCCACAAAATCCAAATCCTATGAGAGAGAGTTGAGTGTTGGGGAGACTATCATTTGAAGCACAAGAGCAAGGAGTTCATCATCAACACACCATTTGTTACTTCTTGGAGAGTGGTGTCTCCTAGATTGGCTAGATGTCACTTGGGAGCCTCCGACAAGATTGTGGAGTTGAACCAAGGAGTTTGTAAGGGCAAGGAGATCGCCTACTTCGTGAAGATCTACCGCTAGTGAGGCAAGTCCTTCGTGGGCGATGGCCATGGTGGGATAGACAAGGTTGCTACTTCATGGACCCTTCATGGGTGGAGCCCTCCGTGGACTCGCGCGACCGTTACCCTTCGTGGGTTGAAGTCTCCATCAACGTGGATGTAGGATAGCACCACCTATCCGAACCACGGGAAAAACATCCGTGTCTCCAATTGCGTTTGAATTCTCCAAACCCTTCCCTTTACATTCTTGCAAGTTGCATGCTTTACTTTCCGCTGCCAATATACTCTTTGCATGCTTGCTTGAATTGTGTGATGATTGCTTGACTTGTCCTACAATAGCTAAAATCTGCCAAGAACTAAAATTGGGAAAAGCTTAAGTTTTTATTTGGTCAAGTAGTCTAATCACCCCCCCTCTAGACATACTTTCGATCCTACACATTTGTCGGAATCCGGGCCCGCCATCGCTTCTTCATAGTTCGAAGTTCACCGTTGTCTAACAACATGATTTCCAAGACAGGGTTGCCGTACCACTCTGGTGCAGAACGTGTCCTTGTGGACCTACGAAGTTCAGTAGCAACTTGATCTGAAGTTTCATGATCATCATCATTAACTTCCTCTCTAGTCGGTGCAGGCACCTCAGGAACAATTTCCTGAGTTGCGCCACTTTCCGGTTCAAGAGGTAATACTTCATCAAGTTCTACTTTCCTCCCACTTACTTCTTTCGAGAGAAACTCTTTCTCTAGAAAGGATCCATTCTTGGCAACAAAGATCTTGCCTTTGGATCTGAGGTAGAAGGTATACCCAATAGTTTCTTTAGGGTATCCTATGAAGACGCATTTTTCCGACTTGGGTTCGAGCTTTTCAGGTTGAAGTTTCTTGACATAAGCAGCGCATCCCCAAACTTTTAGAAACGACAGCTTAGGTTTGTTCCCAAACCATAATTCATACGGTGTCGTCTCAACGGATTTCGACGGAGCCCTATTTAAAGTGAATGCGGCAGTCTCTAAAGCATAGCCCCAAAATGATAGCGGTAAATCGGTAAGAGACATCATAGATCGCACCATATCTAATAGAGTGTGATTACGACGTTCGGACACACCATTATGCTGAGGTGTTCCAGGCGGCGTGAGTTGTGAAACTATTCCACATTTTCTTAAGTGTGTGCCAAATTCGTGACTCAAGTATTCTCCCTCACGATCTTATCGCAAGAACTTGATTTTCCTGTCATGTTGATTCTCAACCTCACTCTGAAATTCCTTGAACTTTTCAAAGGTCTCAGACTTGTGTTTCATTAAGTAGACATACCCATATCTACTCAAGTCATCAGTGAGGGTGAGAACATAACGATAGCCACCGCGAGCCTCAACACTCATTGGACCGCACACATCAGTATGTATGATTTCCAATAAGTTGGTTGCTCGCTCCATTGTTCCTGAGAACGGAGTCTTGGTCATCTTACCCATGAGGCATAGTTCGCACGTGTCAAATGATTCGTAATCAAGAGACTCTAAAAGTCCATCTGCATGGAGCTTCTTCATGCGTTTGACACCTATGTGACCAAGGCGGCAGTGCCACAAGTATGTGGGACTATCATTATCAACCTTACATCTTTTGGTATTCACACTATGAATATGTGTAGCATTACGCTCGAGATTCATTAAGAATAAACCATTCACCATCGGAGCATGACCATAAAACATATCTCTCATATAAATAGAACAACCATTATTCCCGGATTTAAATGAGTAGCCATCTTGAATTAAACGAGATCCTGATACAATGTTCATGCTCAAAGTTGGCACTAAATAACAATTATTGAGGTTTAAAACTAATCCCATAGGTAAATGTAGAGGTAGTGTGCCGACGGCGATCACATCGACCTTGGAACCATTCCCGACGCGCATCATCACCTCGTCCTTCCCTAGTCTCCGCTTATTCCGCAGCTCCTGCTTTGAGTTACAAATGTGAGCAACCACACCGATATCAAATACCCAGGAGCTACTATGAGTACTGGTAAGGTACACATCAATTACATGTATATCACATATACCTTTCATGTTGTCGGCCTTCTTGTCCGCTAAGTATTTTGGGCAGTTCCACTTCCAGTGACCACTTCCCTTGCAATAAAAACACTCAGTCTCGGGCTTGGGTCCATTCTTTGGCTTCTTCTCGACAGCTTGCTTACTGGGCGCGACAACTCCCTTGCCGTCCTTCTTGAAGTTCTTTTTACCCTTGCCTTTCTTGAACTTAGTGGTTTTATTCACCATCAACACTTGATGTTCCTTTTTGACTTCTACCTCTGCTGATTTTAGCATTGAATATACCTCAGGAATGGTCTTTTCCATCCCCTGCATATTGAAGTTCATCACAAAGCTCTTGTAGCTCGGTGGAAGCGACTAAAGGATTCTGTCAATGACCGCATCATCCGGGAGATTAACTCCCAGTTGAGTCAAGCGGTTATGTAACCCAGACATAGTGAGTATGTGCTCACTGACAGAACTATTTTCCTCCATCTTACAGCTGAAGAACTTGTCAGAGACTTCATATCTCTCGACCCGGGCATGAGCTTGAAAAACCATTTTCAGCTCTTCGAACATCTCATATGCTCCGTGTCTCTCAAAACGCTTTTGGAGCCCCGGTTCTAAGCTGTAAAGCATGCCACACTGAACGAGGGAGTAATCATCAGCATGTGTCTGCCAAGCGTTCATAACGTCTTGGTTCTGTGGGACGGGTGCGTCACCTAGCGGTGCTTCTAGGACATAATCTTTCTTGGCAGCTATGAGGATGATCCTCAGGTTCCGGACCCAGTCCGTATAGTTGCTGCCATCATCTTTCAGCTTGGTTTTCTCTAGGAACGCATTGAAGTTGAGGACAACATGGGCCATTTGATCTACAAGACATATTGTAAAGATTTTAGACTAAGTTCATGATAATTAAGTTCATCTAATCAAATTATTCAATGAACTCCCACTCAGATTAGACATCCCTCTAGTCATCTAAGTGAAACATGATCCGACTCGACTAGGCCGTGTCCGATCATCACGTGAGACGGACTAGTCATCATCGATGAACATCTCCATGTTGATCGTATCTTTCATACAACTCATGTTCAACCTTTCGGTCTCTTGTGTTCCGAGGCCATGTTTGTACATGCTAGGCTCGTCAAGTTAACCTAAGTGTTTGCAAGTGTAAATCTGTCTTACACCCGTTGTATGTGAACGTTGGAATCTATCACACCCGATCATCACGTGGTGCTTCGAAACAATGAACTGTCGCAACGGCGCACAGTTAGGGGAAACACTTTCTTGAAATTATTATGAGGGATCATCTTATTTACTACCGTCGTTCTAAGTAAACAAGATGCAAAAACATGACAAACATCACATGCAATCAAATAATAGTGACATGATATGGCCAGTATCATATAACTCCTTTGATCTCCATCTTGGGGCTCCATGATCATCTTGTCACCGGCATGACACCATGATCTCCATCATCATGATCTCCATCATCGTGTATCCATGAAGTTGCTTGCCAACTATTACTTCTACTACTATGGCTAACACGTTTAGCAATAAAGTAAAGTAATTTACATGGTGTTTCTCAATGACACGCAGGTCATACAAAAAATAAAGACAACTCCTATGGCTCCTGCCGGTTGTCATACTCATCGACATGCAAGTCGTGATTCCTATTACAAGAACGTGATCTCATACATCACATATATATCATTCATCATTCATCACAACTTTGGCCATATCACATCACAAAACACTTGCTGCAAAAACAAGTTAGACGTCCTCTAATTGTTGTTGCAAGTTTTACGTGGCTGCAATAGGGTTCTAGCAAGAACGTTTTCTTCCCTACGTAAAAGCCACAACGTGATTTGTCAACTTCTATTTACCCTTCATAAGGACCCTTTTCGTCGAATCCGCTCCAACTAAAGTGGGAGAGACAGACACCCGCTAGCCACCTTATGAAACTAGTGCATGTCAGTCGGTGGAACCTGTCTCACGTAAGCGTACGTGTAAGGTCGGTCCGGGCCGCTTCATCCCACAATACCACTGAAGCAAAATAAGACTAGTAGCGGCAAGAAAGTTGACAACATCTACGCCCACAACAAATTGTGTTCTACTCGTGCAAAGAGAACTACACATAGACCTAGCTCTGATACCACTGTTGGGTAATGTTGCAGAAAACAAAAAAATTTCTCTATGTTTCACCAAGATCTATCTATGGAGTCATCTAGCAACGAGAGGGGAGTGCATCTACATACCCTTGTAGATCGCGAGCGGAAGCGTTCAAGAGAACGTGGATGATGGAGTCGTACTCGCCGTGATCCAAATCACCGATGACCAAGTGTCAAACGGACGGCACCTCCGCGTTCAACACACGTACGGAGCGGATGACGTCTCCTCCTTCTTGATCCAGCAAGGGGGAAGGAGAGGTTGATGGAGATCCAGCAGCACGACGGCGTGGTGGTGGATGCAGCAGTGATCGCAGCAGGGTTTCGCCGAGCTTCTGCAAGAGGGAGAGGTGTAGCAGGGGAGAGGGAGGCGCCAAGACTTGGGGTGTTCCTGCCCTCCCTCCCCCCTTTATATAGGCCCCCTAGGGGGTGCACCGGCCCTAGGAGATGGGATCTCCTAGGGGGGGCGGCGGCCAAGGGGGTGGAGTACCCCCCAAGGCAAGTGGAGGCGCCCCCTCCCCTAGGGTTCCCAACCCTAGGCGCATGGGGGGGGGGCAAGGGGGGGCGCACCAGCCCACCAGGGGCTGGTTCCCCTCCCCACTTCAGCCCATGGGGCCCTTCGGGATGGGTGGCCCCACCCAGTGGACCCCCGGGACCCATCCGGTGGTCCCGGTACAATACCGGTGACCCCGAATCTTTCCCGATGGCCGAAACTGCACTTCCTATATATAATTCTTCACCTCCGGACCATTTCGGAACTCCTCGTGACGTCCAGGATCTCATCTGGGACTCCGAACAACTTTCAGATTACTGCATACTAATATCTCTACAACCCTAGCGTCACCAAACCTTAAGTGTGTAGACCCTACGGGTTCGGGAGACATGTAGACATGACCGAGACGGCTCTCCGGCCAATAACCAACAGCGGGATCTGGATACTCATGTTGGCTCCCACATGCTCCTCGATGATCTCATCGGATGAACCACGATGTCGAGGATTCAAGCAACCCTGTATACAATTCCCTTTGTCAATCGGTATGTTACTTGCCCGAGATTTGATCGTTGGTATCCCAATACCTCGTTCAATCTCGTTACTGGCAAGTCACTTTACTCGTACCTTAATGCATGATCCCGTGACCAAACACTTGGTTACTTTTGAGCTCATTATGATGATGCATTACCGAGTGGGCCCAAAGATACCTCTCCGTCATATGGAGTGACAAATCCCAGTCTTGATCCGTGTCAACCCAACAGACACTTTCGGAGATACCCGTAGTATACCTTTATAGTCACCCAATTACGTTGTAACGTTTGGTACACCCAAAGCACTCCTACGGTATCCGGGAGTTACACGATCTCATGGTCTAAGGAAAAAATACTTGACATTGGAAAAACTCTAGCAAACGAACTATACGATCTTGTGCTATGTTTAGGATTGGGTCTTGTCCATCACATCATTCTTCTAATGATGTGATCTCGTTATCAATGACATCCAATGTCCATAGTTAGGAAACCATGACTATCTGTTAATCAACGAGCTAGTCAACTAGAGGCTTACTAGGGACATGTTGGTGTCTATGTATTCACACATGTATTATGATTTCCGGATAACACAATTATAGCACGAATAAAAGACAATTATCATGAACAAGGAAATATAATAATAATCCTTTTATTCTTGCCTCTAGGGCATATTTCCAACAGAACCACCATCATTCATTAAATATCTAGGGACTCCAAACCTCGGGAAAATAACTTCTTTAAGCATTTTAATAGAAGTGTTATGATCAGCACTACTAGTTGGAATAACTTCTACCCACTTAGTAACGTAATCAACAACAACTAGAATATGTGTGTATCCATTAGAGGCAGGGAAAAGGTCCCATATAATCAAAGCCCCAAACATCAAACAGTTCAATAACAAGTGAATAATTCATAGGCATTTCTTGACGTCTACTAATATTACCAATTCTTTGACATTCATCACAAGACAAGACAAACTTACGGGCATCCTTGAAGAGAGTAGGCCAATAAAAACCAGATTGCAATACCTTATGTGCAGTTCTATCTCCAGCGTGGTGTCCTCCATAAGACTCGGAATGACACTTGCGTAGGATCTGTTCCTGTTCATGCTCAGGTACACAACGTCTAATAACACCATCTACTCCTTCTTTATAAAGATGTGGGCCATCCCAAAAGTAATGTCTTAAATCATAGAAGAACTTTTTCTTTTGTTGGTATGTGAAGCTAGGTGGTATAAATTTAGCAACAATATAATTAGCATAATCAGCATGCCATGGAGTACTATGAGAAGTACTTATAACATTTAATTGTTCATCAGGAAAGCTATCATTAATAGGTAGTGGGTCATCAAGAATATTTTCTAACCTAGACAGGTTGTCTGCAACGGGGTTCTCAGCTCCCTTTCTATCAACAATATGCAAATCAAATTCTTGTAGCAAGAGAACCCATCTAATAAGTCTAGGTTTAGCATCTTTCTTTTCCATAAGATATTTAATAGCAGCATGATCAGTTTGAATAGTTACTTTAGAATCAACAATATAAGATCTGAACTTATCACAAGCAAATACAACTGCTAAGAGTTCTTTTTCAGTAGTAGCATAATTTCTTTGAGCATTGTCTAGAGTCTTACTAGCATAATGAATAACATTTAATTTCTTATCAACTCTCTGCCCTAGAACAACACCTACAGCATAATCACTAGCATCACACATAATTTCAAAGGGTAGGTTCCAATCAGGTGGCTGAACAACAGGTACAGAAACTAATGCTTTCTTAAGTATTTCAAATGCTTCTACACAATCATCATCAAAGACAAATGGTATATCTTTTTGCAATAAATTAGTCACAGGCCGATAAATTTTCGAGAAGTCCTTAATGAACCTCCTATAAAATCCAGTGTGACCAAGGAAACTTCTTATACCTTTGATGTCCTTGGGACATGGCATCTTTTCAATAGCATCAACCTTGGCTTTATCAACTTCAATACCTCTTTCAGAAACTTTGTGCCCCAAGACGATACCTTCATTAACCATAAAGTGGTACTTTTCCCAATTCAAGACAAGATTAGTTTCTTCACATCTCTGCAAAACTCGATCAAGATTGCTCAAGCAATCATCAAAAGAGGAACCATAGACGGAAAAATCGTCCATGAAAACCTCACAAATCTTTTCACAAAAGTCAGAGAATATAGCCATCATGCATCTTTGAAAGGTAGCAGGTGCATTACATAAACCAAAAGGCGTACGTCTATAAGCAAAAGTACCAAAAGGGCATGTAAAAGTACTCTTTGATTGATCTTTAGCCGACACGGGTATTTGAGAGAAACTAGAATAACCATCTAGAAAGCAATAGTGTGTATGTTTGCATAATCTTTCTAGCATTTGATCAATAAAAGGTAAGGGGTAATGATCTTTCTTAGTAGCTTTATTTAATTTGCGGAAATCAATTACCATCCTATAACCTGTGATAATTCTTTGTGGAATCAATTCATCTTTATCATTAGGAACAACAGTAATACCTCCCTTCTTAGGGACACAATGGACATGACTTACCCATTCACTATCAGCAACGGGATAGATTATACCTGCCTCCAGAAGCTTTAGTATTTCTTTTCTTACCACCTCTTTCATTTTAGGATTCAGACGTCGTTGAGGATCACGAACTGGTTTGGCATCTGCTTCCAAATTTATTTTATGTTGACATAGAGTGGGACTAATGCCCTTAAGATCATCAAGAGTATATCCAATAGCAGCACGATGCTTCTTCAGAGTTTTCAATAATCTTTCTTCTTCATGCTCTGAAAGGTTAGCACTAATAATAAGAGGATATATCTTCTTTTCATCAAGATAAGCATATTTAAGATTATCAGGCAAGGGTTTGAGCTCAAACACGGGATCACCCTTGGGTGGAGGTGGATCCCCTAAAATTTCAACAGGCAAGTTGTGATGCAGAATAGGTTCCTGTTTAAAGAATACTTCATCTATTTCCCTTCTTTCATTCATGAACATATCATTTTCATGGTCTAGCAAATAATGTTCTAAAGGATCACTAGGAGGTACGAAAATAGAAGCAAGACCAATAATTTCATCCTTACTAGGTAATTCTTCCTCACGATGTTGTTTACTAAATTTAGAGAAATTAAACTCATGAACCATATCATCCAAACCAACAGTAACAATACTCTTAGTGCAGTCTATGGTAGCATTGACAGTATTTAAGAAGGGTCTACCAAATATAATTGGACAAAAGCTATCTTGCGGAGAAGTAAGAACAAGAAAATCAGCAGGATATTTAGTTTTCCCACACAAGACTTCAACATCTCTAACAATTCCAATTGGTGCAATAGTATCTCTATTAGCAAGTTTAATAGTAACATCAATATCTTCTAACTCAATAGGTGCAATTTCATTCTTAATTTCTTCATATAAGTCATGAGGTATAACACTAGCACTAGCACCCATATCACATAAGCCATGATAATAATGATCTCCTATTTTAACAGAAATAACAGTCACACCTACCACAGGTCAATGTTTATCTTTATCACAAGGTTTAGCAATTCTAGCAGTTTCACCTTCGAACTGAATAACATGCCCATCAATATTATCAGACAAGAGATCTTTAACAATAGCAATATTAGGTTCTACTTTAACTTGCTCAGGAGGTGTATAAGTTCTAATATTGCTTTTACAAACAACAGTTGAAGCTTTAGCATGATCCTTTATTCTATCAGGGAAAGGTGGTTTCTCAATGTAAGAAGTAGGAACAATAGGATCATTATAAGTGACAGTCTTTTCTTCAACTTTAATAGGTGCAGCTACTTTTACTTGTACGGGACGATGATATTTAAACCACTTCTCCTTAGGGAGATCAACATAAGTAGCAAAAGATTCACAGAAAGAGGCTACTATCTCAGAGTCAAGTCCATATTTAGTGCTAAACTTACAGAAAATATCGGTATCCATAAAAGATTTAACACAATCAAACTTAGGTGTCATACCTGACTCCTTACCTTCGTCGAGGTCCCAATCTTCAGAGTTGCGTTTAATTCTATCCAATAAATTCCATCTGAATTCAATAGTCTTCATCATAAAAGAGCCAACGCAAGAAGTATCGAGCATGGTGCGATTGTTTTCAGAAAGCCGAGCATAAAAACTTTGCATAATTATTTCTCTTGAGAGCTCACGATTGGGACATGAATATAGCATTGATTTAAGCCTCCCCCAAGCTTGAGCGGTTCTTTCTCCTTCGCGAGGCCAGAAATTATATATATAATTGCAATCACGATGAACAAGATGCATAGGGTAATATTTTGGATGAAATTCCAGCTTCAATCTTTTATAGTCCCACGATCTCATATCATCACATAGCCTATACCATATCAACGCGTCTCCCTTCAAAGATAAAGGGAAGACCTTCTTCTTAGCAACATCATCGGGTATACCTGCAAGCTTAAATAATCCACAAACTTCATCCACATATATTAAGTGCTCATCAGGATGCTTTGTTCCATCTCCTGTAAAAGGGTTAGCTAGCAGTTTTTCCATCATAGCCGAAGGAAATTCAAAAGGAGTTTCATTTTCAATAGGTTCAGTAGGTTGAGGAGCAACTCTTTGCTCTACTAGATGGGGTGAAGATACCCCGAACAAGCCCCTCAGAGAATTACTTTCCATAGTAACAAGTGAAAGTAAATTTCAGCACACTATATAAAATTTTCCTTACCAAATTCCACCTACCAAAGGCCCTACACTCCCCGGCAACGGCGCCAGAAAAGAGTCTTGATGACCCACAAGTATAGGGGATCTATCGTAGTCCTTTCAATAAGTAAGAGCGTCGAACCCAACGAGGAGCAGAAGGAAATGATAAGCGGTTTTCAGCAAGGTATTCTCTGCAAGTACTGAAATAAGTGGTAACAGATAGTTTTGTGATAAGATAGATTATAACGAGCAACAAGTAACAAAAGTAAATAAAGTGCAGCAAGGTGGCCCAATCCTTTTGTAGCAAAGGACAAGCCGGAACAAACTCTTATAATAGGAAAAGCGCTCCTGAGGACACATGGGAATATCGTCAAGCTAGTTTTCATCACGTTCATATGATTCGCGTTCGATACTTTGATAATTTGATATGTGGGTGGACCGGTGCTTGGGTGCTGTTCTTACTTGAACAAGCATCCCACTTATGATTAACCTCTATTGCAAGCATCCACAACTACAACAAAAGTATTAAGGTAAACCTAACCATAGCATGAAACATGTGGATCCAAATCAGCCCCTTACGAAGCAACGCATAAACTAGGGTTTAAGCTTCTGTCACTCTAGCAAACCATCATCTACTTATTATGTCCCAATGCCTTCCTCTAGGCCCAAATAATGGTGAAGTGTTATGTAGTCGACGTTCACATAACACCAAATATCAAACGACAAATTCACATGACTACTCATAGCAAGACTTCTCCCTTGTCCTCAGGAACGAACGTAATTACTCACAAAGCATATTCATGTTCATAATCAGAGGGGTAATAATATGCATATAGGATCTGAACATATGATCTTCCACTAATTAAACCAACTAGCATCAACTACAAAGAGTAATCAACACTACTACCAACCTACTAGCACCAATCCCGGACTTTGAGACAAGAATTGGATACAAGAGATGAACTAGGGTTTGGAGATGAGATGGTGCTGGTGAAGATGTTGATGGAGATTGCCCTGTCCCGATGAGAGGAGCGTTGGTGATGACGATGGTGATGATTTCCCCCTCCAGGAGGGATGTTTCCCCGGCAGAACAGCTCTGTCGGAGCTCTAGATTGGATCCGCCAAGGTTCCGCCTCGTGGCGGCGGAGTCTCGTCCTGAAAAGTTCCTCCCTATTTTTTTCTCATCGAAAGACCTCACATAGGAGAAGATGGGCATCAGAGAGCCACCAGGGGGCCCACGAGGTAGGGGGGCGCGCCCTAGGGGGGGGGGGGCGCCCCCACCCTTGTGAGAAGGGTGTGGGCCCCCTGGCCTTCATCTTTGGCGTGGATTTTTCTTTATTTCTTTTAAAACGTTCCATGGAGTTTCAGGACTTTTGGAGTTGCGCAGAATAGGTCTCTAATATTTGCTCCTTTTCCAGACGAGAATTCCAGCTATCGACATTCTCCCTCTTTATGTAAACCTTGTAAAATAAGAGAAAATAGCCATAAGTGTTGTGACATAAAGTGAAATAATAGTCCATAATGCGGTAAATATCGATATAAAAGCATGATGTAAAATGGACATATCAGTGGGGAGCGCACCCTACCCCCCTGGGCGCGCCCCCTGCCTCGTGGGCCCCCTGGTGGCCCTCCGATGCCCATCTTTGGCTATATGGAGTCTTTTGTCGAGGAAAAAAATCATAAGCAAGCTTTCGGGAAGAAACTCCGCCGCCACGAGGCGAAACCTTGGCGGAACCAATCTAGGGCTCCGGTAGAGCTGTTCTGCCGGGGAAACTTCCCTCCGGGAGGGGGAAATCATCACCAACGATCCTCTCATCGGGAGGGGGTCAATCTCCATCAACATCTTCACCAGCACCATCTCATCTCAAACCCTAGTTCATCTCTTGTATCCAATCTTTGTATCCAAACCTCAGATTGGTACCTGTGGGTTTCTAATAGTGTTGATTACTCCTTGTAGTTGATGCTAGTTGGTCTACTTGGTGGAAGATCATATGTTCAGATCCATTATGCATATTAATACCCCTCTGATTATGAACATGAATATGCTTTGTGAGTAGTTGTGTTTGTTCCTAAGGACATGGGAGAAGTCTTGCTATAAGTAGTCATGTGAATTTGGTATTCCTTTGATATTTTGATGAGATGTATGTTGTCATCCCTCTAGTGGTGTCATGTGAACGTCGACTACATGACACTTCAGCATTGTTTGGGCCTAGAGGGAGGCATTGGGAAGTAATAAGTAGATGATGTGTTGCTAGAGTGACAGAAGCTTAAACCCTAATTTATGCGTTGCTTCGTAAGGGGCTGATTTGGATCCATATGTTTCATGCTATGGTTAGGTTTACCTTAATACTTCTGTTGTAGCTGCGGATGCTTGCAATAGGGGTTGATCATAAGTGGGATGCTTGTCCAAGTAAGGACAGTACCAAGCACCGGTCCACCCACATATCAAATTATCAAAGTACCGAACGCGAATCATATGAACATGATGAAAACTAGCTTGACGATAATTCCCATGTGTCCTCGAGAGCGCTTTCCTTCATATAAGAGTTTGTCCAGGCTTGTCCTTTGCTACAAAAAGGATTGGGCCATCTTGCTGCACCTTATTTACTTTTATTTCTTGCTAATCGTTACAAATTACCTTATCACAAAACTATCTATTACCGATAATTTCAGTGCTTGCAGAGAATACCGTACTGAAAACTGCTTATCATTTCCTTCTGCTCCTCGTTGGGTTCGACACTCTTACTTATCGAAAATACTACAATAGATCCCCTACACTTATGGATCATCAAGACTCTTTTATGGCGTCGTTGCCGGGGAGTGAAGCGCCTTTGGTAAGTGGAATTTGGTAAGGAAAAATTTATATAGTGTGCTGAAATTTACTGTCACTTGTTACTATGGAACATAATCCTTTGAGGGGCTTGTTCGGGGTATCTTCACCCCGACCAGTAGAGCAAAGAGTTGCTCCTCAACCTACTGAACCTACTGAAAATGTTTACTTTGAAATTCCTTCGGGTATGATAGAGAAACTGCTAGCTAATCCTTTCATAGGTGATGGAACATTACATCCCAATTTGCACCTAATCTATGTGGATGAAGTTTGTGGATTATTTAAGCTTGCAGGTATGTCCGAGGATTATATCAAGAAGAAGGTCTTTGAAAGTGCGTTATATCGACTAGAGGGGGGGTGAATAGGCGATTTTTATGAAAGTCTTCAAAACGTTGGAGTTATGAAGACAAACAGTGAAGATTATGCCTATTACTATGCAGCGGAAGTTAGATTACACTAGGCCAGCCATGGTCAAGTATTCAATAAAGTGAAAGCGCAATGACAAACAGGTGCAGTGTAATAAGGATCAGGTGGGAAGAAGTTATGAAGCCAAACAGATCATACATTCACGTTGTGAAGACAAAAGATAGAGCAAGCATGCAATGGCTTCACAATGAGTAACAGTAAGAAAAAGGAAGTGAAGATGAAACCAGTGACTCGTTGAAAACAATGATGTGTTGGACCAGTTCCAGTTGCTGTGACAACTGTACGTCTGGTTGGAGCGGCTAGGTATTTAAACCTTAGGACACACAGTCCTGGACACCCAGTCCTGAACACGCAGCTCAGGACACCAAGTCCTCACCGTATTCTCCTTGAGCTAAGGTCACATAGTCCTCGCCCAATCACTCTGGTAAGTCTTCAAGGTAGACTCCCAAACCTTCACAGACTTTGTTCACTGGCAATCCACAATGTCTCTTGGATGCTCTGAACGCGACGCCTAACCGTCTGGAGGATTCACAGTCCTCAAGTGTAATAAGTCTTCAGATCACACAGACAAGAAGACTTAAGTGATGCCCAATGTTCTCTGGCTCTGGGTGGTTAGGGCTTTTCTCCTCGCTAGGAATTTTCTCTCAAAGGCTTCGAGGTGGGTTGCTCTCAAATGACAAAAGCCGTGCACTGAAATCTGAGCAGCCAACCGTTTATGGTTGTAGGGGGTGGGCTATTTATAGCCACTTGGCAACCCGACCTGATTTGTCCGAAATGACCCTGGGTCACTAAGGAACTGACACGTGTCTCAACGGTCAGATTTCAAACTCTCATGGCAACTTTACTTGGGCTACAAGCAAAGCTGACTTGTCCGACTCTGGACAAGATTCACTCTCATTGTCTTCACTCGAAGACATATGTTTTTGGTTTAGGCATCACTTCAGTCATTCTGACTGGTTCTCCTGGACCCCACTTAATAGTGCGGTGGTTCCTATGACTCAACACAAAAGAAAAAGAACTACGAAAGATCTAAGTCTTCGAGCTCCATAGGCTTCATAACGTGTCTTCTTTTGTCATAGTCTTCAATGTGAATATCTTCATATACCACCTTTGGCTTCAATGTCTTCATACATTTTTATGGGTCATCTTTGGTAGTAAAACCGAATCAATGAGGGACTTCTACCTGTGTTATCCTGCAATTCTCACAAACACATTAGTCCCTCAACTAGGTTTGTCGTCAATACTCCAAAACCAACTAGGGGTGGCACTAGATGCACTTACAATCTCCCCCTTTTTGGTGATTGATGACAAACTAGTTGAAGTTTTCAACGGGGAATATAGTCTGTGAAATTGTAAAGGATAAGGAATTGTCTTCATAAGTTGCAAGGGCTCCCCCTGAAGATGTGCATATAAGTTAATTTGCTTTTGGAATGCAAATGCACATGGCAGGTTGTACTTGTGGAGATCCACTTCAGCTTATGATGACAATCCACTATGCATGTGAAAGTATATGAAGATAATGACATGCATAATGGAAAATGGACGTCTGTGGAATGAGATAAGTGTGGAATTTATCGTCGCACATGCGGAATTTATCTTCGCAAAACAGGGTGGCAAACAAGTAGCAGACGACCATCGAGTTTTAGTGTTACAACTCAAAGAACCAAATGAAGCAAAAACGAGAGTTGTAAGCACGAAGCAAAATATAGCAAAACATAAAGCACCCACCCATATGGACCCGCTTGAAGACTATCAACCCATATGCTTCTCCCCCTTTTGTCAGCAAGGACCAAAAAGGTTTGAAGACATAGAGTGTCTACTCGTTCTCAGGAGTAGCAGGGTCGTTGGAGGTGTTTGGCGGTGCAGAAGAGCTGGGAGGTGCTGAAGCAGGTGGCGGTGATGTAGCATCGTCTTCTTCATCAATGATTCTGGCAGTGACTGTGGCAGCAGATGAAGAAAACTCAGAGTCTTCAAGTGATGGTGTGTTGCGCATCACAGCCCTTCTAGGAGGTGTGGTGTCAAACTTGAATTGCTCAGTGAAGCCATCCTCTTCAAGTTCAGCTTCAGTACACATCATTGAGAGCCCTTTCCATGTACGACGATAGGTTTCATGAGTGACGAAAGCATTCTTGGTGGCAAGATTTCGAAGACGATTAACATCCACCAAGAGGCTTTTCATCTGACGCTTTAGCCAGTCGTGATGCCTATCTTGTTTTTGATGAAGGGCCACAAGAAGCTCTCGGTCATTGAGAACACGAGCGCGCTTCTTGGGTCTTGAAGCAGTTGCACTATCAATGGCTTCAGTTGAAGCAGGGTGTGGCGCACGTGTAGTGCCAGCCAAAGGATACACCCTGGAGATGGCTTCAACACCTTCATCGTTCTGAGTGAAGCTCTGGTGTTCTGCATTCTGAAGACTCAACGGTTGCTTGGCAGGCTCAGGATATATAGCTTCAACAGAGGTATCCACATCTGGCAAGAAGATCCGATGGTTGCGGGCTAAGGGATGATATGAGATCGCAGAGTGAAGCTTGATCAATCTCATTACCCAAGGAGCATAGAACTTTAAACCAAATAGATCTGAGCCTGATGCAGCGAGTTGGCGTATGAAGAAATCCTGTGCGTTGAAGCATTTGCCATGAAGGATACAGAATATCAGAGTCTTCATTGCACCCTCAATCTTGGCATTTGGAGAGTGCCCTTTAATAGGCCAGAGAGTCCGTCGGAGAATGTGATAGATTGTTCTGGGCAGGTACTCAAAGTCTTCAACGAAGAACTCTGTTGGATAAGGAGCATCGTGAGGCAGTGGCTTCATCATGGAGAGCATCTGACTCATATTTGGTTCAGGCCTCTGGAATATGCTCTCAAGAGCTTCAGTGTGTAGTGGACAACCTTCCTCGAAGAGTTCGCCAGGAGTGGGCAGGCCGGTGAGCTCAATGATATCGAATGCATTGGCTTCATGATGGACATTGCCGGTCATCCACTCCAGGGCTCAAGTCTTCAGATCTCTGTTGTATCCCTTGATGTGTAGGGTGGCATAGAATTGCAACATAAGCTCTTCATTCCAGTGCTCTTCATTAGTTATAAACGACAACAGACCCACTTGCTTGAAGCAATCCAGCGCTTCCTCTAAGCAGGGCAGACCAGCAATGGCTTCAACATCAAGGCGCTTGTGAGGGAAGATGCGACCTTGGTTGTATAGGATGCATGAATAGTAGCTGCGTTGAGGATAGCTCCAGAACCTATCTGATGAAATCCTTTCCCTTGAATAGGGGTTCTTGGAGCTGTTGAAGAACGTATTGTCTGCCCTGAAGCTATTGATGTCAAAGGAGCCAGGTGCTGATGCAGGACCTAGGAATCTTGGCAGCCTTGGAACTGGCTTCTGGACATGAGGCCTGTGCTCAACATGGTAATCAAATTGAGGACCAGCAGCAGACTCAGGAACAGAAGTGTTTGGATCAGTAGCTTCGCTGTCTGCTGAAGCTTTTGGTGGGGAGGGCTCCACATTGGCTTCAGTGTGTGTTGTGGCAGCCTCAGCATTTTCAGCCTCCGCTTGACTAGCTGGAGGGTCAGTCACAAGCACGTTCTCCTGGAGAACTGCTTCTTGATGTAGCGGGGGAGTGGGATCTTGTGGTACTTCTTCATTTTCTTCGGCTGATGCGGCCGGAATGTCTTCAGCATAGACTTGAGGCCTTGGACCTTTGCGAAGCCTGCGAAACACAGACGACGCTTGTGGGGTTGGAGTGGGCTGGGCCTCAAAGTCTTCTTCCTCTTGAGGGCGATCCGCCCATGACGCATCTTGTGCAATTGGCGTCAGAGGACGACCAATGCTGATGAGCTTGCTTTGTTCATACTGAGGAAGGGCTGCATCATCTTGTACATTGTCCTGATGACCAATGTCTTCAGCAGCAATGGGGTCAGCTGCTGGTATGTCTTCAGCTTCAGGAGCCTCTGTGGAAGCAGGCTCATGAACCGTCAGTTGACGTTCTGCGTTCGGGTGCACCATAGCAATAGGTTCAACTATCAAGGGCTCTGTGGGAGCAGCCCGAGATTTCTTGATCTTTCTCTTCTTCTTGCTGGGGGCAGTAGGAGAGGCTTCAGAGCTCTTCCTCTTCCTGGCTTCAGCCTCAGCAGTTCTTGTCTTCTTGAGCTCTGAAGCTGTTGACCGGCTCTTTAGCTTCGAGCCAGTCGTTGCAATTGGGAAGACAATTGGAACTGCTTCTTGCCTTGGTGCCTCTGGTTCAGCTGGAACAGTCTTCTTCTTTTTCTTTGCGGCCATCTTGGAGTCGATGCCAGGACGCCCAAGTGCCTTGCGCTTCTCAGCCTCATTGTAGGCCTGCACACATCTGTCTGCCAGAGACTTCATCCGCTCACGTGAACCTTGAGCTTCTGCATGCTTCTTCAGAAAGTTTTCCTTAAGTTCATGCAACATGGTCTTGAAGCTCTTCACTTCTTGCACGCTGAGCTTGGCCATATGCTTCTTGAACTGAGCCTTTTCATGATCAATTTTCTGCTTCAGTTCAACTATGCGCTGGGCAATAGCAAGTTCTGAAGCAATAGCGCCTTGGAATGCGACGCTGAGGCCAACGGGCAGCTGCAGATCTTCGAAGCTGATGTCAGGTGAGGCAAACCATTCGTCGATGAAATTGTGGATGATGGCGACATCAAAGAGAGGCAAATTGTTGAAGATTTCAGCTTCTTCTTTGCTCTTGATGAGCTGCTTTAGAGTGTCATCTCCAAGATCTTCATCACTTGACAGATCTATGGCTTCGCTGCGCAGGATGGCAGCACCTATGAGCTCTTTGCCGGTGTGTGGCTGAGGCACTTTGGCCTTCTGGGGCTTGGAGACACGGGATACGTCTTCAGACTGCACACTGTCTTCAGGAGGTGCAGTTGCCAATGACTTCGCCCTTGAGATTTTTGAGGAAGGGGCCGGCTTTGAAGCTTTTGGCTTCTTTGATTGCTTTGGGTTCGGTACAGCAGGAGCTTCATCAGACTCAGAGTCAGCTGGAGGGTCATTCACGGCAGTCCCTTGGACTAAGATGTGGGTGATGAGGCGTTCTAGGTTGGCAAACGGACCGATGATATTGGGTTCTGCGTCACGTGTGCCATCTGCCCTTGGTGCGGAGGGACCAGGGTTGAAGTCTAACCCAAATTACTTCTTGTTCTGCTTCACTGATTGTTGGGCAAACTGGAAGTTGCGCTTGAACAGATTGTCGTCACGACACCAGAGTAGTGACGACGGATGTGCATCATCAGGCTGTGGTCCTCGGACCATGCATGGGTAGAAGCCTTGAGCAATGGCTTCATCTCTGGTCCTGGGAACAAGGTTCTTGTATAAGATGTCTCCCCATGGTCTTTTGATGGTGCTTTTCTCAGCATACTCCTGGGTGACGAAGCGGTATTTGAACCATTGTTCAGCCCAATAGCGTCGAATCCATTGGATTCGAGTCTTGTGCTGCCCATAATTCTCTTCAGGATCTGTTTTATACATTTCTGCCAGGTCTTCAGGCAGATCTTTGGAAGTTCCTTCACGTCTCTGTCTGCCCCCTTCCTTGCTGCTGCTTCTGAAGCCATATACTTTAACTTGAAAGGCTTCAAAACTTTCAAAGGCTTCAAAGGCTTTCTTTTGCTGGACCAACAGGAACTGGCTTCAGGAGAATTTATGTGATGCTGTAGGAATTCTGCAAATGAATGCAGACTATGAGAACCGAAGGATTCTCCCACGGACATGTACCTATGACAGCATTAAGGTGCGAGGGAAGGGGAAGAGGTCATATGCATTCTCAGAAGGTTTTGAAGATTAATCAGTTTAGAAGACATTGACCTCATCGTGCGAAGAAATTCACTCATAGATAAGAAGTTGGTTCCAGATTTGTACGAACCCACAGATCAGTACAAGTGAGGAATCTAACTACTTCATGAAGCACAAGTGAATATACTAGGCATGTTATGAGATGCAGATTGAGAGATCTAACTTGTGTGAAGATAAACTTCTTATGGTAGAAAGTGACAGAACCATGAGATCAAAAGGGGATGTAAAAATAAGTTTTATTTACCACACTTGGAACTGCTAGACGGAAGTGGGAGATGATGCTGAGCAGTTCAGTCCTCCGTGCCCTAACTTGGCGACGGAAGACACCTACAGCGACGGCGGAGAGAACGATGTCCGCGGTCGGCGTGAGGACGGCGTCGGAGAGGTTGCGGCAGCGAAGCGCTTCGTCGCCGGCGTCGTCGAGAGCTAGCGGTGGCGCTAGGGTTCGTGCGAGGGTGGAAGAAGTAGATAATGACCATGGTAAGTGTGAATTTATAGGCACAGGGGCGGCACTGTGCTATTACACAGGTGCCCCTGGCAATTCGCATCTGAGAAACGCGTGGCCAGTTTGCGGAAGTTTGGGGTTTGTTCCACGTCCCACGCACGCCTGGATTGTTGGGCGGTCGTTCCTGCTTCTCCGGATTTTATGTGGAGGAATGAGCATTGAAAACGGACTTTATGGTTGTCTCTATATCTTCTGCTGACAAGGACGCAGTGAAGACATTCGACAGTTTCAATAGAATGCATATGACTTGGAGAGATAGAATTTGAGATAGAAAGCATAAAGAGATTAGGGTCCGATCACATTCACTTAGTTCAAAAGATTCAACCAATAAGACATAGCTATAAGTGAATGCTGTAGAGGACAGAACACTAGTATGTGTATATCTATATAATCAACGTAGTGAAGATAATCATGAAGACATGTTAAGTTCGAAGCCAAACCAAATGTGAAGATATTGCAAGGTAACGTCATGAGTGAAACACTTCAAAATAGAACGTTTGGTGGTGGCGTTACCCACTGTATAGGAAGTATTAGACCCAGACACGGCGCACAATTATCATGGCGCTCCGAAGTCAAATTCCACATTAATGTATACACACTTAGAATGTATGTCTTCATTGATTGAAGATATACATTACTTTGTGCGTTGCACATCTAAGTCATCATATGCGTAAGTGTTAGGACGTGTGCCTGATCACAGGACATTTGAGGATTCCAGGATATTTAGCTCACACCGTAACTTGCAAAATCTCTTCTCATCCAAGGGCTTGGTGAAGATATCTGCCAATTGTTCTTCAGTGTTGACGTGTATGATATCAATGTCTTCCTTCACAACATGATCTCTGAGAAAGTGATGACGAATTTCAATGTGCTTTGTCTTCGAGTGCTGAACTGGGTTGTTGGCAATCTTGATGGCGCTTTCGTTGTCGTAGTAAAGTGGCACTTGCTTCAGATGAATGCCATAATCCTTGAGTGTTTGCTTCATCCACAGAAGCTGAGCGCAGCAAGATCCAGCAACAATGTATTCAGATTCAGCAGTGGAGAGAGATACACAGTTCTGCTTCTTTGAAGACCAACATACAAGTGATCATCCCAGAAAGTGACATGTGCCTGATGTAGACTTGCGATCAACTTTGTCACCAGCATAATCAGCATCCGAAAATCCAACAAAATCAAACTCTGAGCCCTTTGGATACCATAATCCTAGAGTTGGGGTGTGAGCCAAATATCGAAGAATTCGCTTCACAGCTAAGTGATGCGACTCCTTTGGTGCCGCTTGAAATCGAGCACACATGCAAACACTAAGCATAATATCTGGCCTAGATGCACATAAATAAAGCAAAGAACCAATCATGGAGCGGTATACCTTTTGATCGAACTCTTTACCATTGTCGTCAGGACCTAGATGATGTTTGGCTGGCATTGGTGTTGTGAAGCCTTTGCAGTCTTGCATACCGAACTTCTTCAGGCAATCTTTGAGATACTTCTCTTGAGATATGAAGATGCCATTGCGTTGTTGTCGTATTTGAAGACCAAGGAAGAACTTCAGCTCCCCCATCATGGACATCTGATATTGCTCTTGCATCATATATCCAAACTCTTCACTGTACTTCTGATTGGTGCAGCCGAAGATAATGTCATCCACATATATTTGGCACACAAACAGTTCACCATCATATGTCTTTGTGAAAAGAGTGGGATCCAGGGAACCAGGTATGAAGCCTTTGCTCTTCAGGAAGTATTTGAGTGTGTCATACCAGGCCCTAGGGGCTTGTTTGAGGCCATACAGTGCCTTGTTGAGCTTGTATACCATGTCAGGATGTTTTGGATTTTCAAAGCCAGGCGGTTGTGCAACATACACTTCTTCTTCAATCTTGCCATTGAGAAAGGCACTTTTCACATCCATTTGATATAGAAGTATGTTATGATGATTTGCATAGGCCAGCAGTATGCGTATGGCTTCAAGCCTAGCCACAGGAGCAAATGTTTCATCGAAGTCAATGCCCTCCACTTGAGTATATCCTTGAGCAACGAGACGGGCTTTGTTTCTGACAACTTGACCATGCTCATCTTGTTTGTTGCGGTATATCCATTTGGTGCCTATTATGTTGTGCTTCCGTGGATCAGGACGCTTAACCAGTTCCCATACATTATTCAGCTCAAACTGTTGAAGCTCTTCTTGCATAGCTTGAATCCATTCAGGTTCCATGAAGGCTTCTTCAACTTTCTTGGGTTCTGATATTGAGACGAATGCGAAGTGCTCACACAAATTTGCTAGTTGAGTTGCCCTTGAACGAGTGAGTGGACCAGGTGCATTGATGCTGTCAATTATTCTGTCAATCTGCACTTCATTGGCAACACGAGGATGTACAGGGCGAAGACTTTGCTCTTGCTGATCTGTGTTGTTGTTGGGAGGAATGTCTTCAGGCTGAGCATTGTCTTCATGTTGATCAGGTGCTGAGATGATAAGTTCTTCTTCAGGATGAGCTTCAGAAGGTATAATCTCTCCAGTTCCCATAAGTTTGATTGATTCACTAGCTGGAACTTCATCTAGCATATTTGGCAGTTGCTCTCTTTGTGAACCATTTGTCTCATTGAACCGCACATCCACTGTTTCAACAACTTTGTAATGAAAGAGGTTGAAGACTCTGTAGGAGTGCGAATCCTTTCCATATCCAAGCATAAAGCCCTCATGTGCTTTTGGTGCAAACTTTGAGGTGTGGTGTGGGTCCTTGATCCAGCACCTTGAGCCAAATACTCTGAAGTAACTAACATTTGGCTTCTTGCCAGTTAGGAGTTCATAAGATGTCTTGTTCAGAAGCTTGTGAAGATAAACACGATTGATTGTATGACATGCAGTATCAATGGCTTCAGTCCAGAATTTTCTTGGAGTCTTGTATTCATCTAGCATCGTTCTGGCCATCTCAATGAGTGTTCTGTTCTTGCGTTCGACGACGCCATTCTGCTGTGGCGTGTACGGAGCTGAGAATTCATGTGTGATGCCCAAGGTATCAAGATATGTATCAAGGCTAGTGTTCTTGAATTCAGTGCCATTGTCACTTCTGATGTGCTTTATCTTGGCGCCAAAATTGTTCATAGCTCGATTGGCGAAGCGTCTGAAGACATCCTGCACTTCAGTCTTGTAAAGGATTATGTGCACCCAAGTATATCTAGAGTAATCATCAACAATGACGAAGCCATAGAGGCAAGCAGTAGTAGTAAAAGTTGAGTAGTGAGTGGGACCGAAAAGATCCATGTGGAGCAGTTCGAAGGGTTGAGTAGTAGTCATGATTGTCTTCGAAGGATGTTTTGCCCTTGTCATCTTCCCTGCCTCACAGGCACCGCATAAGTGATCTTTCTTGAACTTGACGCCCTCGATGCCTATGACATGCTTCTTCTTCGCAAGGGTGTGGAGGTTCCTCATGCTAGCATGCCCAAGCCTCCGATGCCAAAGCCAGCATTCTGAAGCTTTTGCAAGAAGACATACTGCAAGTTGTGGCCCTGCCGAGAAATCTACCACATACAGATCATCTTTTCGATACCCTTCAAACACTAGAGACTTGTCAGATTCCATTAGTACTAGGCAACGATATTTTCCAAACATTACGATCATGTTCAAATCGCAAAGCATTGAGACAGACATTAAGTTGAAGCCAAGGGATTCAACAAGCATGACTTTATCCATGTGTTGATCCTTTGAGATTGCAACTCTACCTAGACCCAATACCTTACTTTTACCAGTGTCAGCAAATGTGATGTGGCTCTTGTCGGATGGACGTAAGGTTGAGTCCATAAGAAGGCTTCTTTTGCCAGTCATGTGATTTGTACATCCACTGTCAATAATCCATTCTGAAGACTTTGAAGACGCTGGTGTTGTACCCTACAGTGCAGTTAGGGGGATAGGCTTCACGAAGAGAATTGTGAAGCAAAAACATTTGACGAACCAGTGGGTTATGAAAACTTAGATCCAGATTAGGACTAATAGGGAGAGTAGCATGCGATTCAGGAACAAAGTACATAATGATGCCATTCAGGCATTTTATCTTGCGCCCTACAAGATTTTTAAGGTCCTCAGCAATAGCGTCAGAAGATTTTGTTTTTCTGCTGGAGACCTTTCCCTGCAAAAGAGAGTTAAGCTTTCTTAACCACCCACATCTTCAAGGGTGGCTTCGAAGCAATAAGTCTAACTGCGGCATTTGAGAATTTTGGCTTTGAAGCCTTAGCAAACAGTCTTGCAGGTGGACAATAATACTCATAGGAATAAGCAGAATAATTTTTGGTCATATGAACATGATGGTTCGATGAACCGCTCTCATATTCATATGCCTGAGTATGGTTTACCTGCAAAACATTTGCATTAGTGTGACTCAGGTGAGTCCTCTGTTTGTATGAAGCCTTTGGACCGTATGAAGCTTTTGGTCTGAGGTTTGTCTTCTTTAAGTGAGGTGTCATGAAGACATTCACAGGAAGATTTTCCAGACACTTTTTCGGAACCCAGATCTTCTTCATAGGCGGTCCATTCCTGCAGTTAGTACCAATGTACCTGGCAAACACTTCACCATTCTGATTCTTAAACAGTTTATAGTTTGCATCAAAGGATTCATCAATGATAATGGGGTTAGCACAAGTGAAGCCAGATAAATTGGATGAATCTGCTGAAAGTTCCTTTGCAGCAACCCATGTGGTTTTGGGGTACTGCTCAGGTTTCCAGTAAGAGCCATCTGCATTTATTTTCCTTACGAACCCAACACCCTCTTTTCTAGGGTTTCGGTTCAGAATCTGCTTCTTGAGGACATCACATAATGTCTGATGTCCTTTAAGACTTTTGTACATCCCTGTTTCAAGCAATGTCTTCAACCTAGCATTCTCATCAGCAATAGTAGTGGTATCCTCAGCAGAGGGGTTAGTTACCACATCAATAGTTGAAGATATTGCAACAGCAGTAGCAGTGGAACATTCAGCAACAGAAGTAGCATTATCACGCTCAATGCATTTAAGACATGGTGGTTCAAATCCTTCCTGAGCGGAACTGATCTGTTCGGCGCGAAGTGACTCGTTTTCCTTTTGAAGATCTTCATGAGCCGCTCTCAACTTCTCAAGTTCTTGCTTCCTTTGAAGATAATCATAGGAAAGCTTTTCATGAGTTGTTGAGAGAGTATCAAGACGATCTTCAAGTTCCTGATACTTAACGTGAAGATTTTTTATGTCTTCAATTAAGGATTCAGATCGAGTCATTTCAGCACCCAACAGATCATCACTTCTGTCTAACAGTTTTTGAATATGTTCCATAGCTTTCTGTTGTTCAGTTGCAATTTTAGCAAGTGTTTTGTAGCTGGGTTTTGAATCACAGTCAGAGTCATCGTCACTTGATGTTTGATAGCGAGTAGTGCGTGTGTTTACCTTGGCACCGCGTGCCATGAAGCAGTAGGTAGGAGTGGAGTCATTCTTGTCATTTGCATCGGTGTCGGTGATGAAGTCATTGTCTTCAGTGTTGAAGATGGACTTGGCGACGTATGTTGTAGCCAGACTCGCAATGCCAGAATCAGACTCCTCCTCAGACTCCACCTCTGCCTCTTCAGAAGCGGACTCCTCCTCTGAATCCATTTCCTTGCCAACAAACGCACGTGCCTTGCCAGATGAGCTCTTCTTGTGTGATGAAGACTTTGAGGAAGACTTGGAAGAAGACTTTGAGTATTTCTTCTTCTTCTTGTCGTCAGAATCATATTCCTTGCTCTTCTTCTTCCTTCTGTTCTCATTGTCCCACTGTGGACACTCAGAGATGAAGTGTCCAGTTTTCTTGCACTTGTGACATGTTTTCTTCTTGTAGTCATGAGCAGAAGCTTCATCATTCCTTGAGCTTGATCGTGAAGATTTTTTGAAGCCTTTCTTCTTGGTGAATTTTTGGAACTTCTTCACTAGCATTGCAAGTTCCCTTCCAATATCTTCAGGATCATCAGAACTGCTGTCAGATTCTTCTTCAGATGAGGAAACAGCTTTTGCCTTCAAGGCACGAGTTCGCCCATAGTTTGGACCGTAGATATCTCTTTTCTCAGAAAGCTGAAACTCATGTGTGTTGAGCCTCTCAAGTATGTCAGACGGATCGAGTGTCTTGAAATCAGGACGTTCTTGTATCATCAGGGCTAGGATGTCAAACGAACTATCAAGTGATCTCAGCAGCGTCTTGACGATTTCATGTTTGGTGATCTCAGTGGCGCCGAGGGCTTGAAGCTCATTTGTGATGTCAGTGAGCCGGTCAAATGTGTGCTGGACATTCTCATTGTCATTTCGCTTGAAGCGGTTGAAGAGGTTGCGAAGAACACTGATTCTTTGATCTCTCTGGGTTGAGATGCCTTCATTGACCTTGGAGAGCCAGTCCCAGACCAGCTTGGATGTCTTCAAGGCACTCACACGGCCATACTGTCCTTTTGTCAGATGACCACAGATGATATTTTTGGCAGTAGAGTCCAGTTGAGTGAACTTCTTGACATCAGCAGTAGTGACACCTTCTCCAGCCTTGGGAACACCGTTCTCGATGACATACCATAGGTCGACGTCAATGGCTTCAAGATGCATGCGCATCTTATTGTTCTAGTAGGGATATTCAGTTCCATCAAAGACGGGGCACGCAGCGGAGACTTTGATTATCCCTGCAGTCGACATAGCTAAAACTCCAGGTGATTAAACCGAATCACACAGAACAAGGGAGCACCTTGCTCTGATACCAATTGAAAGTGCGTTATATCGACTAGAGGGGGGGGGGTGAATAAGCGATTTTTATGAAAGTCTTCAAAACGTGGGAGTTATGAAGACAAACAGTGAAGATTATGCCTATTACTATGCAGCGGAAGTTAGATTACACTAGGCCAGCCATGGTCAAGTATTCAATAAAGTGAAAGCGCAATGACAAACAGGTGCAGTGTAATAAGGATCAGGTGGGAAGAAGTTATGAAGCCAAACAGATCATACATTCACGTTGTGAAGACAAAAGATAGAGCAAGCATGCAATGGCTTCACAATGAGTAACAGTAAGAAAAAGGAAGTGAAGATGAAACCAGTGACTCGTTGAAGACAATGATGTGTTGGACCAATTCCAGTTGCTGTGACAACTGTACGTCTGGTTGGAGCGGCTAGGTATTTAAACCTTAGGACACACAGTCCCGGACACCCAGTCCTAAACACGCAGCTCAGGACACCAAGTCCTCACCGTATTCTCCTTGAGCTAAGGTCACATAGTCCTCACCCAATCACTCTGGTAAGTCTTCAAGGTAGACTCCCAAACCTTCACAAACTTCGTTCACTAGCAATCCACAATGTCTCTTGGATGCTCTGAACGCGACGCCTAACCGTCTGGAGGATTCACAGTCCTCAAGTGTAATAAGTCTTCAGATCACACAGACAAGAAGACTGAAGTGATGCCCAATGTTCTCTGGCTCTGGGTGGTTAGGGCTTTTCTCCTCGCTAGGAATTTTCTCTGAAAGGCTTCGAGGTGGGTTGCTCTCAAACGACAAAAGCCGTGCACTGAAATCTGAGCAGCCAACCGTTTATGGTTGTAGGGGGTGGGCTATTTATAGACACTTGGCAACCTGACCTGATTTGTCCGAAATGACCCTGGGTCACTAAGGAACTGACACGTGTCTCAACGGTCAGATTTCAAACTCTCATGGCAACTTTACTTGGGCTACAAGCAAAGCTGACTTTTCCGGCTCTGGACAAGATTCGCTCTTATTGTCTTCACTCGAAGACATAGGTTTTTGGTTTAGGCATCACTTCAGTCATTCTGACTGGTTCTCCTGGACCCCACTTAACAGTGCGGTGGTTCCTATGACTCAACACAAAAGAAAAAGAACTACGAAAGATCTAAGTCTTCGAGCTCCATAGGCTTCATAACGTGTCTTGTTTTGTCATAGTCTTCAATGTGAATATCTTCATATACCACCTTTGGCTTCAATGTCTTCATACATTTTTAGGGGTCATCTCTGGTAGTAAAACTGAATCAATGAGGGACTTCTACCTGTGTTATCCTGCAATTCTCACAAACACATTAGTCCCTCAACTAGGTTTGTCGTCAATACTCCAAAACCAACTAGGGGTGGCACTAGATGCACTTACAGTCTTCCCTTTATCTTTGAAGGGAGAGGCATTGACATGGTATAGGCTATGTGATGATATGAGATCATGGGACTACAAGCGATTGAAATTGGAATTTCATCAGAAGTTTTATCCTATGCATCTTGTTCATCGTGATCGTAATTATATATATAATTTTTGGCCTTGCAAAGAAGAAAGCATCTCTCAAGCTTGGGGGAGGCTTAAGTCAATGTTATATTCATGCCCCAATCATGAGCTCTCAAAAGAAATGATCATTCAAAATTTTTATGCTTGGCTTTCTCTCAGTAATCGCTCCATGCTCGATACTTCTTGTACTGGATCTTTTATGATGAAGACTATTGAATTCAATGGGATTTATTGGAAAGAATTAAACGCAACTCTGAAGATTGGTACCTTGACGAAGGTAAGGAGTCAGGTATAACACCTAAGTTTGATTGTGTTAAATCTTTTATGGATACTGATGTTTTCCGTGAATTTAGCACTAAATATGGACTTGACTCTGAGATAGTAGCTCCTTTCTATGTATCCTTTGCTACTCATGTTGATCTCCCAAAGGAGAAGTGGTTTAAATATAATCGCCCCATTGAATTAAAAGTAGTTGCACCTATTAAAGTTGAAGAAAAGACTATCACTTATGATGATCCTATTGTTCCTGCTGCTTATATAGAGAAACCACCTTTCCCTGTTAGAATAAAGGATCATGCTAAAGCTTCAACTGTGGTTAACAAAAGTAATATTAAGACACCTAAACCCCCTGAGAAAATTAAAGTTGAACGTAGAATTGCTATGGTTAAAGATCTCTTGGCCGATAATATTGATGGGCATGTTATTTACTTCTGCAATGAAGCTGCTAGAATTGCTAGACCTGATGCTAAAAATAAACATAGACCTATTGTAGGCATGCATATTATTTCTGTTAGAATAGGAGATCATTGCTATCATGGCTTATGTGATATGGGTGCTAGTGCAAGTGCAATACCTCATTCCTTATACAAAGAAATTATGCATGATATAGCACCTGCTGAGATAGAAGAAATTGATGTTACAATTAAGCTTGCTAATAGAGATACTATTTCACCAGTTGGGATTGATAGAGATGTTGAAGTCTTGTGTGGGAAAGTTAAATATCCTGCTGATTTTCTTGTTCTTGGTTCCCCACAAGATGACTTTTATCCCATTATATTTGGTAGACCCTTCTTGAATACTGGTAATGCTAAGATAGACTGCAATAAGGATATTGTTTCTGTTGGTTTAGGGAATATGTCTCATGAGTTTAATTTTGCTAAATTTCGTAGACAACCCCATGATAAAGAACTGCCTAGTAAAGATGGAATTATTGGTCTTGCTTCTATTGCCGTGCCTCCTACTGATCCTTTAGAACAATATTTGCTAGACCATGAAAATGATATGTTCATGAATGAAAGAAGGGAAATAGTTGAAGTATTCTTTAAACTGGGACCTATTCTGAAACACAACTTGCCTGTTGAAATCCTAGGGGATCCTCTTCCACCCAAGGGTGATCCCGTGTTTGAGCTTAAACCATTGCCTGATACTCTTAGATATGCTTATCTTGATGAAAAAAGATACATCCTGTTATTATTAGTGCTAACCTTTCAGAGCATGAAGAAGAGAAATTATTGAAAACTCTGAAGAAGCACTGTGCTGCTATTGGATATACTCTTGATGATCTTAAGGGCATTAGTCCCACTCTATGTCAACACAAAATAAACTTGGAGAAAGACGCCAAACCAATTATTGATCACCAATGACGGCTAAATCCTAAGATGAAAGAAGTGGTAAGAAAGGAAATATTAAAGCTCCTTGAAGCAGGTATAATTTATCTCGTTGCTGGATAGTTAGTGGGTAAGCCCTGTACATTGTGTCCCTAAGAAAGGAGGTATTACTATTGTTCCTAATGATAAAGATGAATTAATTCCGCAAAGAATTATTACAGGCTATAGGATGGTGATTGATTTCTGCAAATTAAATAAAGCTACTAAAAAAGATCATTACCCTTTGCCTTTCATTGATCAAATGCTAGAGAGATTATCCAAAGATACACATTTTTGCTTTCTAGATGGTTACTCTGGTTTCTCTCAAATACCTGTGTTAGCTGATGATCAAGAAAAGACTACTTTTACTTGCCCTTTCGGTACCTTTGCTTATAGACGTATGCCTTTTGGTTTATGTAATGCACCTGCTACCTTTCAAAGATGCATGATGGCTATATTCTCTGACTTTCGTGAAAAGATTTGTGAAGTTTTCATGGATGATTTCTCTGTTTATGGATCCTCTTTTGATGATTACTTGAGCAACCTTGATCGAGTTTTGCAGAGATGTGAAGAAACTAACCTTGTCTTGAATTGGGAGAAGTGCCACTTTATGGTAATGAAGGTATTGTCTTGGGTCATAAAATTTCTGAAAGAGGTATTGAAGTTGACAAAGCTAAAGTTGATGCTATTGGAAAGATGCCGTGTCCTAAGGACATCAAAGGTATCAGAAGTTTCCTTGGTCATGCCGGTTTTTATTGGAGGTTCATTAAGGGCTTCTCAAAAATTTCCCGGCCTCTGACTAACCTATTACAAAAAGATATTCATTTTGTATTTGATGATGATTGTGTAGAAGCATTTGAAATACTTAAGAAAGCTTTGGTTTCTGCACCTATTGTTCAGCCACACAATTGGAATTTACCCTTTGAAATCATGTGTGATGCTAGTGATTATGCTGTAGGTGCTGTTCTAGGACAAAGAGTTGATAAAAAATTAAATGTTATCCAATATGCTAGTAAAACTCTAGACAATGCCCAGAGAAATTATGCTACTACTGAAAAGGAACTCTTAGCAGTTGTATTTGCTTGTGATGAGTTCAGACCTTATATTGTTGATTCTAAAGTAACTATTCACACTGATCATGCTGCTATTAAATATCTTATGGAAAATAAAGATGCTAAACCTAGACTTATTAGATGGGTTCTCCTGCTACAAGAATTTGATTTGCATATTATTGATAGAAAGGGAGCTGAGAATCCCGTTGCAGACAACTTGTCTAGGTTAGAGAATGTTCTTGATGACCCACTACCTATTGATGATAGCTTTCCTGATGAACAATTAGCTGTCATAAATGCTTCTCGTACTGCTCCATGGTATGCTGGTTATGCTAATTACATTGTTGCTAAATTTATACCACCTAGTTTCACATACCAGCAAAATAAAAAGTTTTTCTATGATTTAAGACATTACTTCTGGGATGACCCGCACCTTTATAAAGAAGGAGTAGACGGTGTTATTAGACGTTGTATACCTAAGCATGAACAGGAACAGATCCTACGTAAGTGTCACTCCGAAGCTTATGGAGGACACCATGCTGGAGATAGAACTGCACGCAAGGTATTGCAATCCGGTTTTTATTGGCCTACTCTCTTCAAGGATGCCCGTAAATTTGTCTTGTCTTGTGATGAATGTCAAAGAATTGGTAATATTAGTAGACGTCAAGAAATGCCTATGAATTATTCACTTGTTATTGAACCATATGATGTTTGGGGCTTTGATTATATGGGACCTTTTCCTTCCTCTAATGGGTATACACATATTTTAGTTGCTGTTGATTATGTTACTAAGTGGGTAGAAGCTATTCCAACTAGTAGTGCTGATCATAACACCTCTATTAAGATGCTTAAAGAAGTTATTTTTCTGAGGTTTGGAGTCCCTAGATATTTAATGACCGATGGTGGTTCACATTTCATTCATGGTGCCTTTCATAAAATGCTTGCTAAGTATGATGTTAATCGTAGAATTGCATCTCCATATCATCCACAGTCTAGTGGCCAAGTAGAATTAAGTAATAGAGAGCATAAATTAATTTTGCAAAATAATGTTAATAGATCTAGAAAGAATTGGTCCAAGAAACTTGATGATGCATTATGGGCTTATATAACTGCATATAAAAATCCTATGGGTATGTCTCCGTATAAAATGGTTTATGGTAAAGCATGTCACTTACCTCTTGAATTAGAACATAAGGCATATTGGGCTATTAAAGATCTCAACTATGACTTTAAACTTGCCGGTGAGAAGAGGCTATTTGACATTAGCTCACTTGATGAATGGAGAACCCAGGCCCATGAGAATGCCAAACTATTTAAAGAAAAAGTTAAAAGATGGCATGACAAAAGGATACAAAAGCGTGAGTTTAATGTAGGTGATTATGTATTGCTATACAACTCTCGTTTAAGTTTTTTGCAGGCAAACTGCTCTCTAAATGGAAAGGTCCTTATGTTATCGAGGAGGTCTACCATTCCGGTGCCATAAAAATCAACAACTTCGAAGGCACAAATCCGAAGGTGGTGAACGGTCAAAGAATCAAACATTATATCTCAGGTAATCCTATAAATGTTGAAACCAATATTATTCAAACCGTAACCCCGGAGGAATACATAAGGGACACTTTTCGGAACGTTTCAGACTCCGAAAAGGAATAGGTATGTGGTACGGTAAGTAAACCAACTCCAAAACAGTTCTAATGGCAATTTTTCTCCGTTTTGGAATATTTAAGAAAATAGGAAAATAAGAAGCAGACCGGAAAGGACATGGGGCTTCCACGAGGGTGGAGGGCGCGCCCCCTGCCTCATGGGCACCTCGTGTGCTTTCCGGACTCTGTTTTCTTGCACGATACTTCTTTTGGTCAGTAAAAATTCACTATATAATCTCCCGAAGGTTTTGACCACCGTATCACGCAAATATCTCTTGTCCTTGTTTCGAGCTGTTTTTTTGACAGATCTAGGTCGCCATGTCGTCTTCAAATACCCCCAAGGACAAGTTCTTTGAGAAGGTCATCAACCCCTACCTCGCGAAGGTGCTGCAACACCCTCAAACCATTGAGATGCATGAGGGGTTGTTGCACATCCGCGATGTTGAGGGACTGAGGAGGACCGGAAGCGTGGAGACAAGGATCGAGGTAATGGAGCAATAAGTTTTCAAGTGTCAGGAGATGGTGGAGCGTGGACTCGACTCCAATCACATAATGATCACGGAGTTCACCAACAACCACAAGATGGACGCCAAGGACATTGGGGAGGCCATCTTCAAGCTTCATGAGAAAATCGAGCACCTCCAAGCCCGGATCTATGACCTGCAAAATCAAAACCGTGAGTATGAATATAGATTCAAGAGGATGAGTTTGGATGCAGATTGAAGGATCCCGGAGACTCGACCATCCTTCTATGATGGTGAGCCTATGCCTTGGGAGAGGGACGAAAAGCCTACATCATCAACAACTCCATCTCCTTCACCGACAAAAGAGTTATAATCACATGGGTATGGGCACTCCCCTTAGCAACTGTCAAGCTTGGGGGAGTGCCCCGGTATCGTATCACCATCACTTTTATCTTTACCGTTTTTCTTAGTTCGATCCTCTTGATAATATCTTGATCTAGTAGAATAAAGTTTTAGTATAATCTAGTTGTGAGTTTTGCTCTATGATCTTCCTATGTAATCGAGTCCGTGAGCTATATATAATAAAGATTAGTTGAGTCAAGGGCTTGATTATTTTGCTATGATCTTGAGGGAATAAAAAAGAGAAGAAATAAAAAGAAATAAAGAGATCATATGGATCTTATGGAGAGTAATGAGCTCACATATAGAGAGTATGATGAATAAAAGTTGTTGAGAGTTGACAAACATAGTTTTGGTCATCGTTGCAATTAATAGGAAGTAATAAAGAAAGAGAGGTTTTCACATATAAATATACTATCTTGGACATCTTTTATAATTGTGAGCACTCATTAAAATATGACATGCTAAAGAGTTGACGTTGGACAAGGAAGACAACATAATGGGTTATGTTTTCTTACATCTGAGATAAATTATATTGTCATGGATCATCCAAATGTTGAGCTTGCCTTTCCCTCTCATGCTAGCGAATTTCTTTGCACCAAGTAGAGATACTACTTGTGCTTCCAAACATCCCTAAACCCATTTTTGCCATGATAGTCCACCATACCTACCTATGGGTTGAGTAAGATCCTTCAAGTAAGTTGTGATCGGTGCACGCAATAAAAAATTGCTCTCTAAATATGTATGATCTATTAATGTGGAGAAAATAAGCTTTATACGATCTTGTGATGTGGAAAAAATAAAAGCGACGGATAGCATAATAAAGGTCCACATCACAAGTGGCAATATAAAGTGACGTTCTTTTTTGCATTAAGATTTCGTGCATCCAACCATAAAAGTGCATGACAACCTCTGCTTCCCTCTGCGAAGGGCCTATCTTTTATTCTTGTCTTATACTTCATGCAAAGAGTCATGGTGATTTTCACCTTTCCTTTTTACATTTTATCCTTTGGCAAGCACAATGTGTGGGAAAGATCCTGATATATATAGCTAATTGGATGTGAGTTTTCATGAACTATTATTGTTTACATTACCCTTGAGGTAAAACGTTGGGAGGCAAAACTATAAGCCCCTATCTTTCTCTGTGTCCGATTAAAACTTCATACCCATAAATATTGCGTGAGTGTTAGCAATTATGAAAGACTAAAAGATGGTTGAGTGTGTGGACTTGCTGAAAAGCTCTTATATTGACTCTTTCCTATGTTATGATAAATTGCAATTTCCTCAATGACTGAGATTAGAGTTTGTTGGTTCTCAATGAAGTTTATGATTCATACTTGAAATTGTGATTGAATTGCTTTAGCATAAGAGATCATATGACTATATATATATACATACATACATATATATATTGCTGTCCTAAGAATGATCATGGTGCCCTCATGTCCGTATTTTATTTTATCGACACCTCTATCTCTAAATATGTGGACATATTTTTCGATCTCGGCTTTCGCTTGAGGACAAGCGAGGTCTAAGCTTGGGGGAGTTGATACGTCCATTTTGCATCATGCGTTTATATCGATATTTATTGCATTATGGGCTGTTATTACACATTATATAACAATACTTATGCCTATTCTCTCTTATTTTACAAGGTTTACATGAAGAGGGGGAATGCCGGCAGCTGGAATTCTAGGCTGGAAAAGGAGCAAATATTAGAGACCTATTCTGCACATCTCCAAAAGTCCTGAAACTTCACAGGAGCACGTTTTAGAATATATAAAAGATATTGGGCGAAACAAGTACCAGAGGGGGGTCACCCACCGTCCACGAGGGTGGGGGCGTGCCCTACCCCCCTGGGCGCGCCCCCTGCCTCGTGGGCCCCCTGGTGGCCCTCCGATGCCCATCTTTGGCTATATGGAGTCTTTTGTCGAGGAAAAAATCATAAGCAAGTTTTCAGGAAGAAACTCCGCCGCCACGAGGCGGAACCTTGGCGGAACCAATCTAGGGCTTCGATAGAGCTGTTCTGCCGGGGAAACTTCCCTCCGGGAGGGGGAAATCATCACGAACAATCCTCTCATCAGGAGGGGGTCAATCTCCATCAACATCTTCACCAGCACCATCTCATCTCAAACCCTAGATCATCTCTTGTATCCAATCTTTGTATACAAACCTCAGATTGGTACCTGTGGGTTGCTAGTAGTGTTGATTACTCCTTGTAGTTGATGCTAGTTGGTTTACTTGGTGGAATATCATATGTTCAGATCCATTATGCATATTAATACCCCTCTGATTATGAACATGAATATGCTTTGTGAGTAGTTGCGTTTGTTCCTGAGGACATGGGAGAAGTCTTGCTATAAGTAGTCATGTGAATTTGGTATTCATTTGATATTTTGATGAGATGTATGTTGTCATCCCTCTAGTGGTGTCATGTGAATGTCGACTACATGACACTTCCCCATTGTTTGGGCCTAGAGGGAGGCATTGGGAAGTAATAAGTAGATGATGGGTTGCTAGAGTGACAGAAGCTTAAACCCTAGTTTATGCATTGCTTCGTAAGGGGCTGATTTGGATCCATATGTTTCATGCTATGGTTAGGTTTACCTTAATACTTCTGTTGTAGTTGCGGATGCTTGCAATAGGGGTTAATCATAAGTGGGATGCTTGTCCAAGTAAGGACAGTACCAAGCACCGGTCCACCCACATATCAAATTATCAAAGTACCGAACGCGAATCATATGAACGGGATGAAAACTAGCTTGATGATAATTCCCATGTGTCCTCGGGAGCGCTTTCCTTCATATAAGAGTTTGTCCAGGCTTGTCCTTTGCTACAAAAAGGATTGGGCCATCTTGCTGCACCTTATTTACTTTTATTTCTTGCTACTCGTTACAAATTACCTTATCACAAAACTATATGTTACCGATAATTTCAGTGCTTGCAGAGAATACCTTACTGAAAACTGCTTATCATTTCCTTCTGCTCCTTGTTGGGTTCGACACTCTTACTTATCGAAAAGGCTACGATAGATCCCCTACACTTGTGGGTCATCAGGAGCCACCCAGGAGCCATAAGCCCAGGGGCGCGGCCACCCCCAGGGCGTGCCCCTAGACTTGTGTGGCCCTCGGGCCTCTGGTAACCCTAATTAAACTCCATATATACCTATTCATGGAGAAAAAATCACAGAGAAAGAATCATCGCATTTTACGATATGGAGCCGTCGCCACCTCCTGTTCTTCATCGGGAGGGCTGATTTGGAGTCCACTCGGGGCTCCTGAGAGGGGGATTCGACGTCATCGTTATCATCAACCATCCCCCATCAACAATTCCATGATGCTCACCACCGGGAGTGAGTAATTCCTTCGTAGGCTTGCTGGATGGTGATGGGTTATATGAGATTTGTCATGTAATTGAGTCAATTTTGTTAGGGCTTGATCTCTAGTATCCACTATGTTCTGAGATTGATATTTCTATGACTCTGCTATGCTTAATGCTTGTCACTGGGGCCCGAGTGCCATGATTTCAGATATAAACCCTTTGTGTTTTCATGGATATATTTGAGTTATTGATCCGATCTTGCAAGTTGTATGCACCTATTATGTGTTATGATTCACATACCCCAAGGTGACAATAATTGAGATTCTTTCTGGTGATTACCGTAGTTTGAGGAGTTCATGTATTCAATATGTGTTAATGCTTTGTTCCGGTTCTCTATTAAAAGGAGGCCTTAATATCCCTTAGATTTCCTTACGGACCCCGCTGCCACGGGAGGGTCGGACAAAAGATGTCATGCAAGTTCTTATTATAAGCATGTATGAGTACATACGAAATACATGCGTACATTACATTGATGAATTGGAGCTATTGTGTGTCCCTCTAGGTTGTGACTATTACATGATGAATGTCATCTAGCGTAAATATACATCATTGATCCAATGCATACATTTCTTGCATATTGATCTTTGCTAAGTTACTTTTGTTGATGTTGTTGTTACAATTGCTACAAAACTGCTACTGTTACCGTTACTATTGCTATTTAGCACTGCTATCAAACTATCATACTACTGTGCTACTAAACACTTTGTTATAGATATTTAGTTCTTCAGGTGTGGTTGAATTAACAACTCAACTGCTAATACTTACAAATATTCTTTGGCTCCCCTTGTGTCGAATCAATAAACTTGGGTGAAATACTACCCTCAGAAACTATTGTGATCCTGTCGTGGACTAAACACGACAAATGCCCTAGCAAAAGGACTTAGGTGTGGAGCCATCACAGCTAGGTTAGATTAAAGGGGTTAAACGGGACAAGGGACACAAAGAGTTACCTAGGTTCGGCCCCTCTCAATGAGGTAAAAGCCGGCTCCTACTTTAGGTTGTATTGATTGGGTTTCGATTACCAGGGAGCGGATACGCTTGACCTAGTTCTCGATCAGTTGTTTCTTGAGTTAACCCGCCGCCGGGTCACCCCTTTATATACAGGTTGATGCCCGGCGGCTTACAGAGTCCCGGTCGGCTCATACAAGACGTGTCCGACTTGGTATCTAACTAAGCTTTCCTTACAATACAAGTCAAACATATGGCGGCTCACACCTGTGGGCCTCAAGTCGTCCCCGAGTCTTGGGCCTTCAATAAGCTTGCTCTATGAACCGCCGTCTTCACATCTTCTTGGGCCTCTTCATCTTAAGCCGCTAGTGGCATGACCCGGCCCCTCCTGGGCGGGTCATACCCAGTAGTTATATCCCCAACATTAGGCCCCTGGTTAATTTGAACTTGTTCACATCAATCTTCAGTACATGACTTGGTAGAATCTTCCATCGTCAATTCTTTACCAATTCATTGTAACCCGCCATGACGTAGAATTGTGTTAACCCACCATGACATCATCTCGCAATAACTTCGCACGAAGCCCAGAACATCTCAACAGATCTTTATCTTTAATGGACCTCCCAAAAATCGAGGCGTCTGTGTAGCCACATAATCATTTTTTCGCGCATATGTCCTAAACCTAAAGTCAAACTCGGCCCCACCGATTTGATCTATCCGGCGCCACCGAGTTCATTTGACATAGAGACTGCCAGAAACCCTAATCAATCCGATCTCACCGATGGGATCTCAGTCTCACCGAGATGGGCTTGCAAACTCTCTGTTGCCTATTGCAATTATCTCAGTCCCGCAGAGATATGCAATCGGTCCCATCGAGTTTGCTTGACCAACTCTCTGCTTTGCTTATTACCAAAATCGGTCCCACCGAGTTTGTGTAATCGGTCAAACCGAGTTGAGGTTTTACCCTGACCCTAGCACATCGGTCCCACTGAGTTGATCATATCGGTCCCACCAAAAATCCTAACATTCATATTTTGAACCTAATCGGTCTGACCGAGTTTCTCGATTCAGTCCCACCGAGTTTGTTGAATTGTGTGTAACGGCTAGATTTTGTGTGGAGGCTATATATACCCCTCCACCCATCCTCCATTCGTAAGGAGAGCCATCGGAACGTGCCTACACTTCTAGCATTCATTTTCTGAGAGAGAACCACCTACTCATGTGTTGAGACCAAGATATTCCATTCCAACCACAAGAATCTTGATCTCTTGCCTTCCCCAAGTTGCTTTCCACTCAAATCATCTTTCCACCAAATCCAAATCTGAGAGAGAGAGAGAGAGTTGAGTGTTGGGGAGACTATCGCTTGAAGCACAAGAGCAAGGAGTTCATCATCAACACACCATCTATTACCTTTTAGAGAGTGGTGTCTCCTAGATTGGTTAGGTGTCACTTGGGAGCCTCCGTCAAGATTGTGGAGTTGAACCAAGGAGTTTGTAAGGGCAAGGAGATCGCCTACTTCGTGAAGATATACCCAAGTGAGGCAAGTCCTTCGTGGGCGACGACCATGGTGGGATAGACAAGGTTGCTTCTTCGTGGACCTTTCATGGGTGGAGCCCTCCGTGGACTCGCGCAACTGTTACCCTTCGTGGATTGAAGTCTCCATCAACGTGGATGTACGATAGCACCACCTATCGGAACCACGCCAAAAATCTCCGTGTCTCCAATTGCGTTTGCACACTCCAACCCCATCCCTTTACTTTCTTGCAAGTAGCATGCTTTACTTTTCGCTGCACATATACTCTTGCCATGCTTGCTTGAAATGTTTAAACTTGTGCTAAAACTCCACCTTAACTTAAAGAATTAAAAAATGCTATTTTTCTTTGTTGAGGGTCTAATCACCCCCTCTAGACACCTCTTCTCGATCCTACAATTGGTATCAGAGCATTGGTCTTCATTGCTTTGGTTTAATCACCATTGGAGGAAGATGGATGAGTCTATGTTGGGGAGTCTTAGACGTAGAGTGCCTATATTTGATGGAGAGTTCTTTCATGAGTGGAAAAATGAGATGCTTGAGATTTTCAATGAATATCATTTGAACAAGTACATCACTAGCCCTTGTGCACCCCATGTTGATCCTTTGCATCCTACCCTTGATGAGTCTATTAACATGATCCGCAACCTTAGAACTGTCAATCTTATTACTAGAGGTTTGCCTAGAAATTTGGTCGGTTGCTTGCCTACTCTTGATTGTGCAAAACTTAGATGAGATTCTTCACAAGTCTATTGCTTTGAGTAAGATGAATTCCAATGATCCTAAGTTTGGTGATTGTCTATTTGAGCTTACTAACCTCATGCGTGCCAAAGGAGATGTTGGAATCATTAGCAATATCATCTCCGAAGCCATTAGAATCCATAAAGATGAACATTGTGATGATCACTTATCTAATGAATCACTCTCTCTAGGAATTGATCAATCACAAGACGATGTTGAACATGGATACTATGATGAGGATGATGATAGTGACTTTGATCTCGATGAGTCTATGAGACATTTTGGTCTTATGGCTAATCTTAGCGGCTACATGGCTGGAGGAAAGGAATGGGTTCTTGATAGTGGATGTACCGATCACATGAACAGAGACAAAGATATGTTTCATGAGCTAGCTGAAAACGATGACCCTTGAAAGTATGTCACCTTTGGTGATAACTCAAAGGGTAAGGTGGTTGGCCTTGGTAAGGTGGCCATCTCACATGATAGCTCCATACAAAATGTTATGCTCGTTGAATCCCTTGGCTATAATCTACTTTTCGTATCTAGACTTGCTGACTTTGGTTTCAATGTCCTATTTACTGAAGTAGATTGCCAAGTGTTTCGTAGAGATAATAATAAAATGGTCTTTACCGGTATACGTAGAGGTGATCTATACATTATTGATTTCACTAAAAAGGCTCAACCTAGAACTTGCTTAATTACTAAATCTTCTAAAGGTTGGTTGTGGCATAGAAGGTTATGTCATGTGGGCATGCAAAATCTTGATAAGCTTATTAAAGGTGATCATATCCTTGGAGTGAAAGATGTTATATTTGACAAGGATAGATTGTGCAGTGCTTGTCAAGCAGGAAAACAAGTTGGAGGAAGTCACCCCGTGAAGAACATCATGACCAGAGAAGACCGCTCGAGCTACTTCATATGAATCTCTTTGGTCCCAATGAATATAAAAGTCTCGTTGGAAACTCATTTGGTCTAGTCATAGTCGATGATTTTTCAAGATTTACGTGGGTGTTCTTTCTTGATGATACATCACAGGTCCAAAATATCTTCAAGAACTTCGCTAGAAAGGCCCAAAATCAATTTGAAGTGAAGATCAAGAAGGTTCACAGCGACAACGGAATGGAGTTCAAGAACGCAAATGTGGATGCCTTTCTTGACGAAGAAGGGATTTCACACGAGTTCTCGGCTACGTACACACCTCAACAAAATAGAGTTGTTGAGAGAAAGAACCGACTCTTACTGAGATGGCGAGAGAGATGCTTGATGAGTACAAGACGCCAAAACACTTCTGGGCGGATGCGGTTGAGACAACTTGTCATGCAACAAATCGCTTGTATCTTCACAAGCTACTCGGCAAGACGGCATACGAGCTTCTCACCGATAACAAACCCCAAGTTGGATACTTTCGAGTATTCGGCTCAAAGTGCTATATTCTTGATAAGCATCATTGTTCTAAATTTTCTCCTAAATCTCATGAGGGTTTCCTACTTGGTTATGGTTCAAACTCTCACACTTACCGTGTCTACAACAATTTCACCTGAAAGGTTGAAGAGATGGTAGATGTGAAGTTTGATGAATCTAACGGCTCGCAAGTAGAGCAATTGCCAATTGATGTAGGAGAAAAAGACCCTTCGGAAGAAATCCAAGACTTGTCTATTGGCAAGATTCGTCCAATGAAGGTGAAGGAGAGTACCTCGTCTGTCCAAGTGGAAGCCTCTTCCTCATGACAAGGTGAACCAAGAGTGGACACGGAGGCATCCATGAGTGGGACATGCCAAGATGAAGAAAATGAGGAAGTACACCAAGATGAACCTCATCAACCTCCTTCTCCACCTCGACAAGAGAAAGACAACATCAAGAACAAAGAAGGCCAAGAGGAAGAACAAGATGGTGAAGAAGATGTTCCACCCCAACCCAAACAAAAGCTCTCACAAGTCTGAGCAAGAGTCACAAGAGACCATCCCGTCAAGCAAATCTTCAATGATATCCAAACCGGGAGAATCACTCGCTCTAAAACTTGTTTAGCAACTTTTTGTGAACATTATTCATTCATCTCTAGCATTGAACCTATGAAGGTTGAAGAAGCATTGGAAGATCCAGATTGGATAAATGCCATGCATGAAGAGCTACACAACTTTGAGAGGAACCAAGTGTGGACATTGGTTGAGAAGCCCGACAAAAACCACAACATCATCGGTACCAAATGGGTGTTTCTCAACAAGCAAGATGAAGATGGACAAGTCGTTCGCAACAAAGTACGTCTTGTTGCCCAAGGCTACAATGAAGTCGAAGGTATGGACTGTGGTGAGACATATGCCCCCGTTGCTAGACTTGCCATCCGCATCTTACTTGCCTATGCTAATTGATAACCCACAAGTATAGGGGGTCGCAATAGTTTTCGGGGGTAGAGTATTCAACCCAAATTTATAGATTCGACACAAGGGGAGCCAAAGAATGTTTGAAGGTATTAGCAGCTGAGTTGTCAATTCAACCACACCTGGAGATTAATTATCTGCAGCAAAGTGATCAGTAGCAAAGTAGTTTGATAGTTTTGATAGTAGTGACAACAACAATAATAACAAAAACAGTGATAGCAGTAATTTTGTAGCAAGTGTAACAGTGATGATAGCAGTAGTAACTTAGCAAAAACAATATGGAAAAGTTCGTAGGCATTGGATCAGTGACTGATAACCCACAAGTATAGGGGATCGCAACAGTTTTCGATAAGTAAGAGCGTCGAACCCAACGGGTAGCTAAAGGTAGAACAAATATTCCCTCAAGTTCTATCGACCACCGATACAACTCTACGCACACTTGACGTTCGCTTTACCTAGAACAAGTATGAAACTAGAAGTACTTTGTAGGTGTTGCTGGATAGGTTTGCAAGATAATAAAGGTTACGTAAATGAAAACTAGGGGCTGTTTAGATAAAGAAACAATAAAGTAAATATAGCGAGTGTGGAAAAGTGGTGGTAGGAGTTACGGAATTGCCCCTAAGCAATTGACTACTTTACTAGACCGATAGCAAGTATTATGTGGGAGAGGCCACTGCTAGCATGTCATCCCTGACTTGGAATTCTATCCACTTATGATTGGAACTATTAGCAAGCATCCGCAACTACTAATGTTCATTAAGGTAAAACCCAACCATAGCATTAAGATATATTGGTCCCCCTTCAATCCCGTATGCATCAATTTCTATGCTAGGTTGAAGCTTCTGTCACTCTTGCCCTCCAATACATAGTCCTATCAACATACAAACTAACCCCTAGGGTGTGATCCACGCGCGCAATCATATGATGGGCACCAAAGGACAACAACATAACCACAAGCAAATTAAATCAATCATAGCAATTCATTAACCACCGATAGGACAACGAAAATCTACTCAGACATCATAGGATGGCAACACATCATTGGATAATAATATGAAGCATAAAGCACCATGTTCAAGTAGAGGGTACATCAGGTTGCGGGAGAGTGGACCACTGTAGATAAAGGGGGAAAGGTGATGGAGATGTTGGTGAAGATGGCGGAGGTGTTGGTGTAGATTGCGGTGATGATGATGGCCCTCGGTGGCGTTCCGGTGCCACCGGAAGCGAGGGGGAGAGAGCCCCCCTCCTTCTTCTTCTTCTTCCTTGACCTCATCCCTAGATGGGAGAAGGGTTTCCCCTCTGGTCCATGGCCTCCATGGCACGGGAGGGGTGGATCTGTCTCTTTGTTTCTCTCTGGTTTTGCGTTCTCAGATTCTTCCCTTTCACCGTTTCTTATATTCCCGGAGATCCGTAACTCCGATTGGGCTGAAATTTTAACACGATCTCTATCCGGACATTAGCTTTCTTGCGGCGAAAGAAGGGCATCAACCGCCTTATGGGGTGGCCACGAGGGTCAGGGGCGCGCCCCCCTACCTCGTGGGCCCCTCGAGCATCGTCTCGCGTGGATTCTTCTTCCCAAAAATCATATATATTCCAAAAAAATCTCCGCCAGTTTTTATTCCGTTTGGACTCCATTTGATATGGATATTCTGCGAAACAAAAAACATGCAACAAACAGGAACTGGCACTGGGCACTGAATCAATATGTTAGTCCGAAAAATAGTATAAAAAGTTGCCAAAAGTATATGAAAGTTGAATAATATTGGCATGGAACAATCAAAAATTATAGATACGACGGAGACGTATCAGCATCCCCAAGCTTAATTCCTGCTCGTCCTCGAGTAGGTAAATGATAAGAAAGAATAGTTTTTGATGTGGAATGCTACCTAGCATAATCTTGATCATATGTCTAATCATGGCATGAATATTAAGATACGAGTGATTCAAAGCAATAGTCTATCATTTGACATAAAAACAATAATACTTCAAGCCTACTGATAAAGCAATCATGTCTTTTCAAAATAACATGGCCAAAGAAAGTTATCCCTACAAAATCATATAGTCTGGCTATGCTCCATCTTCACCACACAAAATATTCACATCATGCACAACCCCGATGACAAGCCAAGCAATTGTTTCATACTTTTGACATTCTCAAACCTTTTCAACTTTCACACAATACATGAGCGTGAGCCATGGACATAGCACTATAGGTGGAATAGAATATGATGGTAGGGGTTATGTGGAGAAGACAAAAAACGAGAAGATAGTCTCACATCAACTAGGCATATCAACGGGCTATGGAGATGCCCATCAATAGATATCGATGTGAGTGAGTAGGGATTGCCATGCAACGGATGCACTGGAGCTATAAATGTATGAAAGCTCAACAAAAAAAAACTAAGTGGGTGTGCATCCAACTTGCTTGCTCACGAAGACCTAGGGCACTTGAGGAGGCCCATTGTTGGAATATACAAGCCAAGTTCTATAATGAAAATTCCCACTAGTATATGAAAGTGATAACTCAAGAGACTCTCTATATGAAGATCATGGTGCTACTTTGAAGCACAAGTGTGGTAAAAGGATAGTAACATTGCCCCTTCTCTCTTTTTCTCTCATTTTTTTGTTTTCTTTTTTTCTCTTTTTTGGGCCTTCTCTTTTTTTTGGCCTTTCTCTTTTTTTATTTTTTTATTTTTTTCGTCCGGAGTCTCATCCCGACTTGTGGGGGAATCATAGTCTCCATCATCCTTTCCTCACTGGGGCAATGCTCTAATAATGATGATCATCACACTTTTATTTACTTACAACTCAATATTACAACTCGATATCTAGAACAAAGATATGACTCTATATGAATGCCTCCGGCGGTGTACCGGGATGTGCAATGATCTAGCATAGCAATGACATCAAAAAACGGACAAGCCATGAAAACATCATGCTAGCTATCTTACGATCATGCAAAGCAATATGGCAATGAATGCTCAAGTCATGTATATGATGATGATGGAAGTTGCATGGCAATATATCTCGGAATGGCTATGGAAATGCCATGATAGGTAGGTATGGTGGATGTTTTGAGGAAGGTATATGGTGGGTTTATGGTACCGGCGAAAGTTGCACGGTACTAGAGAGGCTAGCAATGATGGAAGGGTGAGAGTGCGTATAATCCATGGACTCAACATTAGTCATAAAGAACTCACATACTTATTGCAAAAATCTATTATTCATCGAAACAAAGTACTACGCGCATGCTCCTAGGGGGATAGATTGGTAGGAAAAGACCATCGCTCGTCCCCGACCGCTACTCATAAGGAAGACAATCAATAAATAAATCATGCTCTGACTTCATCACATAACGGTTCACCATACGTGCATGCTACGGGAATCACAAACCTCAACACAAGTATTTCTACAATCCACAACTACCCACTAGCATGACTCTAATATCACCGCCTTTATATCGCAAAACTATTGCAAGGAATCAAACATATCATATTCAGTGATCTACAAGTTTATGTAGGATTTTATGACTAACCATGTGAATGACCAGTTCCTGTCATCTCTCTAAATAGATATAAGTGAAGCAAGAGAGTTTAATTCTTTCTACAAAAGATATGCCCACGCTCTAACAAGTATAAGTGAAGCAAAAGAGCATTCTACAAATGGCGGTTGTCTATGTAAAGAGAAACATGCAATCCAAACTTCAAATGATATAAGTGAAGCACATGAAGCATTCTATAAAGACATACTCAAAAGATAGAAGTGAAGTGCAAAGAGCATTCTATAAATCAACCAAGGACTATCTCATACCAGCATGGTGCATAAAAGAAAAATGAAAACTAAATGCAAAAGACGCTCCATGATTGCACATATCGCATGAACAAAACGAATCCGAAAACATACCGATACTTGTTGAAGAAAGAGGGGATGCCTCCCCAGCATCCCCAAGCTTAGACGCTTGAGTCTCCTTGAATATTTACTTGGGGTGCCTCGGGCATCCCCAAGCTTGAGCTCTTGCCTCTCTTCCTTCTTCTCACATCGAGACCTTCTCGATCATCGAACACTTCATCCACACAAAACTTCAACAGAAAACTCGGTAAGATCCGTTAGTATAATAAAGCAAATCACTACTCTAAGTACTGTTGCAAACCAATTCATATTTTATTTTTGCATTGTTTTTACTGTAATATAACTTTTTAATGGCTTAATCCACTAATATAAATTGATAGTTTCATCAAAACAAGCAAACTATGCATCAAAAACAGAATCTGTCTAAAACAGAACAGTCTGTAATAATCTGAACATTCACCATACTTATAATACTTGAAAATTTCTACCAAAATTAGGAAAAATAAAAAATTTGTATACGAAGACATTTCAAAAAGAATCAGAACCATTTGACGTTCCAGCAAAAAATGTAAAATCACGCACTACAGCCAAAGTTTCTGTCCTGCACCGTACAAACCATCAAGGAAATGTAAACATCCTAAAGGCAAACCTTGGCACATTATTTTTATAATACAATGGAATTGTACAAGGGGATAATTATTTTTTTGAAAGGTTTCTGTAATTAAGATTCACAAAGTTCCCATGGGCATGAACAAAGTTCATGGACGTCCCCCACTTTCACAATGCTCATCTCTCTCACTTTCACTTTTCTTTTAGAAAAAGTTTTGGGTTCCCCTCTTTATTTTTGTTGTTTTAAAACTATATGAAAGCACTCAACAGAAATAAATGACTCTCTAAAACTTCCGGGTTGTCTCCCTGGCAGCGCTTTCTTTAAAGCCATTAAGCTAGGCATATAGTGCTCAAGTAATGAATCCACCCGGATCCCAAGGTATATCAAAGCCAATTTTAATTAACAATGATTTGTAATTTAGTGGTGAGCACAAGTTAACATATATCATGTAATGACGAAGTCTAACTCTCTTCCTATGCATCGGCATGTCATAAAAGAACAATTCATGCATACAAAGTAAAGGCCAATGCATAGTATAAACAGTTTCTTGCAATTTTATCATATTGGAAACATAGAGAGGTGGAGATATAGTTCCTCTCTCATAATAATTGCAAGTAGGAGCAGCAAGCACATGCATATTATATCTATCAAAATCATCATGTGTAATGGTAAAAGGCAACCCATCAATATAATCCTTAATAAGTGCAAACTTCTCCGATATAGTATAATCGGGAGAATTCAAAAAGATAATAGGACTATCATGCGTGGGTGAAATAGCAACAATTTCATGTTTAACATAAGGAACTATAGCAAGTTCATCTCCATAAGCATAATTCATATTGGCATCTTGGCCATAAGCATAGCAAGCATCATCAAAAAGGGATATTTCAAAAGAATCATAGGGATCATAACAGTCATCATAGCAATCATCCTTCGGTAAGCACGAAGGGGAATTAAACAATGTATGAGTTGAAGAGTTACTCTCATTAGAAGGTGGGCACGGGTGATCAATCCGCTCTTCCTCCTTTTGTTCTTCGCTCTCCTCCTCATCTTTTTCATCCAATGAGCTCACAGTGTCATCAACTTCTTATTCCATAGACTCCTGCAAAATATTAGTCTCTTCTTGGACAGCGGAGTATTCCTCAATATATTGTTTAACATAGGTATTAGAAGCATAATTATCATAGCAATATTTAAGTATAGCAAAATTTTCAGATTGGCAAAGAGTAGCATCATACTTTTCAATCAAAGAAGCAATTTCATAAGCACCCTTAAAAGCAACAAATTCTTCAATTTGTTGAACATCATAGTAACTATAAACACCCTTAGCATACGAAGATACGATTCCATTATCAATAAACTCACATTGGTAGGGAAGGTGTTTCTTAGGGTTTTTAGAACAACAAGTAAAATCATATATATATAACATAAATTTCAAGCATAGCATTTCAAACGATGAATTTGATCCAATAAACATTTCCCTCTTTCAGATATACGGTGTCGCACATAACAAGCATGCTCATCTAAAGATTTGCCCTCAACTAAGCTAGTTGGGGTTTCAGCTCGAGCACAAAGGGATCGAAGATGATCCAAGTAATAAGCTTCAGCAGTGTGATAGATTTTGAGTGGTTCTTCAACCATTTGTTCAGTAGGTACAACTAATTTTTTTGGTATTTTGTGTTTCCTACCCATAACTAAAGATATAAAACAACTAAGAACAATAAATAAAAATTAATTAGTGATAAATCAAACAAGCACACACGAGAATATTCACCCCACGCTATTGCTCCCCGGCAACGGCGCCAGAAAAAGGTCTTGGTAACCCACAAGTATAGGGGATTGCAACAATTTTCGATAAGTAAGAGTGTCGAACCCAACAAGGAGCTAAAGGTAGAACAAATATTCCCTCAAGTTCTATCGACCACCGATACAACTCTACGCACGCTTGACGTTCGCTTTACCTAGAACAAGTATGAAACTAGAAGTACTTTGTAGGTGTTGTTGGATAGGTTTGCAAGATAATAAATATTACATAAATAAAAACTAGGGGCTGTTTAGATAAAGAAACAATGAAGTAAATATAGCGAGTGTGGAAAAGTGGTGGTAGGAGTTGCGGAATTGCCCCTAAGCAATTGACTACTTTACTAGATCGATAGCAAGTATTATGTGGGAGAGGCCACTGCTAGCATGTCATCCCTGACTTGGAATTCTATGCACTTATGATTGGAACTATTAGCAAGCATCCGCAACTACTAATGTTCATTAAGGTAAAACCCAATCATAGCATTAAGATATATTGGTCCCCCTTCAATCCCGTATGCATCAATTTCTATGCTAGGTTGAAGCTTCTGTCACTCTTGCCCTCCAATACATAGTCCTATCAACATACAAACTAACCCTAGGGTGTGATCCACGCGCGCAATCATATGATGGGCACCAAAGGACAGCAACATAACCACAATCAAATTTAATCAATCATAGCAATTCATCAACCACCGATAGGACAACGAAAATCTACTCAGACATCATAGGATGGCAACACATCATTGGATAATAATATGAAGCATAAAGCACCATGTTCAAGTAGAGGGTACAGCGGGTTGCGGGAGAGTGGACCGCTGTAGATAGAGGGGGGAAGGTGATGGAGATGTTGGTGAAGATGGCGGAGGTGTTGGTGTAGATCGCGGTGATGATGATGGCCCCCGGTGGCGTTCCGGTGCCACCGGAAGCGAGGGAGAGAGAGCCCCCTCCTCCTTCTTCTTCCTTGACCTCCTCCCTAGATGGGAGAAGGGTTTCCGCTCTGGTCCATGGCCTCCATGGCACGGGAGGGGCGAGAGCCCCTCCGAGGTTGGATATGTCTCTCTGTTTCTCTCTGGTTATGCATTCTCGGATTCTTCCTTTTCACCGTTTCTTATATTCCCGGAGATCCGTAACTCTGATTGGGCTGAAATTTTAACACAATCTCTATCCAGATATTAGCTTTCTTGCGCCGAAAGAAGGTCATCAACCGCCTCATGGGGTGGCTCCGAGGGTCAGGGGCGCGCCTGACACCCTCGGGCACGCCCCCTACCTCGTGGGCCCCTCGAGCATCGTCTCGCATGGATTCTTCTTCCCAAAAATCATATATATTCCAAAAAAATCTCCGTTAGTTTTTATTCCGTTTGGACTCCGTTTGATATGGACATTCTGTGAAACAAAAACATGCAACAAACAGGAACTGGCACTGGATCAATATGTTAGTCCCATAAATAGTATAAAAAGTTGCCAAAAGTATATGAAAGTTGAATAATATTGGCATGGAACAATCAAAAATTATAGATACGACGGAGACGTATCAGTGACTTGCTGGATGATATTCATCATGTGACAGTTATAACCTGGGGTGATACGACGCTAGCTCTAGTTCATCGATATAATGTAGGCTGATACGTCCATTTTGCATCATGCTTTTATATCGATATTTATTGCATTATGGACTGTTATTTCACTTTATCTCACAATACTTATGGCTATTCTCTCTTATTTTACAAGGTTTACATAAGGAGGGAGAATGCCGGTAGATGGAATTCTGAGCTGGAAAAGGAGCAAATATTAGAGACCTATTCTGCGCAACTCCAAAAGTCCTGAAACTCCACGGAACATCTTAAAACAAATAAAGAAAAATCCTCGCCAAAGATGAAGGCCAGGGGGCCCACACCCTGCTCACCAGGGTGGGGGGCGCGCCCCCCTAGGGCGCGCGCCCCTACCTCGTGGGCCCCCTGGTGGCGCTCCGACGTCCATCTTCTCCTATATGAAGTCTTTCGATGAGAAAAAATAAGAAGGAACTTTTCGGGACGAGACTCTGCCACCACGAGGAGGAACCTTGGCGGATCCAATCTAGAGCTCCGGCATAGCTGTTCTGCCGGGGATACTTCCCTGCGGGAGGGGGAAATCATCACCATCGTCATCACAAACACTCCTCTCATCAGGAGAGGGCAATCTCCATCAACATGTTCACCAGCACCATCTCATCTCCAAACCCTAGTTCATCTCTTGTATCCAATTCTTGTCTCAAAGTCCGGGATTGGTGCTAGTAGGTTTCTAGTAGTGTTGATTACTCCTTGTAGTTGATGCTAGTTGGTTTATTTGGTGGAAGATCATATGTTCATATCCTATATGCATATTATTACCCCTCTGATTATGAACATGAATATGCTTTGTGAGTAATTACGTTTGTTCCTGAGGACAAGGGAGAAGTCTTGCTATTAGTAGTCATGTGAATTTGGTATTCGTTTGATATTTTGATAAGATGTATGTTGTCTAGCTTCTAGTGGTGTTATGTGAACGTTGACTACATAACACTTCACCATTATTTGGGCCTATAGGAAGGCATTGGGAAGTAATAAGTAGATGATGGGTTGCTAGAGTGACAGAAGCTTAAACCCTAGTTTATGTGTTGCTTCGTAAGGGGCTGATTTGGATCCACATGTTTCATGCTATGGTTAGGTTTACCTTAATACTTTTGTTGTAGTTGCAGATGCTTGCAATAGAGGTTAATCATAAGTGGGATGCTTGTTCAAGTAAGAACAACACCCAAGCACCGGTCCACCCACATATCAAATTTTCAAAGTATCGAACGCGAATCATATGAACGTGATGAAAACTAGCTTGACGATATTCCCATGTGTCCTCGGGAGCGCTTTTCCTATTATAAGAGTTTGTTCCGGCTTGTCCTTTGCTACAAAAGGATTGGGCCACCTTGCTGCACTTTATTTACTTTTGTTACTTGTTGCTCGTTACAATCTATCTTATCACAAAACTATTTGTTACCACTTATTTCAGTACTTGCAGAGAATACCTTGCTAGAAACCGCTTATCATTTTCTTCTGCTCCTCATTGGGTTCGACACTCTTACTTATCGAAAGGACTACTATAGATCCCCTATACTTGTGGGTCATCAAGACTCTTTTCTGGCGCCATTGCCGGGGAGTGTAGCGCCTTTGGTAGGTGGAATTTGCTAAGGAAAAATTTATATATTGTGCTGAAATTTACTGTCACTTGTTACTGTGGAAAGTAATTCTCTGAGGGGCTTGTTCGGGGTATCTTCACCCCGTCCAGTAGAGCAAAGAGTTTCTCCTCAACCTACTAAACCTATTGAAAATGAAACTCCTTTTGAATTTCCTTCGGGTATGATGGAAAAACTGCTAGCTAACCCTTTTACAGGAGATGGAACAAAGCATCCTGATGAGCACTTAATATATGTGGATGAAGTTTGTGGATTATTTAAGCTTGTAGGTATACCCGATGATGTTGCTAAGAAGAAGGTCTTCCCTTTATCTTTGAAGGGAGACGCATTGATATGGTATAGGCTATGTGATGATATGAGATCATGGGACTATAAAAGATTGAGGTTGGAATTTCATCAAAAGTATTACCCTATGCATCTTGTTCATCGTGATCGCAATTATATATATAATTTCTGGCCTTGCGAAGGAGAAAGCATCGCTCAAGCTTGGGGGAGGCTTAAATCAATGTTATATTCATGCCCCAATCATGAGCTCCCGAGAGAAATAATTATGCAAAGTTTTTATGCTCGGCTTTCTGATAACAATTGCACCATGCTCGATACTTCTTGTGCTGGCTCTTTTATGATGAAGACTATTGAATTCAGATGGAATTTATTGGATAGAATTAAACGCAACTCCAAAGATTGGGACCTCGACGAAGGTAAGGAGTCAGATATGACACCTAAGTTTGATTGTGTTAAATCTTTTATGGATACCGATATTTTCCGTAAGTTTAGCACCAAATATAGACTTGACTCTGAGATAGTAGCTTCTTTCTGTGAATCTTTTGCTACTTATGTTGATCTCCCTAAGGAGAAGTGGTTTAAATATCATCCTCCCATAGAAGTAAAAGTAGCTGCACCTATTAAAGTTGAATAAAAGACTGTCACTTATAATGATCCTATTGTTCCTACTTCTTATATTGAGAAACCACCTTTCCCTGTTAGAATAAAGGATCATGCTAAAGCTTCAATTGTTGTTCGTAAAAGCAATATTAGAACTTATACACCTCCTGAGAAGTTAAAGTAGAACCTAATATTGCTATTGTTAAAGATCTCTTATCTAATAATATTGATGGGCATGTTATTCAGTTCGAAGGTGAAACTGCTAGAATTGCTAAACCTTGTGCTAAAGATAAACATAGACCTGTGGTAGGCGTGCCTGTTATTTCTGTTAAAATAGGAGATCATTGTTATCATGGCTTATGTGATATGGGTGCAAGTGCTAGTGTTATACCGCATACTTTATACGAAGAAATTAAGAATGAAATTGCACCTGCTGAGTTAGAAGGTATTGATGTCACAATTAAACTTGCCAATAGAGATACTATTTCACCAATTGGAATTGTTAGAGATGTTGAAGTCTTGTGTGGGAAAACTAAATATCCTGCTGATTTTCTTGTTCTTACTTCTCCACAAGATAGCTTTTGTCCCATTATATTTGGTAGACCCTTCTTGAACACTGTTAATGCTTGGATAGATTGCAAAAGGAATGTTGTTACTATTGGCTTGGATGATATGGTTCATGAGTTTAATTTCTCTAAATTTAGTAAACAACATCGTGAGGAAGAATTACCTAGTAAGGATGAAATTATTGGTCTTGCTTCTATTGCCGTACCTCCTAGGGATCCTTTAGAACACTATTTGCTAGACCAAGAAAATGATATGTTCATGAATGAAAGAAGGGAAATAGATGAAGTATTCTTTAAACAGGAACCTATTCTGCAACACAATTTGCGTGTTGAAATTTTAGGGGATCCTCCCCCACCCAAGGGTGATCCCGTGTTTGAGCTTAAACCTTTGCCTGATAATCTTAAATATGCTTATCTTGATGAAAATAAGATATATCTTGTTATTATTAGTGCAAACCTTTCAGAGCATGAAGAAGAAAGGTTATTGAAAACTCTGAAGAAGCATCGTGCTGCTATTGGATATACTCTTGATGATCTTAAGGGCATTAGTCCCACTCTATGTCAACATAAAATAGATTTGGAAGCAGATGCCAAACCAGTTCGTGATCCTCAACGACGTCTGAATCCTAAAATGAAAGAAGTAGTAAGAAAAGAAATACTAAAGCTTCTGGAGGCAGGTATAATCTATCCCGTTGCTGATAGTGAGTGGGTAAGTCCTGTCCATTGTGTCCCTAAGAAGGGAGGCATTACTGTTGTTCCTAATGATAAAGATGAATTGATTCCACAAAGAATTATACAGGTTATAGGATGGTAATTTATTTCCGCAAATTAAATAAAGCTACTAAGAAAGATCATTACCCCTTACCTTTTATTGATCAAATGCTAGAAAGATTATGCAAACATACACACTATTGCTTTCTAGATGGTTATTCTGGTTTCTCTCAAATACCTATGTCGGCTAGAGATCAATCAAAGACTACTTTTACATGCCCTTTTGGTACTTTTACTTATAGACGTATGCCTTTTGGTTTATGTAATGCACCTGCTACCTTTCAAAGATGCATGATGGCTATATTCTCTGACTTTTGTGAAAAGATTTGTGAGGTTTTCATGGACGATTTTTCCGTCTATGGTTCCTCTTTTGATGATTGCTTGAGCAATCTTGATCGAGTTTTGCAGAGATGTGAAGAAACTAATCTTGTCTTGAATTGGGAAAAGTGCCACTTTATGGTTAATGAAGGTATTGTCTTGGGGCATAAAGTTTCTGAAAGAGGTATTGAAGTTGATAAAGCCAAGGTTGATGCTATTGAAAAGATGCCATGTCCCAAGGACATCAAAGGTATAAGAAGTTTCCTTGGTCACGCCGGATTTTATAGGAGGTTCATTAAGGACTCCTCAAAAATTTCTCGGCCTCTGACTAATTTATTGCAAAAAGATATACCATTTGTCTTTGATGATGATTGTGTAGAAGAATTTGAAATACTTAGGAAAGCATTAGTTTCTGCACCTGTTGTTCAGCCACCTGATTGGAACCTACCCTTTGAAATTATGTGTGATGCTAGGGATTATGCTGTAGGTGCTGTTCTAGGGCAAAGAGTTGATAAGAAATTAAATGTTATTCATTATGCCAGTAAGACTCTAGACAATGCTCAAAGAAATTATGCTACTACTGAAAAGGAGCTTTTAGCAGTTGTATTTGCTTGTGATAAGTTCAGATCTTATATTGTTGATTCTAAAGTAACTATTCAAACTAATCATGCTGCTATTAAATACCTTATGGAAAAGAAAGATGCTAAGCCTAGACTTATTAGATGGGTTCTCTTGCTACAAGAATTTGATTTGCATATTGTTGATAGAAAGGGAGCTGAGAACCCCGTTGCAGACAACTTGTCTAGGTTAGAAAATATTCTTGATGACCCACTACCTATTAATGATATCTTTCCTAATGAACAATTAAATGTTATAAGTACTTCTCGTAGTACTCCATGGTATGTCGATTATGCTAATTATATTGTTGCTAAGTTTATACCACCTAGCTTCACATACCAGCAAAAGAAAAAGTTTTTCTCTGATTTAAGACATTACTTTTGGGATGACCCACATCTTTATAAAGAAGGAGTAGATGGTGTTATTAGATGTTGTGTACCTGAGCATGAACAGGAACAAATCCTACGCAAGTGTCATTCTGAGGCTTATGGAGGACACCACGCTGGAGATAGAACTGCACATAAGGTATTGCAATCTGGTTTTTATTGGCCTACTCTCTTCAAAGATGCCCGTAAGTTTGTCTTGTCTTGTGATGAATGTCAAAGAATTGGTAATATTAGTAGACGTCAAGAAATGCCTATGAATTATTCTCTTGTTATTGAACCGTTTGATGTTTGGGGCTTTGATTATATGGGACCTTTTCCTGCCTCTAATGGATACACACATATTCTAGTTGCTGTTGATTATGTTACTAAGTGGGTAGAAGCTATTCCAACTAGTAGTGCTGATCATAACACTTCTATTAAAATGCTTAAGGAAGTTATTTTCCCGAGGTTTGGAGTCCCTAGATATTTAATGACCGATGGTGGTTCACACTTTATTCATGGTGCTTTCCGTAAAATGCTTGCTAAATATGATGTTAATCATAGAATTGCATCTCCTTATCACGCTCAGTCTAGTGGTCAAGTAGAGTTGAGCAATAGAGAGCTCAAATTAATTTTGCAAAAGACTGTTAATAGGTCTAGAAAGAATTGGTCCAAGAAACTTGATGATGCATTATGGGCTTATAGAACTGCATAAAAAAATCCTATTGGTATGTCTCTGTATAAAATGGTCTATGGAAAAGCATGTCACTTACCTCTCGAACTAGAACATAAGGCATATTGGGCTATTAAAGAGCTCAACTATGATTTCAAACTTGTCGGTGAAAAGAGGTTATTTGATATTAGCTCACTTGATGAATGGAGAACCCAAGCTTATGAAAATGCCAAGTTGTTTAAATAAAAAGTTAAAAGATGGCATGACAAAAGGATACAAAAGTGTGAGTTTAATGTAGGTGATTATGTATTGCTACACAACTCTCGTTTAAGATTTTTTGCAGGAAAATTTCTCTCTAAATGGGAAGGCCCCTATGTTATCGAAGAGGTCTATCGTTCCGGTGCCATAAAGATCAACAACTTCGAGGGCACAAATCCGAAAGTGGTAAACGGTCAAAGAATCAAACATTATATCTCAGGTAATCCCATAAATGTTGAAACCAATATTATTGAAACCGTAACCCTGGAGGAATACATAAGGGACACTTTCCGGGGCGCTTCAGACTCTGAAAAGGAATAGGTATGTGGTACGGTAAGTAAACCGACTCCAAAACAATTTTTAAGGCAATATTTTTCCGTTTTGGAATATTTAGAAAAATAGAAAAATAAGTAGCAGTCCGGGAAGGACACGAGGGCCCCACGAGGGTGGTGGGCGCGCCCTACCCCATGGGCGCCCCCCTACCTCGTGAGCACCTCGTGTGCCTTCCGGACTCCGTTTTCTTGCACGTTACGTATTTTGGTCGGTAAAAGTTCATTATATATTCTCCCGAAGGTTTTGACTCCTGTATCACACAAATATCCTCTGTTTTTGTTTCGAGCTGTCGCGTTGCAGATTAAATCAACATGTCTTCACAGGATTCGGAAGGAGAAAGGTATGTGGATGATTACTTAGCAAATCCAAAGGTCTATGGAGATGTGGAACACGATGGATGGACCACGGAGGAAGAAGAGGACTATGAACCCAAGGGGAAGGAGGAGACGAGCTCAGATGAAGATGAAGCACCATTACCTCAACCTAGGGACATGCACGTGGAGTTCAAAAAGTCAAGTCTCCCTGATAGGGTAAAGAAACCCAAGTTCGAGTTTATCCCTTTTCGTCTCTTGCAGGAAAATAAGCAGGACCTATGCAAAAAGATATTAACCCTGGAGTGGGAGATTGATGATCTGAGGGATCAAAATGCCGTCCTCAAGAGCAAATTAAGGGAGAAGCCTAAGCCATCAACTAAGCCAACATCACCACCACCTTCTTCACCGACAAATGAGATATAATCACATGGGTATGGGCACTCCCCTTGGCAACTGCCAAGCTCGGGGGAGGTGCCCCGGTATCGTATCACCATCACAACTCCTATCTTTATCGTTTTTCTTAAGTTCGATCCTATTAGTAGTATTTTGATCTAGTAGAATAAAGTTTATGGCATGATCTAGTTTTGAGTTTTGCTTTATGATCTCTCTTTGTAATCGAGTCTGTGAGTTATATATAATAAAGATTAGTGGTGAGTCAAGGGCTTGATTATTTTGCCATGATCTTGGGTGAATAAAAGAAAAGAGAAAAAGAATAAAAAGAAACAAAAAGTTCATATTGATCTTATTGAGAGTAATGACTTCACATAGAAAGAGTATGATGATTAAAAGTTGTTGGGAGTTGGCAGACATAGCTTTGGTCATTGTTGCAATTAATAGGAAGTCATAAGGAAAGAGAGGTTTTCACATATAGATATATTATCATTGACATCTTTTATGATTGGGAGCACTCATTAAAATATGACATGCTAAAGAGTTGATGTTGGACAAGGAAGACAACGTAATGAGTTATGTCTTTCTTATATCTGAGATAAAGTATGTTGTCATGGGTCCTCTAACTTGTTGAGCTTGCCTTTCCCCCTCATGCTAGCCAAATTCTCAGCACCAAGTAGATGTTGGGAAACGTAGTAATTTCAAAAATTTTCCTACGCACACGCAAGATCATGTGATGCATAGCAACGAGAGGGGGGGGGGAGTGTAATCTACATACCTAGTAGATCGACAACGGAAGCGTTTGGTTGATGGAGTCGTACATCTTCAAGATCCGACCGATCAAGCACCGAAACTACGGCACCTCCGAGTTCTAGCACACGTTCAGCTCGATGACGATCCCCGGACTCCGATCCAGCAAAGTGTCGGGGAAGAGTTCCGTCAGCACGACGGCGTGGTGACGATCTTGATGTACTTACTGCAGCAGGGCTTCGCCTAAACTCCGCTACAATATTATCGAGGACTATGGTGGCTGGGGGCGCCGCACACGGCTAAGGAAAAGATCACGTAGATCAACTTGTCTTTCTCTGGGGTGCCCCTGCCTCCGTATATAAAGGACTAGAGGGGGGGAGGCGGCCGGCCAAGGAGGGCGCGCCAGGAGAGTCCTACTCCCTCTGGGAGTAGGATTCCCCCCCCCCCAATCCTAGTTGGAATAGGATTCGCGGAGGGGGGAAAAGAGAGAGAGGGGCCGGCCCCCTCTCCTTGTCCTATTCGGACCAAGGGATGGGAGGGGCGCGCTGCCCATGTAGGGCTGCCTCTTCTCTTTTCCACTAAGGCCCATCATGGCCCATTTAGCTCCCGGGGGGTTCCGGTAACCTCCCGGTACTCCGGTAAAATCCCGATTTCACCCGGAACACTTCCGGTATCCAAACATAGGCTTCCAATATATCAATCTTTATGTCTCGACCATTTCGAGACTCCTCGTCATGTCCGTGATCACATCCGGGACTCCAAACAAACTTCGGTACATCAAAATGCATAAACTCATAATATAACTGTCATCCTAACCTTAAGCGTGCGGACCCTACGGGTTCGAGAACAATGTAGACATGACCGAGACATGTCTCCGGTCAATAACCAATAGTGGGACCTGGATGCCCATATTGGCTCCTACATATTCTACGAAGATCTTTATCGGTCAGACCGCATAACAACATATGTCATTCCCTTTGTCATCGGTATGTTACTTGCCCGAGATTCGATCGTTGGTATCTTAATACCTAGTTCAATCTCGTTACCGGCAAGTCTCTTTACTCATTCCGTAATACATCATCTCACAACTAACTCATTAGTTGCAATGCTTGCAAGGCTTATGTGATGTGCATTACCGAGAGGGCCCAGAGATACCTCCCCGACAATTGGAGTGACAAATCCTAATCTCGAAATACACCAACCCAACATGTACCTTTGGAGACACCTGTAGAGCTCCTTTATAATCACCCAGTTACGTTGTGACGTTTGGTAGCACACAAAGTGTTCCTCCGGCAAACGGGAGTTGCATAATCTCATAGTCATAGGAACATGTATAAGTCATGAAGAAAGCAATAGCAACATACTAAACGATCGGGTGCTAAGCTAATGGAATGGGTCATGTCAATCACATAATTCTCCTAATGATGTGATCCCGTTAATCAAATAACAACTCTTTTGTTTATGGTTAGGAAACATAACCATCTTCGATTAACGAGCTAGTCAAGTAGAGGCATACTAGTGACACTTTGTTTGTCTATGTATTCACACAAGTATTATGTTTCTGGTTAATACAATTCTAGCATGAATAATAAACATTTATCATGATATAAGGAAATAAATAATAACTTTATTATTGCCTCTAGGGCATATTTCCTTTAGTCTCCCACTTGCAATAGAGTCAATAATCTAGTTCACATCGCCATGTGATTTAACAGCAATAGTTCACATCACCATGTGATTAACACCCATAGTTCACATCGATATGTGATAAACACCCAAAGGGTTTAATAGAGTCAATAATCTAGTTCACATCGCTATGTGATTAACACCCAAAGAGTACTAAGGTGTGATCATGTTTTGCTTGCGAGATAATTTTAGTCAACGGGTCTGTCACATTCAGATCCGTAAGTATTTTGCGAATTTCTATGTCAACAATGCTCTGCACGGAGCTACTCTAGCTTATTTCTCCCACTTTCAATATGTATCTAGATCGAGACTTAGAGTCATCCAGATCTGTGTCAAAACTTGCATCGATGTAACCTTTTTACGACGAACCTTTTTGTCACCTCCATAATTGAGAAATATTTCCTTATTCCACTAAGGATAATTTTGACCGCTGTCCAGTGATCTACTCTTAGATCACTATTGTACTCCCTTGCTTAACACAGTGTAGGGTATACAATAGATCTGGTACACAGCATGGCATACTTTATAGAACCTATGGCTGAGGCATAGGGAATGACTTTCATTCTATTTCTATCTTCTGCCGTGGTTGGGCTTTGAGTCTTACTCAATTTCACACCTTGCAACACAGGCAAGAACTCTTTCTTTGACTGTTCCATTTTGAACTACTTCAAAATCTTGTCAAGGTATGTACTCATTGAAAAAACTTATCAAGCGTCTTGATCTATCTCTATAGATCTTGATGCTCAATATGTAAGCAGCTTTACCGAGGTCTTTCTTTGAAAAAACTCCTTTCAAATATTCCTTTATGCTTTCCAGAAAATTATACATTATTTCCGATCAACAATATGCTGTTCACATATACTTATCAGAAATGTTGTAGTGCTCCCACTCACTTTCTTATAAATACAGGCTTCATCACAAGTCTGTATAAAACTATATGCTTTGATCAACTTATCAAAACGTATATTCCAACTCCGAGATGCTTGCACCAGTCCATAGATGGATCGCTGGAGCTTGCATATTTTGTTAGCACCTTTAGGATTGACAAAACCTTCTGGTTGTATCATATACAACTCTTCTTTAATAAATCTATTAAGGAATGCAGTTTTGTTTATCCATTTGCCAGATTTCATAAAATGCGGCAATTGCTGACATGATTCGGACAGACTTAAGTATAGATACGAGTGAGAAACTCTCATCGTAGTCAACACCTTGAACTTTGTCGAAAACCTTTTGCGACAATTCTAGCTTTGTAGATAGTAACACTACTATCATCGTCCGTCTTCCTCTTGAAGATCCATTTATTGTCTATAGCTTGCCGATCATCGGGCAAGTCAACCAAAGTCCACACTTTGTTCTCATACATGGATCCCATCTCAGATTTCATGGCTTCAAGCCACTTTGCGGAATCTGGGCTCACCATCGCTTCTTCATAGTTCTTAGGTTCATCATGATCTAATAGCATGACTTCCAGAACAGGATTACCGTACCACTCTGGCGCGGATCTTACTCTGGTTGATCTACGAGGTTCAGTAGTATCTTGTTCTGAAGTTTCATGATCATCATCATTAGCTTCCTCGCTAACTGGTGTAGGTGTCGCAGAAATAGTTTTCTGTGATGTACTACTTTCCAATAAGGGAGCAGGTGCAGTTACCTCGTCAAGTTCTACTTTCCTCCCACTCATTTCTTTTGAGAGAACCTCCTTCTCTAGAAAGGATCCATTCTTAGCAATGAATGTCTTGCCTTTGGATCTGTGATAGAAGGTGTACCCAATAGTCTCCTTTGGGTATCCTATGAAGACATATTTCTCCGGTTTGGGTTTGAGCTTATCAGGATGAAACTTTTCATATAAGCATCACAATCCCAAACTTTAAGAAACGACAACTTTGGTTTCTTGCCAAACCACAGTTCAGATTGTGTCGTCTCAACGGACTTAGATGGTGCCCTTTTAAACGTGAATGCAGCTGTCTTTAATGCATAACCCCAAAACGATAGTGGTAGATCGGTAAGAGACATCATAGATCGCACCATATATAATAAAGTACGGTTATGATGTTCGGGCACACCATTATGCTGTGGTGTTCCAGGTGGCGTGAGTAGTGAAACTATTTCACATTGTTTTATCTGAAGACCAAACTCGTAACTCAAATATTTGTCTCCGCGATCGGATCGTAGAAACTTTATTTTCTTGTCACGATGATTTTCCACTTCACTCTAAAATTCTTTGAACTTTTCAAATGTTTCAGACTTATGTTTCATTAAGTAGATATACCCATATCTGCTCAAATCATCTATGAAGTTCAGAAAATAATGATACTTGCTGTGAGCCTTAACACTCATCAGACCGCATACATCAGTATGTATTATTTCCAATAAGTCAGTTGCTCGCTCCGGAGAACGGAGTCTTAGTCATCTTGCCCATGAGGCATGGTTCGCAAGCATCAAGTGATTCATAATCAAGTGATTCCAAAATCCCATCAGCATGGAGTTTCTTCATGCACTTTACACCAATATGACCTAAACGGCAGTGCTACAAATAAGTTGCGCTATCATTATTAACTTTGCATCTTTTGGTTTCAATATTATGATTATGTGTATCACTATGATCGAGATCCAACGAACTATTTTCATTGGGTGTGTAACCATATAAGGTTTTATTCATGTAAATAGAACAACAATTTATTCTCTTACTTAAATGAATAACCGTATTACAATAAACATGATCAAATCATATTCATGCTTAACGCAAACACCAAATAACACTTATTCAGGTTCAACACTAATCCCGAAAGTATAGGGAGTGTGCGATGATGATCATATCAATCTTGGAACCACTTCCAACATACATCGTCACTTCACCCTTAACTAGTCTCTGTTTATTCTGCAACTCCCGTTTCGAGTTACTAATCTTGGCAACTGAACTAGTATCAAATACTGAGGGGTTGCTATAAACACTAGTAAAGTACACATCAATAACATGTATATCAAATATACTTATGTTCACTTTGCCATTCTTCTTATCTGCCAATCACTTGGGGTAGTTCCGCTTCCAGTGACCAGTCCCTTTGCAGTAGAAGCACTTAGTCTCAGGCTTAGGATCAGACTTGGGTTTCTTCACTTGAGCAGCAACTTGCTTGCTGTTCTTCTTGAAGCTCCCCTTCTCCCCTCTGCCCTTTTCTTGAAACTAGTGGTCTTGTCTACCATCAACACTTGATGTTTTTCTCGATTTCTACCTTCGTCAATTTCCGCATTACGAAGAGCTTAGGAATCATTTCCGTTATCCCTTGCATATCATAGTTCATCACGAAGTTCTACTAACTTGGTGATGCTGACTAGAGAATTCTGTCAATCACTATCTTATCTGGAAGTTTAACTCCCACTTGATTCAAGTGATTGTAGTACTCAGACAATCTGGGCACATGCTCACTAGTTGAGCAATTCTCCTCCATCTTTTAGCTATAGAACTTGTTGGAGACTTCATATCTCTCAACTCGGGTATTTGCTTGAAATATTAACTTCAACTCCTGGAACATCTCATATGTTTCATGACGTTCAAAACGTCTTTGAAGTCCCAATTCTAAGCCATTAAGCATGGTGCACTAAACTATCAAGTAGTCATCATATTGAGCTAGCCAAACATTCATAACGTCTGCATCTGCTCCTGCAATAGGTCCGTCACCTAGCGGTGCATCAAGGACATAATTCTTCTGTGCAGCAATGAGGATAAACCTCAGATCACGGATCCAATCCGCATCATTGCTACTAACATCTTTCAACACAATTTTCTCTAGGAACATATCAAAATAAACACAGGGAAGCAACAACGCGAGCTATTGATCTACAACATAATTTGTAAAATACTACCAGGACTAAGTTCATGATAAATTTAAGTTCGATTAATCATATTACTTAAGAACTCCCACTTAGATAGACATCCCTCTAATCCTCTAAGTGATTACGTGATCCAAATCAACTAAACCATGTCCGATCATCATGTGAGATGGAGTAGTTTCATTGGTGAACATCGCTATGTTGATCATATCTGCTATATGATTCACGCTCGACCTTTCGGTCTCCGTGTTCCGAGGCCATATCTGTATATGCTTGGCTCGTCAAGTATAACCTGAGTATTCCGCGTGTGCAACTGTTTTGCACCCGTTGTATTTGAACGTAGAACCTATCACACCCGATCATCACGTGGTGTCTCAGCACGAAGAACTTTCGCAACGGTGCATACTCAGGGAGAACACTTCTTGATAATTAGTGAGAGATCATCTTATAATGCTACCGTCAATCAAAGCAAGATAAGATGCATAAAAGATAAACATCACATGCAATCAATATAAGTGATATGATATGGCCATCATCATCTTGTGCTTGTGATCTCCATCTTCGAAGCACCGTCGTGATAACCATCGTCACCGGCGTGCCACCTTGATCTCCATCGTAGCATCGTTGTCGCCTCGCCAAGCTTGTGCTTCCACGACTATCGCTACCGTTTAGTGATAAAGTAAAGCATTACATCGCGTTTCATTGCATACAATAAAGCGACAACCATATGGCTCCTGCCAGTTGCCGATAACTCGGTTATAAAACATGATCATCTCATACAACAAAATTCAGCATCATGTCTTGACCATATCACATCACAACATGCCCTGCAAAAACAAGTTAGACGTCCTCTACTTTGTTGTTGCAAGTTTTACGTGGCTGCTACGGGCTTAAGCAAGAACCAATCTCACCTACGCATCAAAACCACAACGATAGCTTGTCAATTTGACTCCGTTTTAACCTTCGCAAGGACCGGGCGTAACCACACTTGGTTCAACTAAAGTTGGAGAAACTGTCACCCACAAGCCACCTCTGTGCAAAGCACGTCGGGAGAACCGGTCTCGCGTAAGCGTACGCGTAATGTCGGTCTGGGCCGCTTCATCCAACAATACCACCGAACCAAAGTATGACATGCTGGTAGGCAGTATGACTTATATCGCCCACAACTCACTTGTGTTCTACTCGTGCATATAACATCAACATATAAAACCTAGGATCGGATGCCACTGTTGGGAAACGTAGTAATTTCAAAAAAATTCCTACGCACACGCAAGATCATGTGATGCATAGCAACGAGAGGGGGGGAGTGTGATCTACATACCTAGTAGATCGACAACGGAAGCGTTTGGTTGATGGAGTCGTACGTCTTCACGATCCGACCGATCAAGCACTGAAACTACGGCACCTCCGAGTTCTAGCACACGTTCAGCTCGATGACGATCCCCGGACTCTGATCCAGCAAAGTGTCGGGGAAGAGTTCCGTCAGCACGACGGCGTGGTGACGATCTTGATGTACTTACTACAGCAGGGCTTCGCCTAAACTCTGCTACAATATTATCGAGGACTATGGTGGCTGGGGGCGCCGCACACGGCTAAGGAAAAGATCACGTAGATCAACTTGTCTTTCTCTGGGGTGCCCCTGCCTCCGTATATAAAGGACTAGAGGGGGGGGGAGGCGGCCGGCCAAGGAGGGCGCGCCAGGAGAGTCCTACTCCCTTTGGGAGTAGGATTCCCCCCCAATCCTAGTTGGAATAGGATTCGCGGAGGGGGAAAAGAGAGAGAGGGGCCGACCCCCTCTCCTTTTCCTATTCGGACCAAGGGAGGGGAGGGACGCGCGGCCCATGTAGGGCTGCCTCTTCTCTTTTCCACTAAGGCCCATCATGGCCCATTTAGCTCCCGGGGGGTTCCGGTAACCTCCCGATACTCCAGTAAAATCCCGATTTCACCCGGAACACTTCCGGTATCCAAACATAGGCTTCCAATATATCAATCTTTATGTCTCGACCATTTCGAGACTCCTCATCATGTCCGTGATCACATCCGGGACTCCGAACAAACTTCGGTACATCAAAATGCATAAACTCATAATATAACTGTCATCCTAACCTTAAGCGTGCGGACCCTACGGGTTCGAGAACAATGTATAGATGACCGAGACATGTCTCCGGTCAATAACCAATAGCGGGACTTGGATGCCCATATTGGCTCCTACATATTCTACGAAGATCTTTATCGGTCAGACCGCATAACAACATACGTCGTTTCCTTTGTCATCGGTATGTTACTTGCCCGAGATTCGATCGTCGGTATCTTAATACCTAGTTCAATCTCGTTACCAGCAAGTCTCTTTACTCGTTATGTAATACATCATCTCACAACTAACTCATTAGTTGCAATGCTTGCAAGGCTTGTGTGATGTGCATTACCGAGAGGGCCCAGAGATACCTCTCCGACAATCGGAGTGACAAATCCTAATCTCGAAATACGCCAACCCAACATGTACCTTTGGAGACACCTATAGAGCTCCTTTATAATCACCCAGTTACGTTGTGACGTTTGGTAGCACACAAAGTGTTCCTCCGGCAAACGGGAGTTGCATAATCTCATAGTCATAGGAACATGTATAAGTCATGAAGAAAGCAATAGCAACATACTAAACGATCGGGTGCTAAGCTAATGGAATGGGTCATGTCAATCACATCATTCTCCTAATGATGTGATCCCGTTAATCAAATAACAAATATTTTGTTTATGGTTAGGAAACATAACCATCTTTGATTAACGAGCTAGTCAAGTAGAGGCATACTAGTGACACTTTGTTTGTCTATGTATTCACACAAGTATTATGATTCCGGTTAAAACAATTCTAGAATGAATAATAAACATTTATCATGATATAAGGAAATAAATAATAACTTTATTATTGCCTCTAGGGCATATTTCCTTCAGTAGAAATACTACTTGTGCTTCCAAATACCCTTAAACCAGTTTTTCCTTGAGAGTCCACCATATCTACCTATGGATTGAGTAAGATCCTTCAAGTAAGTTTTCATTGGTGCAAAGCAATAAAAATTGCTCTAAATATGTATGATTGATTGGTGTGGGAGAAATAAGCTTTATACGATCTTGTGATGTGGAAGTAATAAAAGCGACGGACTGCATAATAAAGGTTCATATCACAAGGGGCAATATAAAGTGACGTTCTTTCGCATCGAGATTTTATGCATCCAACCATAAAAGCGCATGGCAACCTCTACTTCCCTCTGCGAAGGGCCTATCCTTTATTATTATCTTCTACCTTATGCAAGAGTCATGGTGATCTTCACCTTTTCTTTTTCATTTTATCCTTTGGCAAGCTCAGCATGTTGGAAAGAACATGATATATATATCTAATTGGATGTAGGGGAGAATGAACCATTATTGTTGACATTACCCTTGAGGTAAAAGGTTGTGGGGCAAAACTATAAGCCCCTATCTTTCTCTGTGTCGGATTAAAACTCCGTAACCACAAGTATTGCGTGAGTGTTAGCAATTATGGAGGACTAAATGATAGTTGAGTATGTGGACTTGCTTTTTAGCTCTGACATAGACTCTTTCCGATGTTATGATAAATTGCAATTGCTTCAATGACTGAGATTATAGTTTGTCGGAGCCCAATAAGGTTTATGATTTATACTTTTGCATTGTGAATAGATCATCACTTGAACATAAGTAATCATATGACAAAATCTATATATGTTGCTGTTATGAGAATAATCATGATGCCTTCATGTCCGTATTTTATTTTTATCGACGCCTCTACCTCTAAACATGAGGACATATTTATTCTTATCGGCTTTTCGCTTGAGGACAAGCGAGGTCTAAGCTTGGGGGAGTTGATACGTCCATTTTGCATCATGCTTTTATATCGATATTTATTGCATTATGGACTGTTATTTCACTTTATGTCACAATACTTATGGCTATTCTCTCTTATTTTACAAGGTTTATATAAGGAGGGAGAATGACGGCAGCTGGAATTCTGGGCTGGAAAAGGAGCAAATAATAGAGACCTATTCTGCGCAACTCCAAAAGTCCTGAAACTCCACGGAACATCTTAAAACAAATAAAGAAAAATCCTCTCCAAAGATGAAGGCTAGGGGGCCCACACCCTGCTCACGTGGGTGGGGGCGCCCCCCTAGGGCGCGCCCCTACCTCGTGGGCCCCCTGGTGGCTCTCCGACGTCCATCTTCTCCTATATGAAGTCTTTCGATGAGAAAAAAATAAGAAGGAACTTTTCGGGACGAGACTCCGCCGCCACGAGGCGGAACCTTGGCGGATCCAATCTAGAGCTCCGGTAGAGCTGTTCTGCCGGGGATACTTCCCTTCGGAAGGGGGAAATCATCACCTTCGTCATCACCAACGCTCCTCTCATTGGGAGAGGGCAATCTCCATCAACATGTTCACCAGCACCATCTCATCTCCAAACCCTAGTTCATCTCTTGTATCCAATTCTTGTCTCAAAGTCCAGGATTGGTGCTAGTAGGTTGCTAGTAGTGTTGATTACTCCTTGTAGTTGAGGCTAGTTGGTTTATTTGGTGGAAGATCATATGTTCAGATCTTATATGCATATTATTACCCCTCTGATTATGAACATGAATATGCTTTGTGAGTAATTATGTTTGTTCCTGAGGACAAGGGAGAAGTCTTGCTATTAGTAGTCATGTGAATTTGGTATTCGTTTGATATTTTGATAAGATGTATGTTGTCTAGCCTCTAGTGGTGTTATGTGAACGTCGACTACATAACACTTCACCATTATTTGGGCCTAGAGGAAGGCATTGGGAAGTAATAAGTAGATGATGGGTTGCTAGAGTGAAAGAAGCTTAAACCCTAGTTTATGCATTGCTTCGTAAGGGGCTGATTTGGATCCACATGTTTCATGCTATGGTTAGGTTTACCTTAATACTTTTGTTGTAGTTGCGGATGCTTGCAATAGGGGTTAATCATAAGTGGGATGCTTGTTCAAGTAAGAACAGCACCCAAGCACCGGTCCACCCACATATCAAATTATCGAACGCGAATCATATGAACGTGATGAAAACTAGCTTGACGATATTCCCATGTGTCCTCGGGAGCGCTTTTCCTATTATAAGAGTTTGTTCCGGCTTGTCCTTTGCTACAAAAGGATTGGACCACCTTGCTTCACTTTATTTACTTTTGTTACTTGTTGCTCGTTACAATCTATCTTATCACAAAACTATCTGTTACCACTTATTTCAGTACTTGCAGAGAATACCTTGCTGAAAACCGCTTATCATTTCCTTCTGCTCCTCATTGGGGTTGACACTCTTACTTATCGAAAGGACTATGATATATCCCCTATACTTGTGGGTCATCATAGGCATGTATTCCGTAAATAGTCATACGTGCTTTATTAAAAGAACTTGCATGACATCTTTTATCCTACCCTCTCGTGGCAGCAAGGTCCATATTGGAAACTAAGGGATATTAAGGCCTCCTTTTAATAGAGAATCGGAACAAAGCATTAACACATAGTGAATGCATGAACTCCTCAAACTACGGTCATCACTGAGAGTGGGCCCGGTTGTTGTCACTCCGGGGTTGTCGGATCATAACACATAGTAGGTGACTATAACTTGCAAGATCGGATCTAAAACATGGATATAATGTTGAATTCATAAATGATTCAGATCTGAAATCATGGCACTCGGGCCCAAAGTAACAAGCATTAAGCATGGCAAAGTCATAGCAACATCAATCTAAGAATATAGTGGATACTAGGGATCAAGCGCTAACAAAACTAACTCGATTACATGGTGAATCTCATCCAACTCCTCACCGACCAGCGAACCTACGAAGGAATTACTCACTCCCGATGGGAAGCCTCATGGAATTGGCGATGGAGAAGGGTTTGTGATGACGAAGAATGAAGATCCCCCTCTCCGGAGCCCCAAACGGACTCTAGATCTGCCCTCTCGAGGAAGAATAGGGCTTGGCGGCGGCTCCATGTCGTGGATCATGATAATTCTTTCTCCCTTATTTTTTTCTCCAAAAATATGAATTTATAGTGTCAGGGTTGAGGTCTGCGGGGCCACCAGGTGGGTACAACCCACCTGGGCGCGCCAGGAGAGGGGGGCGTGCCCTGGTGGGTTGTGCCCACCCAGGGGCCCCTCCCCGGTAGGTCTTGGCTCCAAAAATTCTTATATATTATATAAAAATTCCTCGCAAAGTTTCGTTCCATTCCGAGAACTTTTATTTCTGCACAAAAACAACACCATGGTAGTTTTGCTGAAAACAACGTCAGTCAGGGGTTAGTTTCATTCAAATCATGCAAATCAAAGTCCAAAACAAGAGGAAAAGCATGAGAAAAAGTAGATACATTGGAGACGTATCAACTCCCCCAAGCTTAAACCTTTGCTCGTCCTCAAGCAATTCAGTTGATAAACTGAAAGTGAGAAAGAAAAACTTTTACGAACTCTTTTGCTCTTGTTTGCATAAATAAGCTTAAACAACACCCATCTTTTCAGCCAACATTATAACTAACCATGTCGAAAATAAATCTTAAAGATTATAATGACTCATATCAATGACACAATCAGCTAGCAAGCAATAATAAGATATCTCAAACAACATGTAGCGACCCGACCTCAGATGGTCAAGTCTCTGTGCTTCAGTGTCATCCCTGGATCGGTAATGCTGACACACACAGTACTCGAAGGATTTATAACAGAGTGGCAGTCACACACTTATTACATCGAATGTCTCCAAAGAGAACTTATTACAATAATATGGCTTAAGGCCATCTAATATGATAATAGCGGAAGGCTTGGAAGATAAAGTGAGTCCATCAACTCCAACGGCATAACTGAGCTGCACGGCAACGACCTAACGACCTTACTCCTCATCTGAAAAGTCTACAACATAATACGTTGCAGCCCGAGAACGGGTCAGCACATGGAATGTACTGGCAAAGTAACACAGTAGAGCAAGAATAGAATAATGCTATCACTACATGCATATATGGCTGGTGGAAAGCTCTATGGTTATAGTTTTTGCGAAAAGCCAATTTTTCCCTACAACAAAGGAATAGATTTTAATTTAACTATCATGGTAGTTGAAACATCATTGAGAAGGTTCCTCCAACTCAATCCCAATTAAAGTGATTAACATCCCAGCAATATTAATTAAGAATGATGAGATACATGTGATAACCCAAATACTAGATATTCAAGAATTGTCCATAACCGGGGACACGACTAACCATTATTAGATTATACACTCTGCAGAGGTTTGCGCACTTTTCCCCACAAGACTCGATCGCCTCCGTTTGATTTCTCGCACTACAAGGTGTTTGAGATACGGATGATCGAGACACAGTCTTTCAGAAACATTAACTCTCTACTCCGGACAGACCATACCAAACCTACATCCCACTACCTGCTGATCTACCTCTTCAAGAGCTTCACCTAACTTACTTAACTATGCTAGAGCCCATAATAGCTTGTGGCTGCACACGGAAGTTTCTAGCATGAATCATCTCAGTTCCCTTTGAACCTGTGTGGCGGTCCATAGGAAGATCACACGGGTACTCTAGGATTTCCAAAAAAACAGGCAACACTGGGTACTCCAGGTGCCTTAATCCACCCAGATGTTATTTTAGTTGCCACCTTAAGTTGAACCATTAATTAACAATCTCTCATCTGTCATGGATTTCACTCAAACCCAAACCACGTCTACGAGCATAGCATATCATAGTAATATAAGCAGCATAGAAGTAACTCCCAGGGTTTGAATGTAACAAGGTAATAGGTTCTACCTTATGAACTACTTCCCAACCCACATATTAATGACATCCTAATCATGCAATGTTTGAGGATTGTAACTAATGCATAAAAACCGGGTGATAAAAGGGATATGATCATGTTACTTGCCTTGCTGATGGTCTGCGAAACCTAGGGACTCGTAGTAGCACGCTTCACACTCCGGGTGTTCTATCACAAACAAACAATAACATACACAAAGAACAAGCAAGGTGCGCAAGCAAAACTCAAATAAAAGAGATTCACCAGAAAGTTCAACTCAAGAACTCCGGTTCGCAAGAAGAATCAAATCAAACGGAGCAACGAAACTCAAACGACGAAAGAAAGCAGCTTCATTTACTAATCTGAACCTAGGTCAAATTTTACAGTAGCAAAAACTCGTTTAAGTTGGTTAAACGGAAAGAGGGTTTCGAGACGAAACTCTAGGGGCTTGAATCGCCTGATTCCGACTAACGAGCGAAAAGATAAACAGAAGCTAAGATCGGATCAGAAATCGCCATCAGAGAAATCGCGGAATAAATCCAATAAAAGAAAACTGACGAACAGACTAATGAACGAGTGTTCGTCAGCTGTATCTAACGGGCGAAGAACCGTTCTTTAAAACGAACGTACGGACGAACGTCCGCTAACTAGAAGAACCGAGAAAAAAAACAACGAAACCGAAAAAACAGATCTAGGGTTCCTAAAAAAACCGGACGGTTTTTATAAAAAACCGGCGGCGGAGTC